>NW_024582436.1:1510595-1546363 GCF_018398535.1 Haplochromis burtoni
GATAGATAGATAGATAGATAGATAGATAGATAGATAGATAGATAGATAGATAGATAGATAGATAGATAGATAGATAGATAGATAGATAGATTTTTGAACAAATAAATAAAAATAAAATTAAAAACAAAATACATTAATGAGGATGGTATGATTGGAGTAAAATCTAGATGTAGATGATATATATTCTGTATGAAGCACACAGAAGCTTTTTGCATATAATAACACTGCAACAGAGGCTATCCACGGGTGAGGAAAAACCATAAAATACAACTCTGTTAAGAAACCATGACTGACTAAGGCACTCAAAAATGCATGTAAGAAAAAAACTGAAGAATAGAAAAAAAAGCAGAGCGATCTTGTAAGAAATATAACAACAAACCAACTAACATGGTGAGAAATTGTGAAATGGCTTACTACAGCGAATCTAACAAAATTCATGCAAGACAAAAAAAACTATACTTTTCCAATAATTTCCTGATACAAAACAAAAGATATTGAAAATTGTTTTAATGAATTCCTTGTCAGTGTTGGTCCTGGTTTGGCCAGAGAAACTGCAGTGACTGAAGGGGAGGACTTTCCTGGATGCCAAATAGAAAAATGTAATGAACTCTTATAAGATGTGGAGATGAGAAGGATAATTATTGATGTGGAATAATCATTTAAGGGCAAGAAATCAGTGGGCTGTGATGGCACAGATATAGACTCACAGTCACTTACATTAGGCAATGTGGGTTTAGACCAAAAAAAACATGCACTACTTTTTTTTTGTTCTTTGACAAAATAACAACTGCAATATGAAAAGAAAATGTGTGCCCTGTGCCATCATACTGGTATGTTGTTAGACATAGGGTAATCAGTCAAACCACTGGTTAAGATAACCTGAGTGCATTTAGCCAGATATCTTCTGGAGAGTAAGGCAATGCAGGATGTGGGGTTTTTGCCATATTCTTTTCCTTTTTGAAAGTCGCAGATGACATTGTCCTTCAGGTCCTTTTGGTTTAATAGAACGTGCATGCAGATTAGTTTGAAACATTTTTTTGTTTTTTCTAGCACATGTTAAACAAATCTCGTTCTTGACTTGTGATCGATTCTAGCCAGAGTGACATGGACGGTAATAAAATCTATACACAAGTTGTCACCTGGACACCTTAAAGACATAGGAGAGACACAGATGAAAATGCAGATGTGACACGGCTTTCTGCTTGTTCTCAAAACATTAAAACAGAAATAGTCACTTGAGTTACTATTCATTTACGTAACTGTTTTTCCTGCTCAGAGGACTGGAGTCTGTCCCAGTTGTCACAGGATGCACCTTAAATAAGTCACCAGTCAATCGCAGAGAAACAGACAAACAGACCAAACAGTTCATGAAGAATCACCTCTTAACCTAATGTGCATGTCTTTAAACTCTGGGAGGAATCTAGAACAACCTGGGAAAAACCCATGCAGGCAAGGAGAACACCTGCAAAGACTCTGGGTTTAATTGAACACAGTCTTCTTCTTACTAACCACCATAATGCCACATTGTGAGGTCATCATCCTAAATTTCTGCCACGGCGAGAATTTTGTCCTGTGTACTCTTTGGTTGCAAGACTATTAAAACGCCCAGCTGTAAGCTGCTCTTACAGATAACTACTGGTTACATGTTTTGTCACCACAATCAAAAATATCACAGTGAAGCTTTCATATTGCTCGTCTTTCATCTGGGCCACACTTATACTCGGCATAGCCAGTTTAAAAGGGCATCTGATTTTAATAACCGTAGGAATGCAGAGAAAACTGGAATGAAAGGCTTCACCGTGAGACGAGCGGTCCCCGGTAAGTAAGAAAGATTTTACAGAAGTGCACAGCAGCTGTGGAAAAAGCATTTCTATTTGATGACTGTAATTTTCAAAAGAACTCAGCTGCGGTGAAAGGTGGGAGGTTTAATGGCCAAGCGAATGAACGGCGCAACATCTCAGCTCAGGTGATTGGGACACATTATATTAGTCTGAAGACTGCTGATAAATGATCAGAAATCTAAAAAGAGCTGAAATAAGACTGCGACGCGCATTAGGAATTCTTCACAGTGCGCTGCCAGAGACATGATACGGAGCCCCGCAGGGGACATGGGAGAAAAAAAAATTAAGACGGACTTTTGCGAGATCTTGCAAAACTTTTAGCCACATTCTTCGGACGCCGGCTCGAAGCCGACCGGGAGGTCGAGGCACGATGTGCCGGGAAAGCGGTGTTCCTCCCGGCTGTAGTGGGTCTCGAGCTAACGGGAAGAATGCGGCTAAAACTTTTGCGGCTAAAACAAAAGTTGCGAAAAACTTTTCCCGAGTTTGTTTTGCGAGATCTCGCAAAAGTCCGTCTTAATTTTTTTTTTCTCCCATGTCCCCTGCGGGGCTCCGTAGAGATGTGAAGTGAGTTGCTTTGGTTGTAACAACGACAGCAGTGGCTCCAGCAGCAGGTGCTTTGTTTCAAGGTTAGCATTAGTTAGTTTTCAGTTTGTAATTTGGGTATTTAGTGCCTATGAACACAAGTACGCATGTGGAACAAATAAATAATCCATATTGCTCTCAGTAATCTAATATTACTGCCTTTATGGTTTTATAATTTTTGCTACTGTTGTTCTCATGATGGCAAAAAAGATCCCACCAATGAGTCATTCGCTACTATGGCATTCAATCCTTTAGCTATGGCCCCTTTTCTCATTTAAAATCCACAGGGTGTGATGTTTTTTTCACAATACCTCCCCTGAGATGCTGTTTAAAATGTAAATAAAAGCTCCACGCTATGAGGGCCAAATCATTTGAAGTCAGATTTATTGTAAAATGGTAAAAACAACAATATCCAATCATCTATCCATCCACTTTCTTCCACTTATGCCGTTTGGGGTTGTTATAGGGGGCTGGAGCCTATCCCAGCTGTAATAGGGGAAAGACTTGTGATACACCCTGAACAGGTCAACAGTCTGTCATAGGGCTGGCAAAGAGTAACAGATAACCATTCATGCTCACATTCACACCAAAGGAAATTTGGAATTGCCAGCTAAGCAAGCACATGCAATTCCTTTAGAGAGTGGGAGAAGGCCGGAGTACACTGAGAGAACCCACAAAAACCCACAGAGAACATCCAAACTCAACACAGGTGGATGACGAGACGGCCTGTGTTGTTGTGTTGTTCAACCCCCTCCTAAGTTGTACTGCTTTGAAGGCACCATTAGTACTGTACAATACACACAGAGCTTTGAGCAACATGTTCTTTCATCCAGAGAATGACGTTTTTTTGTGTTTCATAAAGCCCAAATATTTTACAGCACTCTGCTTGCAGTTTTTTGGAAGAGGCTGTACTTGTCAGTTGATGTTGGTCGCCTCATGCTGAACTGATCCTAGTACGACCTTTACCATCACAAATCATCTGACCTGTTATTTATTCAAATAATTGCAGATTCAATTAATTTGCTATCAAACAAGTGGGTCCAAATGGTAATTGAATTAGGCCAGTGTAATGTAATTAAACCAAATTAGCAAAATAATTCATGCCCAATCACATCGTATTCTGTGACTAAAAGGTAGATTAAAGTTGGATCATTCCTACCGAGCATTCTTTTTCTTTATTCAGTCATTAACTGAATAAGGTTGGACTGACTTTTATGTATCCATTACTGTATTTGCAGGGCATGGTGACCAGGTGTTTGAGCTGCCAGTCAGATAACTACAATATTCCCTGTCAGATTTAACCAAGGACCTTTGTTAGGACTCGTATCTCCTCTCCCTCTCCTCATTTCCTGTCAGCCTCAGCTGTCCAATGAATACAAAATTGCAAGGAAGAAAAGAGCCTTGACTGTGAGTGTCTATGTAAACAAGTAGACGCACGCATTTAGATTTCTATTTTGTTACTCATGTAGATTTTGAATGCCTCTATTTTCTGTTTGTGCTCAGTAGAAAAGACACTGAGCAAAATTAAATGTTTCATTTTTATGGGAAGAAAAAAGCTTCTTCTTTCACTGCAGAAAAAAAGCACTGCAGCATTTAAGTGGACTTCAGAAGCTCTGGTTAAAAAAGAAAGCTGCTAGTGCTTTTAATTAATCATTTATTTCTGCACTCACTTGTAGACTTTTTCCCTTTCTCTTGAGTTCTCCAAAAGCCTTGTGAAACGCTACACTGTTATGATTTCACATAGCAGGGAGCGCTATCCTCCTGTGAGCCCCGACGGATCCGTATCCCCCCGTTGTGAAGTCAAGTTTAAAATGTTTTGCTGAATTAGAATAATGAAGCCCGTTGTCCAGAGTTAGGTTTGTGATGTGCTAATGAAACCGACTTTGATCTAAAGCGATTGAGGAGGCGTCCCGGGGAGATGCAAGCAATCTGCTGAGGTTCGTATCAGGAAGCTGAACGGAGAGAGAACAGCAAATATAACAAGAAAGTGTGTTAGAAAGGAAAGAGCACTAATGATCTCTGACAGTCCAAAGTCATATATCTCTGTGGCTGACCTGCCACCTGACTCAATCTCTGACCTTCCTTCTTCGTTCTCTGTTATCCACTCATCACTCACAGGGAAAAACCTGAAGGCCCATTTATTTCATTTTGACATCGCTGAAAGGTAGCACATTCATGGTGTCCTCCTCAGTATCTGTCATTCATGTTTATCATCTCATACATCATACAGTACTGCATATTGTTCTCATCATGCCTTTATTTATTGCCCCAGTGCAGCACCAAGTAGAATCATTGTCTTCATCCCCTTCTGTTGTTTCTTCACTTTTCTCTCTTGTATTTAGAGTTAATAAGAAAAGTACAGTCAGAGCAACGCTTTTAGATTTCTGACTTCTGTGTTTAATAATGACCCTTTAAAAATTTGTAACAAAATACTAAAATGACTTTGTCTCTAGCCTGAATGAAGCATTACCAGAATCTAAAGCAGCATAGGGTATTGTATTACAGTGGAGACTAGTGAAAACTGTCCTAAAAGACTCTCTTTTGTGATTTCTTATCATTTAATTCAAATTGCAGCTAAGAGCCCTCTCTCGGGAATTGCAAAATTATGCTCTCTGTCTAAAATGTATCAAAGTGCAGAGTGGGGCTGGGTGTGCACGTGCTGCAACAGCTTGAATGATTGGCGTAGCAGTGAATAACATCGTTTGCCGCACATGTCCGAGTGGGTTTCCACCCACGGCCCCTGGGCGTGCAAGTGTTGTGGAGTCTCTAAATTGCTCGCGCTGCACCGTGTGTAAATGTGGGTGTGAATCCATCATTGTTTTTATGCAGAGCTCCATGACGAATGGCTGACTGATCCAGGGTGTTTCCCAACTTCAGAGCAGTTATTAGCGTGGTGTGTTTCAACTTCCCAGAAAAAATGAGAAAAAACAACATGAAAGAAATTCAATATAAGCGCTTGACCTCTTTTCCCAGATTTGTTTATTAGTCAGAACTCACCCGTGCGAGGGTCCGCGTGAGCTTTATTCAAATTCAAAGCACATGAATGTTTATAACTAGTATCAGATAATGCGGTCATATCTTATGAGACATCTTTCGTGTGCCCTGACCATTTCATCCAAGATTTCCAAGACTTCTTTGTATTCCAGGACGGAACTAAATCATTTTAAACAAAAATGATTCTTTTTTTAGCCAAATAATTTACATTTATGCAGCTGTGTAACAATATCTTAGTCACAGTAGTAAGTTATATAACATTGTGTGTGAAAATTTGTCCCAGTAACTGCAGCTGTTATTGCTGTGGTATGTCACACATTCATTCGGGCTGCCTCGTCCCTCGTCTGTTCATCCAGCTGTAAATAATCAACAGATATGATTGGATTTCATGCAGTATGGATAGCGTTACGCTTAAAAATGAGCCTGGGTTGCAAAGCTGCTATCGTGTTCTGTAGGACACTGCTCCTCAAAAACTCCTGGTCTGGCATAATTTCCTCTCAAGGGTGATAACATGTGAAAAGTTATCCTTCTGAACAGGATTGTACAATATTAATTGAAATGGAAGCGTTTCTTCACTAGTCTCCACTGGGCTAATGGCTCTTTTCTGACTCGGTTTCCGTTCTGGCTCCACACACCCAAACACACACATATTTTTCCTTTCTTTTTTCTTTTCTTAACTGAGCCTAGGAAGAGAGACTTTATTTTTCCCTAATGTCTTTGTCCTCTGTGTGAGTGCAGCATCATTTCTCCCTAATTTACACTGATTTCTTTGTTGAATAACTCATAACAAATGGTTCAAAGTAAAGTATCTATCACTTGGCTCTCAGGCTTAACTTAGGAGACATACAATATAGGGCAGCTAAACTGGTATCAGCCAAGCAAACATCGCTATAAACATTGCTTATGAGCTCTGATAATATCACCATCTTTTCTTCTCTTTTAATGAATTTGTTCTTTTCAGATTAACTTGCCAGGTCTGAATTTAAGACGGTGTCACTTTGTTATATCTGGAGTGTATTTTTAGACTCTGGGGGTGGATGCACATGCTTATTCGCAAACATTTCCAGTTTAGCTGTGAGCCGGTGTGCATGCAAAGGTAAAGATAACTTAGTTAAAGTGCTCAAGATATCTTACGGTAGGAAAGGTTGAGATATTGCTAATAACAAAAATGACCTCTTGGTTCAGTATCTCAGCGAGCCACAAGAGAAAGCCTGCATGAGCCATCTTTTGTTTTTGTCACCTGTTCCTTTCCTGATGTGACACATCTAAATGTCACACAGGAAAAGACAAAATTACATAAATGGAAAAGCCTGTCTGCATAATTATCTTTAAGAGTGCATTTATTATGAACCATTTATATACAAACAGTAATGTCTAAATTGTCATCCTTATGAAAAGAACCTTTCTCCAACATTCTTGAACCAAATTGAAGCAGAGTGATGCATTTAGCAAAGATGTTCCCTTTGGGTGGATGTCCCGGACCCCTACAGAGACTGTGACTCTGTAAGCCCCCGATTTCCTATAATCCCACCCGTGGCCTTGAATGTGGGGACTTTTTTTTACATGTCTGTTTTGAATGAAACGTATAATCCAGGACTGGCTGTACGCTGGCCAGTCAAAAAAAAATCCGTCCCCCACAGCCGAGGTACACCAATCGAATCTCCATTCATCCACAGTCCCTGGCGGACTGAACCCTCCTATTTGTGTGCAGCTGGACCCTTTCATTATTTACACTTGAAATGATAATGACATCATGTGTGCACAGCTGCACTATTTGCATCCACGCTGCATGCTGATGAAATTGTGTACCAAAATGGATAGGTAGGAGGGAAAAAAGGATGCTCCTGCAATATTTAAAGGCTTGTCTCTTCAGATGTGGAGCTTGTTTGTTGGGTTTTTTTGTTTTTGTTTTTTTTTTGGGGGGGGTATAACAGGGCAAAGGTTACTGGGAAGCACATAGCACCTTATAAGGGAAGTTTGCAAATGTGATACAATAAGTGGGAGGCAAGGAAAGTTCAGAGTCAGGATTTTGTAAGTCATGCGTGAGTGCAATGACAAGCAGAGACACTACTCTGTAACACGTCGCTTCTGGGTTAAAACTGTGTGACAAATTTTGTTGAGCTGGCGGCTCCACTGCCACGACGGAGTGAGATTTCTGTGTAGGGCATCTCTCTTTGAGGCTGACTCTTTGATTCCCCCACTGAGGATGGTTTAAAAGGTTGGAGAGAGGTGAATGCCAGTATTTTTGTTGTTGTGTAATCTTTGTGCAGACATTAAAAGGAAGGTAGGATGACTGGCAAATGGCTGAGAATAACAGAGTTAGAAGACTTTATTTGTAATGAGTAAGTTTATAACAAATACAACTCTACCAACACTTCACATACAAGTACAATCGTGTCAGTGATAGAACTGCTATAAGAGCCTATTAGATAATACAAAACTTGGCCAAACAAGTGCTCGAGCAAGCCTAGAAGTCACAATGACACTGAATACTAATTGCTGCTGGTCTGTTCCTGGATGCCACTCAATTCACACAGCACTGAGTCAGACATGACTGAAACATTGACATGCAGTTCTATGAGATGGAGATGATGTTTGCAGTGCTTTGAGTTTTGCTCACTTTGAACCTCAGAACAGCTTCATCTTTTCAAGCCATCTTAACAAAATCTTGTGTGTAAAATAATTTGTTGAGGGATGAGGGAGCATTTTGTGTCTAATTTCTGGCAATAATGGAGCAATATGGTACAGTCACTCCTTAACAAAAGTCACCAATCAGCACAGAAACTGCACTACTCTTCGAAGACATTCCTCTGTGGTGTGAAATGTAGGTATATTTACACGGATGTGGCGCGAATGGTGTTGGTTATTCCCGACAGAAAACGTATTCAGTGTAGCTTGTCCAAATTTTGTCCTCATTGGGATCGTTGCTGGTGTAGGCACAGGTGCCTGTGGAGCTGCAGGCCACCATGTGGAATCCCGCTTCTGTCAGCTTGTCAAATGCCTGCTCTAGAAAATTATACTTGAGATAATACCGGGATGTGTATCTCTCAGGGGGCCTGTCCGGGTCTCTGCTCTCATTCAGCGTGTCCCCAAACACTTCTTTGGCCAGAGAGGTCTTACCGCAAACTGTGATGCGCGCCACTCTCCTGAACTTGGCATCGGTTTGGATGTCTCTGCCAATAGTGTACGAGCCGCGGTATCCTATCGTGATGTAGCCGGACTTTCTAGAGTCCAGAGACGGGGAGCGCATGGCTCCGCTGACAGACATGGTGCGTAAAGTCTCCAAGCCGCCGGAGGAGCCGCACTGCTGCCCGCCGTCTTCTGTGTCGCTCTGGCTGATCTCCTCGCTGATTGAATTCTCTTTACTCACCCGGGGATTGAGGCGTTTTGCGAGGTCCCGAAGCTGGAAAAAGTCAGCCTCTCTCTGCAGCCGACTTTTCTCGGGGAAGTAGTCCGGGAGGACCAAGTTGAGGTCTCGGAGATAGTCGAGGATGTAGCGGAACAAGAACCCATCCCTGTCCAAGAAGAAGCGCCCTTTGCTGTCTCTCGCCAACTCCTTTGGTGACTTCTTGCTGAACATGTTCCACAAGAGTGAGTCTGGGACGGCGATCAGAGTTTTGTGTCTGGTGACATAAACCTGTCCGCCGACATTCAGCTCGATGATCTCGGAAAACTGGGCGCCCGAATCCCCGCAGCTGGACACTCCGCGCTCTGTGTCTGCCAGTGCCATCTTCTCTGAGCTGCTTCACTGATGTGGAATCAGTGGAAACACTGAGACACCACAGCGGCAGCAGCTCGTTTATGAAGCTTGGGCTTACTGCGTGCGTGTGTACCGGGAGGTGACTGCTGAATTAACATTTAACTATTGAATGACTGTGAAGAGTGCCAATGCTGCTCTCCCTCCTCATCCACAGAGAGAGAGAATCTATGTATCCACCAGAAACGTCACCTTCCTCCTGACCTTGTAGCGCAAATACCGATGTGATAAAATTACAGCATGTGTGGGTGTTTTTTTTTTCTCTCCAAATGAATGCAAATCCATTAGGATCACACACAAACCAGAGACTATGAAACTGGTCCAAGTCATTCCCTTAAAAAGATGTTTGGAAAATATGGAAATAGTGACACCCATTGCATTTCTAAAGGAAATGCAGCCAGCATTCAGCGCATGCTCACACATTAATTACAGTTAGGGCCATAACATTTTGTTAGTGAGTTTTGTCACTGTATCTCATCACAGTGGATTTTAAATCTAACAATTAAGATGTGATTGAAGTGTATACTTTCAGCTTTAATTCAAGAGGTTTCGCAAAAGTGTTACATTAAGTGTTTAGAAATTATGGCCATTTTTATACACAGTTATTTGTTTTCAGAGGCTAGCATAATTTTACATGTAAGGAACTTTGTTAACACTTGGATGAACATTTTTTGCAGTCGATCCCTACATGAAATCTACAAGCCTATCTCCACAAGAGTGTTCTTGACTTGGCCAAATGTTTTGAAGGTGTTTTTGTTAACCAGGGAAAGAATTCTGTGATCATCCACATCCTTTGTCTTCTGTTGTGTTCCACGCTGTTTCACGTTTCTGAGCTCACTAGAGCCTTCCTTTTTTATTGTCTTATTTTGTTGTGTTATTGGTTGATTTTTCAGCCTCACAATGGCCTCCTTCAGTTGTATTTACCTCACACCAAGCATTCCAAGATACCCAAAAAAGGTCAACACTTGAAATCAGCACCACGTCTTAGTTTGTTGTGGACAAAAAAGAAAAATGTTTAAATGTTTAATGTTTAAATGTCCAGTCACTTTTGAACCTTTGGAAATGGGGAACCAAGTATAAAAATGGCTGTAATTCCTAAACAGTTAATACAGTCCTTTTATTTCACCACTTTAATTTAAGCTGAAAGTCTGCACTGTAATCACATGCTGATTTAAAATCCACTCTGGTGGTGTACAGAAGCAAAATTACACAAACTGTATCGCTTTTTTTTAATTTTAAGGTCTAACCATCCTAACCTAATTCTAAATGCTAATTAGTAACTTACACACACACACACACACACACACACACACACACACACACACACACACACACACACACACACACACACACACACACACAGAGAGAGAGCTCTCTAACAGCCATTTAAAGAAGGAAAGAATTACTGTAATTAGTCGTTTCAAACAACAGTTCTTAAGCAGTGTTTTCAGCACTGCATCATATTCCTTCAATGCAGGTCTACTACTATCCCACTTCATACTTTATTCTTTCACAAAGTGGTTCTAAAGTGGTGCTATGACCCGAGCAGCCCAAGCCGAAGGGGGAAGAAGGTAACATGAATGATCCAGGTGGGGAGGGTTGAGTCACAGATAAAAGGTTCTGATGGGTATAATTTATTAATTGAGTAAAACCTTTTTAAAAGAATAAATTCAAACCTGTGATACCTAAGTATACTTTCTAAACAAAATGAGAAAATGAGAAAAACCAAACGGAAGGAGTGATAGCTTTAATTCTAGTGTAATCTAGGCAGAGAACCAGCTTATTGTTGTGCAGGAGCATGTTATACTAAACCTGAGCCAGTCTCGGGGGCCAGACATAAAACAACACAAGGCACATTCAATTTCAACCTCTTAGGAGAATCAGACATGGCAGGCTGTTTACACAGTCCCAAGAATTACATGAAGGCAGAGCAGTCAGTGAACACAAATCCAGACATCAATCATGGGCAAACACTATAAAAAAACATTTAAGCTACAATAGAGGAAGTAGTGTCTAAAATTCTTGCCATATACATAAGAAATCAGTCACATTGCACTATGTGACATGCAAGATAGATGCATAAAACATTAATATAACCCCTAACTTATTACAAATCTTAAACTTAAACTATAGTAATGAAATGACTGACTTTCTGTCTACAAACTAAAGTTCTCATTAAGTCACTTACAAGCAAAAATATGCCAGAAACACATTTAATAATCATCCAGTGCAATATTTGCTTTGCTTCTTTTAGGATATTGCTGGTGGTGATTTTCTTGAGTGTGTGTTGTGGGATATTTTGGCCATGGGTGACATTTAGGAAGTTTCAAAGTTGCACCATTTTGTGAAAGCACGGAGCATTAGAGTCACAGTCATGTGGTCCACATGACTGTGACTCTAATGCTCTTACCTGTCTCAGGGAGAGTGATCCACCAAAGCCTTGTTCTTATAGATTTTTATGTTATTGCAGTTTTTAAGAGCACAGTATCTTTATTTTTTTAAATTTAGTTAGGTAGAACGTTTTATTCAGCTTTATCTTGGACATAATTACACAAATCTGAGCAAAATGTTACATAGTGTATCAGCTTAATCTGTATAATACAAAAAGAGCAGCTGGAAAGGAAGCACATTATGGAATTACATAATTAAGCCCTTCCATGTAAACTAATCTTTTTGAAAAGAGAGAAACACAACCAAGTTTTCCTCATTTTTACATGAAATGGATGAATTTGTTTCACTTTCATTTCTTCAAAGACTTTGGTTTACCATCAGAGTTTACCCGGAAAACAAATAACAATCAGTGATAACCATTAATAAGCCCACATTTATATGCAAACTGGACCAAATGGAGATTTGGGGTTTGCAGTTGTGAGCAACTGGTAACAATAAAACTTAAGCCACAGCTTTTGGTTCAATAATCAGCGGCTGAAAATGAAAAACTCTTTATCACGTGATTTTCACCTATTTCATTTCTGCATTTATAAACTTCCCCTTGCACATCAATGAATTTCCATTACTGGGCACCATTATGAAAGTTGAATTAGTGTATGTGTGTGGATGTGCACAACTACATATTCACATACAGTATATATCTGCATATACACACACACACACATGCATCTATAAATATATAACCCAAAATTGTTGGGTTTTTCCCTGTATGTATTATTGTAGGGTCTACCTTACATTATAAAGCGCCTTGAGGTGGCTGTTGTTGTGATTTGGCGCTGTATAAATAAAATTGAATTGAATTGTAAGATTGGACACAAGAATAAGCATATTGCATGTTTGGACTGAACATGAGTTTATGTATATGTAATGCATATATCTGAGGGCTGATAAAATGAGTCTGAGCAGTAGATCAGTGCACTTGCACAAGTTATTTACATTGTGAGTTATAAAGTGTACATAAGGGTGTGTGTCCAGAGGAGCAGGAGATTGAATTGGACAGAAGAAAATTGCATATCGTTAGCTTCATAGCATAAGTGCCTAAGTCATTTTTTGGTCAAATTGAGATTTTTGCCTAACTTTACTCCCCTACCACTGCTGCATCATCCTGTCCGTCTGAAACACAAAACACAAAAAAATGACTTAGGCACTTATGCTATGAAGCTAACGATATGTAGGATGAATATAGTTACTGTGGGATCGAGTTTAGCAGTCTAACAGTTTTAGGGGCAACATTTTATTTTAAGTCGTGTGATTGAATCATGTGTGCCTACTAAAACACAGAAAACTAAAACACAGAAAATGTTGTCAATTTCAAAATCAGCTGTCACAAGATTTTGTTGTGTGCAGATTGTGCAGACTCCCCAGTGCACTGGCAACCAGCATAAATGAAAAGACAGCATTGAGTCATTGCGAAAGTTCCCACTTCTCATCCTAGTGGGTTTTTAGCCACTTTGGAAATTTGGCAGTCCAGCCCTCAGACAGAGTAATTATAAAAGCCAGTTATGCTTGGATGTTTAGTCACTTGAAGAGCTTGTCAAGACTGAACAATGCTTCGCAAGGTACTGTTGGTTGCTGTATGAGCTTTAATAAAGGCACCTTTTGGAAAGTATTTTTGGCTTTTGGTGACCTGCAGTATAGCTTAGCATCTTAACTTGATTATAGCCACAATAAGCTGCACCTTCTCTGGAGAAGTCTGCATGATTTGAACTGACTAGCCCCGTGGAATGTTTTTCAGGGTATCACAGAGAGCTTTGGAGCTGGGATCCATGCCCTCAACACCTCACAGCTGACAGATGGTGTGATTAACAGGAGCAAAAGGATGATGCTGGACACCCTCGGTGTCGGACTATTAGGAACCAGAACAGCTGTCTTCAATAAGGCTCTGAAGTACAGTCAGGTACAGTGAACTGCATTTACCCTATAACTGCAAAAACAACTGCTGACAAATATTTGCTTATGATGTGGGTAGATGTAGAAGATGCTCATTTAATTCTACACAGTAACTAGTAATACATGAGTACTCTGTATCTATTGTCAGTGATCACATAAAAATCTTTATATGGACTCATCAGAGGTTGTTTGTGCAGCTGAAATTAAAATACTCTTCTGCTCATCGGTGGATTTCCTTTACATACGATCGGTCCTGCTAACTAACTCGCTTCATTTGTGCCCTGATTGCAATCTTGACAAATTATTAAGTTGTTTTCCATAACATGTTGATGACTGATTATCCAGTCAAGTCTTGCACTTCTTTAACAGTCCGGTTTGTGATTAGAATCTTCTTTCTGCTGCTAGTTATTGTTGATATGTCATTTATACTCATATTAATGTGCCTCCAGTTGTTCACATCGCGGGAAAGGAGCAGCGTTTGGGGTCAATCAGATATAATTCTGCCTCCTCATTATGCTGCATTTGTTAATGGCATCGCTGTAAGTTTGGATTTATACAAAAGCAAAAATCTGCAGAAAACAGGAATTATGATCCAGCTCTGCTTCGATCCCTGATCACGTCTTTGCCTGACTGTCTATTAGGTTCACTCCATGGACTTTGACGACACTTGGCACCCTGCGACTCATCCCTCGGGTGCCGTCCTACCTGCGCTGCTGGCCCTGGCAGAGACACTTCCCAGCCAGCCCTCTGGTCTAGATCTCCTGCTAGCCTTCAATGTTGGCATTGAAGTTCAAGGCAGACTGATGAGGTTCTCCAAAGAAGCCTACAACATCCCTGAAAGGTATCAATTTTGGAAATATTTTCAGCTCTGGAATAAATTTATTCTCCAGCTCATTTAGATTAGAAAGACTAGAGCATTTGATTCACCAGTACCTAGTGCTGTCAAGCCAAGAAAACAGTTTTGGTTTCATTTTGGGTTTCAGAGGTGGATGTGGTGACTGGGTTCTGGTTTGTGCTCACATGAAAATACCTTATAAGGAGAAATCACAAAAACCTTTAAAAATGACTAAACTGATGATTAAAATACATATGAACTGTTTGATTAATGAAGCAGTGATTCCAGTTAATCAGAATCACTATGTCACGCTTGAGTAAATCTTGTTGTTTTGCTTCTCAGATTCCACCCTCCCAGTGTTGTTGGAGTGATGGGCAGCGCTGCAGCCTCGGCTAAGCTCCTCGGTCTGTCCCCTGAACAGTGCATTCATGCTCTTGCCATAGCAGCCTCCTCTGCTGGGGCGCCTTTAGCCAACGCTGCCACACAGACCAAACCTCTCCACATTGGAAACGCTGCTCGGAGAGGCCTAGAGGCCGCTCGGCTGGCCCAGATAGGACTGAAGGGAAATCCAGCCATACTGGATTTGGACAGAGGGCTTGGTGTTTACTACAAAGACTACAGTCCCTCCGCTATGGCGGATTCTGCTGTGAGAGCATATAAATGGATTCTGGAAGATCAGGACGTGGCATTCAAACGCATCCCCGCTCACCTCGGGATGCACTGGGTTGTCGATGCAGCTCTAGCAGCCCGGGAAAAGCTCCAAAACGCAGTCGGCAAATTTGACCTCAGCCAGATCCGGCATGTCACACTTCGGGTGCCTCCATCCAAGTACGTTAACTGCCCGTTACCTGCCACAGAACACCAAGCCAGGCACTCGTTCCAGTTCAACGCCTGCACCGCACTGCTGGATAACAAGGTGACCGTGGCGTCTTTCGGCGACGCTCAAATCGGCCGATCTGCTCTGAAGGAGCTCCTGGGCAAAGTCAGCTTGGAGACGCCGGAAGATAACCTGCCCAGTTTTGACAAGATGTACTGCGAGGTCGAGATAGCGACGCACCAGGGGCCGAGCTACACAGCCAGATGTGACACTTTCTACGGCCACTGGAGGAAGCCGCTGACTCTGAAGCACCTGGTGGATAAGTTCAGTGTGAATGCTTCGTCTGTGCTGTGCACAGAGGGAGTGGAGGGGGTCATTGATGTTATAGGAAACATTGAAAGGGTGGCAGATTGCTCAATATTGGGTTCATATCTGAGAATGACAAGTAATCAAGAGCACCTTGACAGAATGAGGATTTTGTAATTACACACTCATATCTTTATATGAAGCTTTGTATTCTTTTCAAGAAAGTACGAATTAAATAATAACCGTGTAAATATGTTGTACATACTTTTTTCTCTTCTGTGGTCAGAAATAAACTGAACCTTTTTTCTTGTATTCGTTTATTTATTTATTTGTTTCTGAGAACATTATCCTCACCTGCAGCTGATTCTCTAAAATGTGACAGATGTGGGGCGGAGCCACGACAGCAGCAGTAAAACTGACACGCAAACTCAAAAATTCAGCTCACAAGGAGCTCAGTTCTGCTACTCTAGATTATCTTTTAGTGCTTTTAATCACTTCAACACCATTCTGCAACCAGCTCAGCAGACATCTATCGCACAGCTTGCAAAAGTCTTTTCCTTGTTTCGACCTTCTACTGATTACACTCAGGCGAGTTTCAGGACGCCCTGGACCATCGATCCGATTCCGTCAAATATCTCGTGGATCGGAGCGTTGCACATGAAGGCACAGGTGGTGACCAGCTTGTTCTTTTCGTCCACGTGGCTCTCGCCGACGCCCTTGCTCACGTGCTTGCAGCCCAGCTGGTTGATGGCCGCTGCAGTGTCAGCGGTGTCTGGATACCTGAGAGGTGGGGGAGAAGAGGCACTACTTAATGTTTTGCTGCTCAAAGCAGATTTCTGCAAACATCTTAGGAACATTTGAGGTTTTGCTTTTAACAACTGGAAATTTATATTTATATGTTTTGGAGATGCATCAATTATGCCTGCAAACTGCATTTACAGAGGGACTTTCCACCTTAACATGGAAAGAACCCAACAGTTTTTGCTTCCTATTTACACAAACACACCAGTGATTGTCCAGTCAATCAAATATTTAGCATCCTGCACAGTGCACCAGTGGGTCTCACTCATTAACTACCTAATATCTAATCTGCCAATCACATTACAGCAACATTTAGGCATGTAGACACGGTCAAAGACTGTGTGTTGAAGAGCTAAATCACTCAAAACAGCCAATATTTTATAAGAAAGACCTTTGTTTACCCAGCACAAAGGGGAAAAATAACTAGCATCCAAATCAGATATCTACTGAAACACGCATTGGTTACTGGTATCAGCCACATTTATGTAAAAGCACACTTGCAAGAAGACATCGGCCAGATTAAATGTTTACATGGTACATTTTTTCTTCTATTCTGTTAATTTTTTTAAATAATTTTATAATATTATTTTGCCTGTAAACAAAATCATGATCTCAACTGATTGTTGGCTTTGACATCTGTCAACCGATCAATTGGTCCAAGTGTCAGTCAGCCACCACTCTGACAAAGACGGATCCTCTCCTAAGTCCTTTTTTTTAATCTAACACTGTAATCAAATTAATTTGTCATGGAAACAGGAAGAAATTGTGCAACAGGACAGGCAGACCAGCACGTGGTAGTCTCTGGAAACAACTGTTTGCACACAACAATTGCAACATTTAAAAGTCCAAACTTAAAACGCAAACAAGGAAGTCCATGTTGCATTTCTCACTTGTCGTCCTTTTCGATGCCGACGGTGACCTCGCACCCGGGGATCACTTTGGCAGCCAGCACAGGTGAGATGCAGCAGAGGCCGATGGGTTTGCCTTCGCTGTGGAACGCCTGCAGAGCAGCCTTGACCTCGTCATTTACAGAGCAGTCCTTGCCCTGCACTGCCCACGTACAGAGATTCTTCGCAGCTCCAAAGCCGCCTGTAAAACATCAAAAAATGAGGAAGAGGTGTGATTAATGTCTGGATGTACATAAGCCAGAAATACAACTTTCAGTTTCGACCTTACTCAGACCTTCCCAACATCTTTTTTCTGTAGGCTTCGATTGTACCAGCGAAATACATATGAACACAAACCTGGGAAAATAACAGCGTCATGCTCTTTCACGCTGAGCTTAGACAGATCCTGGATGTTTCCACGGGCCAGCCTTGCGCTCTCCACCAGCACATTCCTCTTTTCCTGAGAAGGCGCACCTTTCAGGTGATCTACCACATGCATCTGGTCAATATTGGGTGCGAACATGTTCACCTGGAGGTGATAAAAGCAGCAGAGACGAGTTCAAAAAAAAAAAAAAAAAAAAAGCACACCAGGCAACTAATAATGATTGTTAACATCACAAATCTTGAAGCTAACTCAACAGAACTTCTGTCAGAGCAGCATTTCAAAACCTAAGAATATCTGCATTTCGCAACACTTTCCCTGACTCATAGTGGACCTTTGACTGATGACTACTCTTGTAAGCTTGAGACATGTGTCTGGGTCATTCCATGTTAATTCCTGAAAATGAAACTTTGTAAGAGGAATTTGAGAAAATTTCCAGTCCCAACTGTCATTTCTGTCCTTGAGGGAAAAAGAGAAATCTTTCACGGGATGAAGGCAGCTCTGTTTTTAAACATTTATCTACCATTGTTGTTGTGAGGGGTTAGCTAGGTCCTTAAATATGTAGGGTAAATATGAGGTATGGACTCTAAGGAGTGCAATTTGTAACAAGGTAGCAACTTGTAATGTGCAGTAATAAGACATGTTGCATAATTGAGAAATTCTCTTACACCAATCAAAGTAGTAATAACAATAATATAGTGATATTAATAGTTGTAACCACTTAGTATTACTAAACTGAAGTCCTAACACACGAGAGAAGAAAGTGTTTCAATGCATGTCTTATAGAGGGTTACCTCTAACAGAAAAGTATGTGTGCTTTTCTGTTACTGGTGGCTCTTTGAAGAGCACCAAACCTTTTAATAGGCAGGAAAAAAATTTCTGTTATGAGATATGCCTGACCAGTTGCTTTGGTGACTGATTAGTCCAGCTGGAGGGTTACGATTGGTTATATTACTAACAGAAATGAAGAAACGCCTCAAGCCTCAAAACTAAAAGAAGTCTCATTAAAACATAAATAAAATTAAAATCCCATCATGGTCAGCTTGCACCTCTACATGCAGAGCGCTAAATAGACACCAGGTGGATGCTTCCACTCAGAGGCTCTAAGTTAATGTGATAAGTTTTTGAATTAATTTCCTCAGAGTGCTCCAGCCAAAACTGCAACACTTATAAACAGATTTAACTGCACACATAGGTAGAGTTGAAAGGCTTGGAAAAGTCACTTGGCCATTTAGAGGTTTGCACTGCTGGTAAGAAAAAGGACACACTATCACGCTCTCTGGGCCCGTTTTCTGGACTTTTACAAACCATTCCTTTAAGGCCGGTACAGAGAGCTGCTGAAAGTACACGGGCCTTCACATTTCACTGAAGCTGCCCATCAGCAGCTCAGACAGGACCATATACTGATCAAACTGGCTGCCTCAGGGACCCTTTCAAACGTCCAAATAATGAAAGAGTTGCCTTATAAGAAACAACCAATTAAACTCAGATGTGGCATCCTTCCTGCTTAACCAGTGAAGGCTGTTATCGGCTATAAAACATATAAGTACTGGTGCATTTGTCAAATATGAAAACTTAATTTCTCTGGGAATAATGGAGAAAATGATGGTGTCAGCAGCAAAAATCTTGTTATGTCAGGACACAGTTTGTTCAGCAGAGTGCAGCATTTTCCCTCAGCAATTACTCTAAAAGACCCACCACAGCTTGAAACATTTACTACACAAATAATAGCACACCATACTTACTGGCAAAAAATAAACAAATAAACATGGCGGACCAGATAAGCTTTACTAAGAGTTGGGTGTTTTTTTTCTTGGGGGCAGATAACTGTTGAGGTTAAGGAACTTTAAATACTTCGGTGCATTTCAGTCGTTTATTATTCAGCAGTTTGCACAAAACATTCTGCGAGGCTGTTCGTGTCACTGTGCGCAGTCTGGTTAACAGGTAGAGGTCAAAGGACGCTCACGGGTCGGACTGCAAATAAAAAGTGCAAAAATCGTAGAAACTGCCCCGCACGGAGCAGTGTAAGCGGACAAACTGGAAGCTAATGAACATTTCTGATGTGGTCCCTCCAGGGGCAGCGGCAGATAAAATCAGCGTGTCACACTTACAGTCGCACCCCCTCTGCTCAGATGGACCAAAACAGCGGAGGCCTCGTGGATCTCGCTGCCGTCATAGACGCCGCAGCCCGCCAGCACCACAGCCACGCGTTTGCCCATCTGCGCTGAATAATAATTGCTGCTCACGGTCTGGAGGGTCCTAGCTGTCAGTAAGTTGCGACCACAGTGCTGCAGAAGACTGAGCATGGCGGACTGTCAGCGGACAAAACGCCCCCGGATGCCGCTTCTTCTTCTGCGCTTTAAAAAATAGTTTGACGCGCCCTCTTACGCCATCGTGTGTCCTCACCTGAGCACTACAGCTTTTTAATAATTGAGTAATACTTAGATTGAACTGCTAAAACTGTGTTTTAAATATAAAGGTTACAAATATTTTGGTAAATATTGTAAAAAAAAAAAACATGACTCAAAAAACATGTTTTAGAAAGGTTTTTAGCTAAATGTGGAAAAATTGCCATTAATTTCAGCATGTTTCAGTTTACAAACGGCGCCCCATATTCTTGTCTGGTGTGGTCATGTGATTTGGTATCATCAACAAAACCATGTGATCTGTAATGAGGAAGTTAGAGGCGGTGAGTCATGGGAAGATAGTCCTCTTCGTAACTGCTGTTTTTTTGGTGTTTGTGTTTTTACGGCCTTGACATGTTTTACACGGAGGTCGTTCTGGGATTCAAACTGCTCCTCTTTCTGCACGTCGTCGCTCAGTTCAGGATTAATGGACAGCAGAAGTGGCCCGTACCCTACAGGTATAAAGACCGCACACCTTTCCACGTTCACGCCGCTCTTTAGCGTTAAATCATGTGACAGATAATGAAGAAAACTGGAAAAGGCGATCAAATAAACCTCGTTTTCAATTACGAATGGTCGCTTAGTCCGTTTTGATCAGTACAAAGTTCGCAACTTTTATGTTTTTTTCCTAGAAAGCGTGTCTGTTCCGATGTTACACGTTCACTGACATGTTAAGAAGACATTTTGTGATTTTGTGTGTTCTTGTTGTCCCAATAAAGCCTTGTTTTAGACAGCAACCCGAGGAAGTATTCGTGGTACGTTCACGTGACTTAAAAATGTTGGAATCTGGAGCATCTCAGTTGTGCAGCAGAATTAGTGGAGTGGGTTTCATACATTTCCAAAAACGCGCCACAAAAATTTATGTAATGGCTCTGTGACCTTCTGTCATCAGCAGGCAGCAGTTCATCTAAAGTGGATGTGCCAGAAATTTTTGCTGCATTTCTGGCTGTTTCTACACTTTAACCTGCATTTGTGGATGGTATGGTGATACAGACATCCATTTCTGGAAGTGTTCCTGAGCCTGTGCAGTGATTTCCATGAAAGAATCATGCCTGTTTTTAATGCAGTGCTTCAGTATTGAGTTTTGACCTTGGTGTTTGTGCACAGAGATTTCTCCAGATTCTCCAAATCTTTGGATGATCTTGTGTGTTGTTGATTGAAAGGTTGAATTTACACTAAGGAACATTATTCTGAAAATGTTCCCAATTTGTAGACAGCTTGTTTTGGGGATTGGTGAACCTTTCCCCGTCTTTACTTTTCTCTAAGAAGCTCTTTTTGACCCGATTATGTTACTGACTTGTTGCCATTTAACCTAATTAGCTGCAAAATGTTCTTCCAGCTGTTAACCTATTTTTCCAGCCTTTTGTTGCCCCCATCCCAATTTTTTTCCCCCTAAATTGGTACAGTCTTGTCAGTTACAACGTCTGATATACTTTCTAAGTTGTATTGTGAATACATTTTTTTTTGAGGTTTGCAAATTATAACATAATTTTATTTACATTTTAGTATAAATTAAAACAGTGTCACAGCTAGTTCATATTTGAGTTGAAATATTATCCTAAATAACATATTATTTAGGATAATATGCTCATTTTTGTAGAGCAACATGAAGTAGCTTTGGGCTCGCAGTGACTTTAACCTTGACCAACCATCTGACGTGTCTCATGTCACCCACAGGCGTTTCGATCGTCGGCCTGATGTGGACTCTTACTGTCAAGCTCTCTATCCGTTCTGCCCCACCGGAGACCCAGATGGACGGATTCCCTACATGAGAGACAGCGACACCATCTCGGTGTATCGGCTGCAGACTCCAGTGTGGGAATTCAAGTATGGAAGTTTGCTGGGAAAGTTTGTAAGTGTGTAATTTGAATTCTGAAATGTCTTTTTACAAGTCAGGGATAAAGCAAAAAGCACCAGGGCACATTGTTCTTTTCGTATTTAATATTTTATTCTCTAAAACAGAAGTGAAGGGGCCGCTGTGTTCTGGCTAATAAAAATAGTCCCTCTGTTAAAACAGAAGTGAAGCTGCAGCTACATTATTCATAGAAACACACACACACACATAAAACCAGAGTATGTTTCTGTTCTCTTTACAGCACATCATGCATGATGCTGTTGGGTTCAGCAGTGCAGAGACAGGAGCCAACTACACCATGGAGTGGTACGAGCTGTTTCAGCTTTGCAACTGCACTTTTCCTCACCTCAGACAAGACGTGTACGCACCTTTCTGGTGCAACCAGGGAGCTGCCTGCTTCTTTGAAGGCATCGATGATTTACACTGGTCACAGAATGGCACCTTAGAGAAAATTGGAGTAATCACAGGTAAGACTTGACATCTGTGCACAGAGAAGCCGAGATAAAACTAGATATGTTACATCATCAGTGGATATGACTGGTGATAATGTGGATTTTACTACAAATATATCCTGCAGAGCATGACCCTGAAACAGCTTATTTTGCTTTTGTAGTTGTAAAACTACAAAATTTGTACTTTGTATTGAGTCAGATACACATCCAGGGTACTTGGTAATCATGAAAACTGTAGAAAGACAGCATGTTGAAACAGAAATTCTGCATTGACTGTTTCACTGGCTTCAGGAGGCCCTGGATAGCTTCCAAAACCCAAAACAGGCAGTTCTGGTTTTGTGACTGATAGCTTGTCTTGTCTAGGGAGAGCTAGAGCACATCCAAGAATTAAATGCCTCGAACATATAAAATGTTTTTTACACTCTTGTCTTCTTGGACTTTCTGCTTCACACCCATTTTTTTCTGGTATTAACATGTTTTTCTTTAATTCTCCAGGGCAGCAGTTCAACGACATGGCCCGCTGGGTGCAGGAGGACAACGAGACTGGGATCTACTACGAGACGTGGGCAGTTCGGTCTGACCCCAGCCCCAACGCCACGGTGTGGTTCGAATCCTATGACTGTTCCCAGTTTGTCCACCGCACATACAGGAAGCTTACAGAGCTGGGAGCCAAACTATCCAGCCGATCACAGACCAACTACACCAAGATCTACCTGTACAGCGGAGAGCCCACGTACCTCGGCAATGACAGCGCCATTTTCGGACAGCCTGCTCTGAAAAATCTGGCATTGGACATCCGTAAATTTTACCACACATTTAGGCCACACCAGACATTTGCAGATGCCATGATCAGTCTGCTGGAGGCTTTTGAGACGGTCGTGTTGGAAAGGAGCTTCTACCTCTACTACAACTTTGAGTACTGGCATCTGCCAATGAAACCTCCATATGTGCGGATTACATATGAAGAAGTGCCTTTGCCTTAAAATCCCATTTGACTACTAATTTTTTATTTTATTGGTAAATAGTATTAGCTGAAAGGCTAATGACAACAATATTAACATAAACTTCAATGAATGGTTAATTTTTTTCTTCTATTTGGAAATGGCAGGCAAGAAAAAACTTTCAACTAAGTTGTCACATGACTATGAAGTCCTTCAAAAGCTAAATACACCCCACGATTCAGTGGCTTGCAGAAGTAACTAGTCATTGTTTTCTATATGACTTACATATACATTACATTACTGCATCATTACATTATTCATCAGTGCACAACCTTCCTAAGGTCCTGCGTAGCCTTTTAATCAGCTTGATGTCTGAACTGTGGCTCGGTCATAATAATAACAACAACAACAAAAATTCAGCTATTTCGTTGTAGACTTGCTGCTGTGCTTGAGATCTCTGTCCACTTGGAGTATGCAATTTTAGCCAAGCTTTAGCTTATATTCTAGTCAGATGGCCTCACATTTGTCACTAGAATACTTTAGTATACAGAGTTCATGGTTGGCTCAGTGACTGCAAGGTCCTCAGGTACTGTGGCTGCAAAACAAGCCCAAATCATCACCCCTCCACCACCGTGCTTGACAGCTGGTATGAAAGATTTATGCTGATAACACTGTGCTGTGCATTATGGCCGCTTTGGTCTTATCTGTCCAAAGGACATTGTTGCAGAACTCCTGTGGTTTGTTCTGATGCAACTTTGCAAAGCTAAGTCATGCTGTCATATTCTTTTTAGAAAGAAGAGCTGCTCACACTTGCTGATGTTAATCAATTAATCAAGTGCATTTGATTAGCATCACCTAGCTGCTACTTAATTCCTGTGGAAGCATTCAGGGTGTACTTAGTTTTTTGGAGGACCTGAGTCCCGTGAAAAGTTTCCACACAACTGTAGCTGTTCGAAAGGTTTCAATCATAAAGGATAAAACCTCACTTTCTTCAAGAGAAAACAGATTTCAATTCAGTATTTCTCACCAAGGAGCATTATGTACAGATCTGCTGAGTGCATTTCCTGCTTCATAACATTCTGTGTTTGTAATACCAGTTTAAAAACAAACAAAAAAAACCCCAAAAAAAAACCAGCACTTCTGGACTTTCCAGTGTTTAAATGTTCGGAAACATTTAGCAGGACTTTTCCTGGCCGAGAAGTGGCGTTTGTGGGTTGACTACATGTTTAAGTGCGATCAGTCCACACACAGTAAAAGCAGGGATTCTGGGTTAGCTTATTTGACAAAAATCTGCATTTTCCTGTTATTTTTGGACATATGATGACAAAAAAAGAGACTTCTTGATAAATAAAAGATGCATGTACAACCCCACCCCTTTACTTCATTTCTTCTTGTTATTTAAGAAATAATAATTTAAGAAAACTGTTCATACATCTTCTCATCTCAAATGCATCCCATTTTTATAACGGAGTCCTTTTATGGAGTTTAACTACGTGTGCCTTTGGTTAAGAAAAATAATTACATGAAAGTTGCACAGAGTACATTCACAAATTTTTATTACAGTGTGAGATCACATGTCCAAAACAATTTTAATTTCAAGACAGGTGACCAGTAAAGCAAAGCAGACAAAGCTTTTGTCATACAGAAGCAAAACTAGAGTGTTTAACACCTGTTAACTCCCAAATAAAGTTCAAATAATAATTATGACAATCATATTTGTGACAAAATTTAAATAATGCTCTCTCGGTCAGCATTTACCATGTGAAGCATTTTTTCCCCAGCCGAATAGTCCAATAAAAGCAAATACAGACAAGCTCTCAGTGAAAACAGGCTTCACATTAGGGCCACTGTTTAATGCACTGCACACATTTTCAAATAAAATAACCAGGAGATGTGTTACTGTACCCTTCAGATGCTAATGTACATGAGCAAAGATATCCACTTCTTCAGTGATGAGAAACAAATACTGTGAAGAGGCTATATTCATTGCACCTCTTGCAACAAGTCTCAGTTATTGTATATGAAATAAAACTTGAGTAAAAAGGAATGAAATCTGGCAGAAATAAACTACATTTTTATTGACATGCAGTGCTGCATAAGGTTTGTCCACTACCAAAAACCTTTAAATATTTAATATGTATACGCCATAAATGCATACTCTTTCTCCATCTTCCTCCCATTACCCCAAGCAGTTGTGTGGCAGATGACCGCCCCTCCCTGAGCCTGGTTCTGCACGAGATTTCTTCCTGTTAAAAGGGAGTTTTTCATTCTCACTGTCACCAAGTGCTCGCTCATAGGGCGTCATGTAATTGTTGGGGTTTTCTCTCTATTACTATAGTTTTACCTTGAAATATAAAGCACTTCAAGGCAACTGTTTTTGTGTGTGTTTTGTTAAAAACGCACACACAAAAACAGGGTCTTTTTCCACTACATTAAAGGAAGTAATAAAATCCCTCCAAGGATCGAGTTTGTGGTAGTGGACTCAAAACATTAGGACCACCTGTATCCAACAAAACCACGGCGATAATAGGTGGAAGCTAAACCCAGCTAAACAAAGAAAAATACCACTGCTGGTTGCTTTTGTTTAACTGAAAAACTGAAATTCATTAAAAAAAGCATAATCCCTATTAATCAATTACACAGGTTTTAACTTCTCTAGTGGCTATAGTATGAAAAAGATCCTTCTAGTAAAGGATAACTTGCACTCTGGTTTTATAAAAGACAAGCCACCAGTTAAGGAAACTTCAAACCCTGACAGAGGGTGAAATAAAGAAATACATTTCTACTCATAATAAACACACAGCGTTTTTATATACAGATGCATTTGACTTCCTTCTTAAAGGAAAAAAACAAAACTGTTTCACTCATCTGACTTGCCAAACCTCTTGACTGAAATGAATGGATGTTTGGAACACAAGAAAAATCTGCAGACAGTGTTTATAATGGGTGAATACTGCTTCCTCTCATGTATACAAGATAGCATGATGAAGAAACAAATGTGGACTAATTGGAAGGGCAGATATCCACAACAGAGAACCAGGGTTTAGAGCTTGAACAGGCAAATAGCAGAAGATACAAATGAAACCTACATAAAAAAATATTTTCATTTTAATGCATCTGAGAAACACAAATGGGTTGGATTTGCATTTCCAGCATGCACTGTAAGCCAACAGCCATACAGACTAGTCTACTGAATCATTACAAATTAATCTGAGCGTGAAGAACTGAGACCGCTGATCTCTACCCTCCAAATTCAGACATTTCTGTGCACTATTTACATAGAATTATTTGATTGTTTTAATTAGAGCTTTACAACTTCAATATGCAGCACTTGGGGATTTGACTCAACAAAGCCCCAGTACAGTATAAATAATCACCATATTTGGTCTCAAGGACCAGGTGTATTCCATCTCATTTGGTATTCATCTAAGGTGCTTAAGAAATCTAAAACTGTACATAAACCTTTTTCCAAAATAGATAAAATCATTTGTCAGGCCAATTTGTGTTTGATGCAGGGGGAGAAAAAAAAAAAAAAACCTCCTCAAAATATAACTTTGAGAAAAAATAAAAATCAATGACATCAATCAACACTGTACACCTTCACGTCACAATTTAGACACCTATATACACACACACACATTTCTTTTTCTCTCCGCCATCTTCCATTTGTTCAACAATCGTGGTTTGTGAGACACGACTGGAGCTCCCCAGGCGAGGAGGACAAACAAAACAACCACTGTTCTTTAAATTAGGTTAAAATGAGGTGTAGGACCCAGCTACTCTTCTGCAAAATTCAGCCACACATGACAAATACACCTTCTGTCACATCCTATGTACAGACAACCATGCGGTCAATGCCATATTGTATTGCAGAGTGCAGAGCTGCTATCTCACACCGGATTTATGTAGGCCAAGTGGTAGCGTAACAACATGCTATTGTGCACCTAATTGTCCCAATTTACTGCTCAATGTTGGAAAACATGTAAACACCCACCCACACGTTCACACATAAATGCACATACTCACACACCCCTCTCACAACACAGATTATCATACCCAGCCTATAATGTACATATAACTCCATTTGCAGTTATAAAAACATTGCTTTTTAGTTAAATTTCCTCTTCTGTGGGTCGAAGCCAGCTTGCTGAATTCCATCTACGGATTAAGCCGAGCAGGAATTCTGTGGCATTTCCATGATAATGTGATAACATTGTGTTGTTGTCGAGTGCCACATTACATCCCTGCACTGCTAACGAGAGTTCAGCAAGTTCATGCTCTCCATGCTGTCATCGAGCTTCCCAGCTGAGGCTTTTCAACGCAACATGGAGGCAATGATTGTTCCGCACCACAAACCCGACATACTGAACTCTGAGCACAGGCTTCACTCTCTACCAGGTCGGCATCATGTCTGGGAACCAGACCCGGCCCAGGTGCTTCGACACCTCCCAGTGAATCTCATCCAGGGAGTATTTGTGATCTGGAATCAGTACCTCCTCCATGATGGACAGCTGGGACAGTCGGCGGCCGCACATTTTAACAAACTCCACAAACGCGCTGCAGGACACTTCGCACTCACCCAGGCCGATAGCTGACAGCTGGGTGCAGTGTTTGGCGATACGGATCAGCTCCTCATCCAGAGGACGCAGGCCGTTGGCGCACACGACCAGCTCCACCAAACGAGGGCAGTGGAGGCCCACTCGGCCCAGGACCTCTTTGCTCACTGAGCGCCCGAAGTAAAGGTGTGTGACCGGGATTTCCTCATTAAAGAAGGGCCCGAACTCGTCCTCATAGAGGAAGAAGTACATGACCAGGTTAAATTTGGGCGAGTGCCGCATCATAGCGTCCCAGCTGCTCTTCTTGATGGTGTGGAAGTGCTGCCCGGGGTTTTCGCTCACCACATCAATTCGCAAGTGTTCCAGGTGGACGTGCTTCTCAGAGGAGAGCGCCAGCAGGAGTTCATCACTCAGGAGGTGGTAGTTTAGCGCTAGCTCTCGGAGCCCGTGACACTGGTCTGCCACACACAGGATTCCTAAAAGCACAGGCAGATCATTTCAATTAATGCGACCAATTCTCAAATCGTGTTTTCACTTTCAATCAAAGAACAGGTTGACTGCATCCCCCTGACAAGTTGCAGTTTAATCAGCAATCATATTGGCTCAGAATTTCAGGAAAAGGGGATTTCTCTCATATAATCTCAGATGGTCCCTCATCAGACCTACAAATTGAAGGATGGTCTAAATGTACTGAGTCATTGAGGTTAAAAGTTAGTTTCCCACTACCAGTTATACAGACATATAGTTTTGACTCTTCTCAGGTTTTTTTAAATAAAGAAATAAAGTTCAGCTATCAACTCATCAGTTATGTCAATACCTAAACAATTTATCTCTCTGAATAAAGTTCTGTGTGATTTTTCAATCAATACAGCGTAAAGTATACAAGTCTTGAGCCACCTCTCGTTTTTTTATACGTTCCTCAAAAATGTAAAATATGTGCAGCAGTTTATTCAAACATTGACGCATAAATGGAAACGCCACGCATAAGGCAAATACAGAGTCTGTGCAACAATAAAGGTGATCAACTTTGGTATGATCGCTTTTATTCTTCAACACAGCCTGAACTCTGTTATGCAAACTTTACTGAAGTAGCCTTCAGCAATAGTTATCCGGGATTCTTGAAGGACATGCTAATTGTTATGTTTGGATGTCGGCTGCCTTTAATGCTGTGGGATCATCTCAACAGAACACTATGTAAAGATGTGTTTCAACAGCTGAGAAGGCCAATCAATGATTGATGGTTTTTCTATCCAGGCATGTTATGTACACAAGATATAGTCATCCTTTGAGTTAGGCGCCTTTTTATGCTTGAGATGATTCATAGGTCAATGTTATAAACAAAAACATTACTTGGAAAATGTTCAGGTACAAGGACTGTAAAGCAGCCAATGTCTGAAGAAAAACTTTGAAAAGACCTTCAGAAGGTCTGACGAACTCCTTGTTTTGCGCCCCCCCCCCCCATTGACACCCAAATTCTGTCTCTCTTTTTTTTTAAGCAAAAAAAAAAAAAAGAAGCAGCAATGAGTGGTGGCTCAAGACTTTTGCACAGCGCTATACTCATTTTCCATTCATGCTGGAAGTAGAAAATAAATAAAAACACATGCACTTAGACTGTACCTGCAGGAGAGACGTGAGGGCAGCTGCTCATTTTCAGCAGTTTCAGGGTGTCGCTGTTGTTGGCCACCAGCACCTTCAGAGATGGATCATCAACTGGCGTGTCGTCAATCTTCAGCGAAGACAACGATTTGGAGTTGACGAACACCACGGTCAGGGCAGAGATGAAGTGAGACTGTGGAAGGACAAACATGACACATTGAATTGTAACGATCTTTAAACCTGACTGACGCCTTCGAAATGCCAGATTTAATCAACTGTGTCTGGAATGATCTTTTACCCAAACATAATCTGTCCCACTAACATAGTTTTTTGGTGGGCCTGGTACGTCAGGCAGACCTCTGTCATGGCTCACACACCACTATTTGTAATTACTGAGACAACCTTAAACTTAGGAATCTGCTACATATAACAATACAAACACAATCTGCAATCTGAGTACAGTAAGAAACCCCAATGTAATCACAATTAGTGGGTTAAGATTACATACAAATTTAATTTGTAGATTTAATCTGTAGACAAGGTAAACAAATTTGAAATAAAGAAATGCGAGGGTGTGTTCATTTGTGTCTACTGCATGGGTGGACCTCTGTTTGAATTAATCTTAAGCTTTGGTGCTGCAGACAGCTAGACTGCATACATCTGTATTACAAACTGAGGACAAGGAAATGGGGAAACCTTTTTGTGCAAAGCATTGGAAGGGTGTCTATTTGACTTTATGGTACATATTATAATAGCAAAAAAGTATTTATGATGAAAATGATGTAATATGTTATTATTTTCCAAAATGTGGAAAAAACAAGTCTTTGTTTTTTTGCATTCAGCTTTCTTTTGGTTCAAATGCTTCAAACAAATGTCCCCTCTGACAGAATGTGAGTAATAATGGCAATTTTGAGAAGATTTTATTATGCCAAAAGGTGTTTTCGCAACTTGGCAACTAGCACCGCATTGTGAGAAAATCCAAGAACAACACGTCCTCTAATATTTATCCACAGTCACACAAAAAGCAGCACAGGCTGTGAGAGGCTTATGCTGTCTTTAAAACAGAAGCTAAAAAGAGCACACCCTGGTGAACGAGTGAGGCCGTTTGCACGTTTCAAGTTCTATGACGTCATCACAGGTTCTTAAACAGCTTTTGAATGTCACAAAGATCTCAAGAGTTCATAAACAAGTGATTTTTTCCTACTTTAATTAACCTAAAAGTTCTTAAACTTGATTTTGAAATATTCAAAAGAATTCAACTAAGATTGTTAAAAACTGGCTCAGGATCTCAAAGGTTTTAAAATGCGAACTGTGACGACAGTGGGTGTGTCAGTTTCTACACATAGCAGAACGTGCAGCAGGTTCCAATCCTTGATCAAACAAACACACCAAAAAAAGAAACGTCCAGCCCTTAGCCTAGTTTGCTCAATGATATCTAGATTCCATGAAACCTGGTTCAAGGAATAGAGCTCATGATATGTAAATAAAGAAAGTCCTGTGTCCTTTTGAAAATGTGGGACTGATAATAAAAGTGTCATTTGCCATGCATAAGAATGCTGCTTTTGAGACCCAATCTCAGATAAGATGAGACTGTGGACGAGAGGGGATGTACACTAAAACAAGAATTCCTTTGATTTTGCTTACAAATCTAAAGAGCAGGACACTGTAAAGACCCAGACTCCTCGTGATTGTGTTAATTATACCTTTGGAACCTCCATGAAACTGGGCCTGGCTGTAGAGATGAGGCCCAAGGTCTTCAGTGAGCAGTTCACCAACTGTGAAAGAATGTCACAAGCTGCCTCTGCAGACTCCATACTACTGTCAACCTGATAAGAACAAGGAAAAGATTGCATATCACTCGAAAAACATCCAAGAAACATTTTTAAACAGAAGCTGCTTATGAACGTTTGAACCCAGAATGAGGGCACACGCAGTTACACAGACATTTTTACCTTGAAGCTGACATACTGCAGGTGATTGGAGTGCCTCTTTATGATCTGCTTAATAAGATCTGGATGTGTGGCTTTTAGATAAGAGCTGGCTGGCTGGTTGAGCTCAAACTCAAAGCATCTCCACAGCTCAGGCATGTGGAAGGCTTGGTTCCACCCACGGCACACCTGGGAGGCATAAGCCCGGTCCAGCAGTGGCAGGTACTGGAAGATATGCAGCAGGAGCTCTTGAGGCAGCCGTGCCCAGTTACAGTCCAGCGACTCAGCAACATGTGGCTCCGAATCCTCGCTCAACTGATTTCGCACCTTCTTGCAAACCTCCGCTGGACTCTCACAGGAGGAGTCATCGCTTCCCTCCTCTCCTCCTTTCATCCGTTTCATCTTTTACAAAATAAAATGCACTGATTAATAAATCTACACATGGCCATTACTTTAGAAACGTGTGCCAATCTTCTGAAAGGTGTCTAATCAAGGACGTCACGAATCAATAAGCTCTAGCTGCAGCCCTGCTGTCCCTGCACTAACAGGTGCAGATTAAATGTGCATGTTTATCACTCTGACGCACTCCGCAAAATAATTAAAACATTCCTAGCAGCTACCATATTGTGCAGATGGTGGGTCTGCAGACATTCCAGCTTTTTAAAAAAAATCTCAGTCTGTTTTCATCCCCTCATGTTTGTGTTTCTCTGAATAATCATCATTTTTCCAAAGTACAACAATTAAAGCCTTTAACTGTTGGATTTATACCGCTCGTTAACGCTCACACCACAAAGTTGCACCGCATGTGACACTGCGTATTTCAGAGAAAACGTGACTGAGGTGACGTTACAGCCACACAACCTTACTTAGGGAAAAATAAACAAACGTTATTGAGCTTGTCAGTGCTATAGTTACAATGAACGCACACAAATGCAATAAAGTGGCTCGTAAAGTTAGCAAGCTAACAGGGGAGTAAATGCAACCGCTAACCAAGTTAACGATTGCTTATTTATTAACGTAAAAGTGTGTTACAAGCTAACAGAGCGACTTAGTTAACTGGTGCTGCAAATTCACTTGATTCGCTGCAAATATACCAAACCCCACTGTACTCACTGGTCATTCATACCAAGTTCTATAAACATTCATTATTTATTTACTAGTGACTACAGTGGCTCTTACCTTGTTTACACACAGCTAGCTTGCTAGCTGTTAGCTAGAAAATCCGACAACTGACTCGACTCTTCAGCCCGGGCCGACGCTGGTAAAGTTCATCAGCAGTAGCCAGGTAACACGCATCGGAGCACGATAAGAGAGCCGTCGGGAAAACGAGAACGAGCGAGAAACGTTTTCAATGAAGAAACACCTCCGCTCGACTGACCTAATTCCTTCGCGGGAGTTACAGAGCGCCCCCCTTGTCCGCCAAACCCGAAATGGCGAAATGTTGTCGTGACAGCAGCGGTGCATTATGGGATACATAATGCAAAATGGCTGTTGGTAAAGATCGTCTCCGTTTGAGTGATAACTCACCCGAATCCTAATAAAATAAAATCGTATACAGCGTGTTTTTTTCCTGTTGGGAGCCTTCATAACGCAATGATTATTTCTAGAGAGCAACAAAATATAATACTGCTTGTTTGAGAAGATTATGTTTTTGAATACAGTAATACTGTTCCAGAGACAGAGAGGGAAACAAACTACAACTAAAATAACAAAATCCATATAAAATGCACGATGATAGTGACAAAGTGGTGAGGTGGGATTAAATCAGGGGTCTGCTCTGACCCCCTTCTTGTTGGCAATGGTGATAGGTTAACCAGAGACTGATGTTTAGGGAATAGGTGGAAGAGAGCCCTGAGGTGGAGGTATGCTCTGGAGGGAAGAGGGGGTGAAAGCTAGTAGAAGACTACAGATTGCATGTGTGTTAATAAGAGGGAGAGGAGAAACAGTGGAGCTAGCAAGAAGAGGATTTTAAATGACTGTGTACAACCATCCAAAGCAATGGCCAGTGCACAAAAGAGGTGAAGAAGAGAGAGGGCGGATAACTGCAAAGGGAATGTTTACAAGATGGTTTGGACTTGCTGGTATTAACAAAAAGGAGGTTGAGGTGAAAGAGACGCTTAGATTTTCACTTCATTAGAAATGAGTATGTCAGAGGGACAGCTCAGCTGGAGACGTGTAGTGAAGCAATATATCCACAATTCCTTCTTGGAGAGTGGATATATTGGACAAAGGAGGTTGAAAATGGAGCTGCCAGACAGGAGGAAAAGAGGAAGACCAAAGAAAAGTTCCAGTCTGGTCAGAGTACAGCCCTGCACACAGTAGAATTCATCCTGCTACTCCTGTCAGCAATAAACACCAGGGACGCCATACTGAGAGGGGCTCTGCAACAGACCTGCAACCTATGCATGGTGCCAGTCTCTTACTCATCTTCCAGCAGTGCACAGACTTACATGCACCTTTTTACTGCACATGTGCCCAAGAAACTTCAACAGGATAAAATAAGAAAAAGTTAGTGTGCTTCATTAGTTAATGTGAATTCAGCACTTAAGGTGCAAGTCTGGAAACACACAGCTAAACCTTTTGAAATGCATTAAAGGTGTGTTATTTAATGCTGCTCAAAGACTAAATCTTTCAACCGTCACACTATTATAGTCAGTATGACAAACCTAACATTTTGACTCTATGATAGGATAACTCATTCTTTTACAGTTTCCCCTCTCTTCATTTGCACCGATGTTTTAGCTTTTCCTCTGAGTCGTGAATACAGAAATGTGACCACTCATTAACGGATGACACGGTGTTTACTTTGCGAAAACAAAGAACCTGGTTTATTACCATTTGACTCCATCCACCACAGATATTACAGAGCAGATTCACAAGTATGAAGCTTTTTTTTTTTTTTTAATTTAAACAGCAGCTGCTTTGTTTCCATACTCCACCCCCCTGACCTCCCCTCTCCCTCCCACTACCCCTGCCTCCTAATAGGGAAAAGCATTACAGGTGCAATATTTTATTTGGTGTGAAGACTGGCACCCTCAAATCATCCAGCTGTAGTCAGTCATACTGTGAGAGGGGTTTTTCATGTCTTAATATAAATTTATCCTTTCTTTTTTTTAAATTACAACCAGGATTTACATCCACCATCGTTCACTGCAGCCGCCAGGATCCATCTTCTCATTTCCAGACAACAGAAGAGATGTGACATTTAGAAGAGGGGGGAAAATTACGACCGTCTACTGTATAAAAATGTACAGTGGCTTTATTGACATACATTCCATAGGTTAAACAGCTGCAAAATAGGAGGCACACCCAGTATTGCACTTCATTAAAAGTTCTGGCTCAAAACATAACCCAGAATATCAAACAAAACTGAAGTGAAGAGTAGCAACTTCGGAATACAGCTATTTTTGAATAGTATCATTATATACAAGATTAGATAAATCGTACACTATTTTCCTCCCAAACATAATGTTCTTAACAGTCTTATCCACCAACTCAACTCCTTTTTTTCTTCTTCTGTCAACCCATGATGCACTTGACAGCGGAGAATACTGTACAAGTTTACGAAAAAGTTTACATACAACAATATTTTAAATTTATAGTTAGGAAGCTGGAAACACGGCCTGCTCCATATTTTCTTTTTTTCAACTTTTTTTCAGACCCACGCTGATCCACAGTTGTCTATATGCAAATTAATTCATATTCAATGTTTAAACTTGTATTGTTACACTTGAGTGATCAGGAGGTGTGCAACGTCTATAGAAGCCGAGGGAATACAACGGCCGCATGCAAACACGTCACAAGAAATTTATTTTTTTCTTCTTTTTTTTTTTCTTTTTAATTCAATTGTTCTTTTGTCCCCCTCCCTCCCCTCACCCATTCAGGTCACTCTGAACCCAAACGAGTTACTGCTCGCGGTCGCAGCGGATCCAAGGATACTGACGGTGGTGAAAGAGCAGACCTGAGGACTCTCGGCGTAGAGCAGAAACCTGGTCCAGTGTCCAGGAGTCTTGGCAATGCAAGAGCCAAACTTGGCGGCTGAGCTTCAGCAGCAGCAGCCAGAAATCACAGTAGACAAACTGGTTTTCAGAAAAAGTCTTGTTGTTTAGAAGGTGTGGGCGTTCCTGCACACCCCGCAGCCAAGAGCAAACTCTTCCCCCGTTGGTGGGTGGACTACATGCAAAGGGCATTCAGTGCCTTCCAGCTGCTTGCCTTTAGGCCCTGTGACAGAGAGGACAACGTTTACACATTAGCATTAAACCTTCTGGTAGGCAAATACAAAAAGAGATCAAGCTACTGTACTCTGGGCAGGTGCAGGGAGCGTAGGACAGGATGTCGAAAATATTTTGTCATCCTAAAGTTATACATCATCATCATCATCATCATCATCGTTTATTTGTATAGCACTTTAAGAACACACCAGGTAGACCAAAGTGCTGAACAACACAGATCAAAACAACAACCAAATTAAAAATACCATAAAATCATTACA
>NW_024582436.1:1547022-1607264 GCF_018398535.1 Haplochromis burtoni
TGGAGAATCAGTAGAACGATGCGGGCCATATAAAATTGCTTCCGTTTTGCGACCATTAAAATTCAAAAAATTATTTGCCATCCATATTTTAATATCACTAAGACAGTCAAGCAGTGATTGACATGGGGAGGTATCCAAATGACTAAAAGGTAAGTAAAGCTGACAGTCATCGGCATACAAATGAATACAGATGTAAGAACATCATGTTTCTCAAATAGGCCTGTCACAAAACCTTCCTTTGTTCTTTAGTATCTGTAAAAACTGCAGATACTGTAGACGACAACAACAACAGCAACAACTGGAATGGGAGATGCAAACACAGGAGCAGCAAAAGGTCAGCTGCGTCTTTCGAGCAGTGTGATCAGGTTACAGCCGATCAATTATTCAGAGTAAGAGACGGACACTCTCACTGATCTAAACTCCTCAAAGACAGTGGCTCTGTACACAGTAACCAAGGTGACCAAGTTTCAGTCATTTGTTATTAAGTAGCAACTTCCAGGGTTAAAGATTAAGCCAAGCCGTGGCTACTGCAGTTTCTCAAATGAACACGTGAAGTTGACTCCAAATACAAGTGGAAACACACAGACCTGCATGTTAAGAGAAGTGTGCCACAATAAACAGTTTTGGTTTTTGATGTTCCTCTTTCATACCATCTGAACAGGAACTGTTTTTGTTTTCATAACCCACTCATTAAAATTGTACTAAAGTTATCCCTTAGTAGGAGGCATGTATACTCTGAGTGACAAGCAGATGCTGAAACAAGTGGATGCTTCACCTTAATAAGCAAACTTGCAAGTGCCTTCACAAACTTCACAGTCTAATGCATAAATGGTTCCAAAAGCTAAGATTGCAACGGTCAAAATGTCAAATTTGTGGCCAATTGCTGATAACATGATGACATCCATGTTTATGTATAGAATTATGACAAAATACATAGGAATTGTTAAGCACCTGCAGGACAATGGGGCAATTCCTCTTTGGGGACACTGGTCATCCTCTGGAAGTCATCATGGCAGGCATTACAGAAGTGTGTGGTGCCAAAGCAGAAGAAAACAGCCACAGAGCAGCAGTACCGGCATTTATACTCAAGGAAGTCTGTTCCATGCTTGGAGCACATCTGATGAAAGGAGACAAAAGGGCTGGGGTTATATTTTGCTTTTCAAGGACAGATGAGAACCATTTTTAAGGAAAGGTTTGGCTTTCTTTCTTTATTGTTATTCACTTAACAACATATAGGTCAGTTAGTTCTACAGATGTCATATTATTCATTTAAAGTGCTCCTCGCAGACACAATTCCCACCTGAGCCCTGGACACATCTGAGCATGCTCCACAGATCAGTTCACTGGGGTCGTAGTCGTCTCCCTGTCCTGCCTCTGCATCGCAGCGAGCCTCTCCCCCAAAATATGCCTGGAAAAGAAAAGCGTCATTTATTCTCCATCCTTATAACACAGTTCCACTAAAATATACTGGGTCTTTCATCCAGGTGGTACCTTCTTGCACTTGTAGCAAACATAGTATGCATATCTGTTCATGGCAAAGCCTGCAGGGTCATTGTGAAAGCGTGCCCCTGGTGTGGTTATTGCCTCACTCTTGTGCAGACCCTCGTACTCGAGCCTCATCAGAGCCTTCCTCCTCACATCCTCATAAAGCTCCTTAATGGGATCGAGCAGGTCCTTGATCACAGAGTGATTGATTTTGTTCTGCAAACAACGAGACAAACAGGGCAGCAAGTGTTGGGTTTACTTCACCTGCTAAAACGATAATGAACAAAAGCAGTCGCAGTATGGGAGGCAAACGCTTTTTCAACAAAGCACTTAAACTTGAGTCAATCAAAATTTAGGTGTGGTGAAAATAGTCCAGTCCCTTTGTCTTCCCGTAAGTCAGAGAGGGTCAAGTAGCATTTTACCTTGCAAATGGGACATAACATGAACCCGAATGTGATCCGAGGCCCCAGCCAGCGATTTTCAAGAACACGCCGAGTGCACTGAAGGTGGAACACGTGAGTGCAGTCCAGCTGGAAACGGATCAAAAAGTTAAACATTAAACAGGAGGACAAATTTAAATCCCGATGTGATGCTTTTAACGAACAAAGAGCTACCTGTATAGCAGGAGCAGCAGACAGGGCTTCAGTGAAGCAGATCATACACATGTCATCCGCATCCTGTTTCAGGCAGCCCGTGTTCTTGTCACAGCCGTGCAGACATGGCAGGCAGCTGTCCTCGTTTTTGACTCCTCCACAAGGGTGTCCACAGGGATGAGTCTTACTGCACGCCAGTTTAGCGTACTCCTGAGTGGCCACAGGAAAGAGTTGGTTAGTGTTAGGAAGTACAGCACAAAATATCTCAAATTCAGCCTGGGCTAAGCTTAGCTGATTTATTTCTACGATTTTTCTATTTATTTGTAACATAAATAGAAAACACACAAAATTACACTAAAACTAGGGTGAAGGGATTTTTCAAGGCTCATTTCTCATCTTAAAATTTTAAAAAGGAAATCAGCTCTGAAGCTTAAATGTTTTGTTTGGTTGTCAGCAAGTTTCTGCAAAAACTACAAAGTTAAATTTGATGAAACTTTGCTGTTTGCCTGTTCTCAACTTTTCCGCAGAGTTCAACATCACCTCCAAAGTGTGCATCAGCTCTCTCAGACTCCTCACCCAGTATTTGTAAGGCTCACTGACGGTGGTGAGCCTTACAAATAGGCTTTTAGACACAACTGAGGACCCTTTAGGTGCAGCTCAGGTTTATGACATTGAAAATATTCTATAACAATTTTTTATTGAAACTAAACCAGGTGCTCACAGTTTTAATAAACCCCTCAGTCCATCTGCATAGACTACAAGCACAGACACTGAGATTTCATGCCATAGATCAAGCGTGGTACCTGGCAGTCTGGATCTGAGCAGACGCTACCCACTGCAGACAGCTCGGTCCCATTTCTCGTGCCACAGAACCTGCAGGCATCTGAGCTGCTGGACGTTGGTTTACCTACAAAATTATTAGGCTTGGTCAAAATAGGAATAGATGAAAGCCCTGAAAATGCAGCTTGAGTAGAAGTCATTTTATCAGCTTACTGATATGGCCATATGTATGCAATGTTACCCAACAAAACCCATTTTAGTGTTACCTGTGTGCTCTCTGAACTCCACCATGGCCTTCATAGTCTTTGAGTCAGCCAGAGCCATGAGCCAGAACAGCTTGGTCCTCCCACAGCCTTCATGAAGATCCACCTTTATGGCCTCCTCTTCCTCTTTAAACACCTAAAGCACATTAAAAATGATTGATTGTATGCTGCAGGAAAAATTATGTCCAGTGCCTCAACTGCTTGTGAAATATTGAGTAATAAATTATACTTAATAATTATACTTAAAGCTCCCCACCTGAGTGGCTACTTAATATCGTTTAATTTGTTTTTATTTGTCTCTAGTAATAAATTAAACCTCACCTGTCTCTGGTGAGAGCGTGTGCGTCTGTGCAGGTGGAGGAAGCGGTCACAGTCAGTGCAAAGGTTCCCACATATGTTACACAGGATGATGGCTGCTGTCTCACCATCATCATGGTTGTCACACATGGGCTGCAGACACAAGACGAGTAAATGAATAATTACTCTTTTGATGATCTGTCTTTAATAATTTGTCATACAGTGTAGCTTTAAGCTTTTTCTCACCATCTGCTTCTGCTGGCCATCTTTGCCCATCCAGCGACCAGAGGACAGCCTGTCTACATGATCTTGGTCCAGCACACACAGTGATGCCAAGGCCAGCCAGAGCTAGGTAACAGCAAAGGAACGTGATATATAATAAATACACAATATTTTTAAGGTTATGTAATTGCGTATGACAAATTTTTCATACCCTTGTGGTTGCAATACAGCGTACAGGAGACCTATGCTCCTCCTCCATTTTGGTCAGTGCTATGATGGTCTCGGCTATTGCATTTTTGGTAACTCTGGACCAAGCGTCTGAAAGGTGCCCCTAATAAAGAGGTAATGTAGAGGTCATTTTACCACATAAGAAATGTAACACAGCGTAAAACAAGAGATGGCTTAAAAAGTCAGCAAAAACCTACAGCTGCCATGTCTTTAACCAGCTTTATGATGATCTCCGCAATCTGTGGAGGAGTGGAGCCTTTCATCCACCAGTGGCTCTCCCCTCTGCGGATATAGCTGAGCATAACAGGAGGGGGCGACATGCTTAAGAATATAACACAGCTGTCATTTTTCAGGAACTACAGCTCAGGAAATCTCAAGCATCCCAAATTTTACAAAAGACAGAGCCTTACCTGGAGTTAAAGATCATTGGAAGCGTGACTGTGGTGACCCCTTTTCCTGCCGTCATTCCGGCTGCACCAGAGATCGTGGTGCCTTTGGCTTTCAGCTGCACAGTGAGGGCTTTTGCGATACAGCCCAGGAACATGTCCAAGATGCCGAGCTTGTTCCAGTCACCTTTCTCTGTGGAGTGAATGATGTCACTGATGTCTGCCGGTGGCAGAGCCTTCACCCCAATGATGCTAGCAAGACGCACAGGCGTCACCTCCGGCAGGACACGTCTAAGCAGTGAAGTCACCTGAGAAGTAGCCAATCAGATGGTAAGCAAGATTATACTTTCAACAGGCTCACAAGGTATTTACATAAATATCTGTAAAACACAAATATCTTAAAACCTTTTATGAAAAAGTGACTCTACACCAAAATTTACAGTCATTTAAAGACAGAATTTATAGACGTCTTTGTTCTAGTTGGATCTTCTGATTTCTTCACCACACCGTTGCCAACAGTGAGCGATTAAGTCAACTGAAAATCTTTATCGTCAACATTTAACACAAAAATTAAACCACAGTAGTTTTTTTTTAAAGTTTTTTGTTTTTGTAAACCCTAAAAGCACTCATGAGGAATAATTAGATGGGTCCCAGTATTGTCTGTAAATAGTTCAACAGTGATGAACAATCACACTGCCAAATAATGTAATTCCACTGAGTGCCAGAAGGTGGCAGCAAAACAACAGGAACTGTCCAAGCTGCCAAACTTAAAACTAACTACACTAAGCAGCTTTCAAAATACTCAGAATGTAATGAGGAAGGAAGTGTAATCAATACACAATCGATGCTGATGTAAATGTGTTTACAAGAAAGCCGCACAAGTTTCCTCTGATCATTAAACTGAAAGGTTTTTCTTGTTTTGTTTACATCCTCTCCCACCTGTCTCTGTACTCTTGGAGAAGCTGTGTGCAGCAGAGAAAACAGGTCCTGCATGAGCGTGAGCTGCTGGGCCAGGTACTGGCGGCCGACGTTGGAGCCGCTCAGAGCCAGGACCATGGACAGGAGCTCAAAGCAGTAGGCGTCAGAAGAGGCGTCATCGTCGCTGGGCTGAGAGTTGGCGTTCTCTTTGCTGGAGATGGCGTGTTCCCACTCCTCTCTCACACGCGTTGCCTCCATGCGGATGGCTTGAACGATGTGTGCACAAACCTGAAAATGTCACACCACTGAGGTTAGCTGACGGAAGTAATATTTCCCCGAAATGACAACGTAATTTCACTGTTTAACGGTTTAAAGTGAAATTGCTATTGACCTGTTTCTGCAGGTTGGTCAGTTTGCTCCTGCTAAAAATGATTCCCACCATGTGCTCCTTGAGGTCAGCGTCAGAGGGTGCCTGTTCACAGAAATGCAAGATGAGCACGTATAAAACATCAGGTTTGAGGTCACTAAACAAACAGTTAAATAACTAAAGTGCTGACCTTGTCTTCTCCCTCTGGAGATGAAAGCAGGTTTTTCTCCTCCTGCTCTGGAGTTGGCTCGGCATCTCCACAGATTAGTTTTCCAAACACCTACATTTACAAACAAAGTTTAAGAAAGAGAAACGCTTACAAGAGTTTAGAGCTAATTGCAGGTATGTGGAAAAGGCAGATGAGCAGACCTGTGAGGTAATTAAGCGGAAAACTCTGAGAGTCTCAGCTTCACAGTTCTTCTGCTGGGCCATGCTGGCTGAGATTTGTCCGGGTATCTTGATGGCTTCGCCGTCTTTCCAACCGAGGACCTTCACCTGACGTACTCTCAGGGTGTTTTCAGGACCTTTCAATTCCACCTTGATCACATGATGATCCCCTCCAGGAAGCTCACTCGTCACCCAGCCCATGTGACGCGAGTCGAGGTCAGCCTGTGACAGAATCGCAGAAAGGTAGAGAACTGCCATGTTATTTGATGGTTTGTTTCCTACTCCTTATTTCAAAAGGAGAATCATTTAGACGTAAACTGTATATGCAGCCCAGAAAACAAGAGCCATCCACTGTGAAGCAAGTTAAATTACAGATACCTGCTTGATTCTGCAGAGGTCTTCTATTGCTTTTCCACACAGGAATGTCACAGAAGTAACTTTGTTCTGTAAATATAAGGGAAAAAAACAATTTTACTCAAATCCATCAGGAAACTGTTGCAGAAGCAAGGTTTTAACCACAACGCTTGTTGTGCCGTTGCCTGCTTACCCCAATGTCCCTGGAGTTGTCCACATGAACAGACACCTTAACAGCGTTTATGCCTTTCACACAGCTGATGGTGATGCTCTTGGTTTTGTTTTTGTCTTCATCTCCAGACTCCCAGAAGGTCTCGGTGGAGCCGTCTGTTAGGCTGCCGATCATGGCAGGGCGACTGGACGTCTTGATGTCTACGACACTGGTCAGGTCCTTCAAACAGGTGACCAGGCAGAGATCCTGTACGAGGTACAAACATATTTATCAAGTTAAATCATGACAGATGAGTAAGCTCAGGTGCTGGCTGCTAAATACGCTGTTAACTTTCTTGCCTGGCTCATTGCTTCATATCCGGACTGCACGCTGATGTTGAAGCTTTCCTCACTGTCTCCATCATCTGACTTGGATAGGATATTGTTGATGTGATGGAAAACATTGCTTTGGTGGAGGAACTGGTGGTCGGACTGCTTGAACTTGAGACTCCAGCACCTTAAACAAAGAGTCACAATCATTTATATTCCCACAGAAGCTCAGAGCTGCTAAAATTACAAAAGGAGGCACAAAAGAGAAACTGTACCTGAGTGCCATCTGCTGTAGTGAGCTGCCACTGGGAAGTGACATCATGAGGTCAGAGATGGTCTGAAGGAGGCGGTGGAAGGTGTGGGGCAGAGGATGAGCTGCTTCCCCAGCAATAACAATGTCAGACAGAGGGTGTTCGCAAACGCCAAGGTCTCGCTCCTGTGCAGAGTCGATGTTCATAATTAGAAAGTACAGTAAAGCCACCTTCTTATCACCCTCCGTAACTTTAAACAACTCATTACCTGTTCTAAATTTTCTTTGTTCCCCTTATTCTCATCGTCTTCCTCATCCTCAGGTTCAAATGGCGATGGCGTGAGCGATGCTACAAAATGCCAGAGAATATCATGCAGAGAGGTGGTCTGGATCACATTGCACAGAAGCCAGTTGAATGCCTGACAGGGAAATGAAAAAAAATGTATTAGTCTTATTATAATATAGAAATGGGTGTAATATTAAAATACTTGCCTACGAACCCAAGATATTGTAATTAAAACAATAATTAAGGCAAGACTGAGTTGTGTTATTCGGACAACTTTACCTCCATGGCAAACACCCTGCAGGCAGATTTCCTCAGTGCATGCTTCATGGCCACCTCTAGGCCCTCCAGGTCATGGTGCTGGATAACAAAAGCCAGGACGGGCCACTGGAAGTTCCTCTCACCCTTACTGAGGGAGCCGTGGGCTGAGATCAGCCGGGATAGCTCAGGGGATGGGTGACGTAACAGGGAAGAGCCAACTTCTGTACAGAAGACAAAGTAGTTTATTTATACACACGGTGCTGTAACTCACTCTGGAAGAACCAATAAGCACTTTTTGCAATGACAAGACGCGATTACCTGCATCACCGCTATGGACCCTGCGTCTGGGCACAGCTTTGACCCGTGCTGGAGAGGGCGAATGTTGCTTGTCATATTCTGATGCGACAACTGAGTAAGACCTCTGAAACACCGTCCGCTTAGCCGTGTCACTGTCTGTGATTGGACTGGTCTCGAGACTAAAAGACACAAACAAACAAATGCTGGTTACCCCTTAAATATTTTTAAGGACATTCAAGTACTTTAAACACAATATCGAAGTGTTGGCTGACAGAACAGTACATGGACATGTTCAGCAGCTACTGCAGCTGTGGGAGGAAGGGACGCATGAATGTATAGATGTTAACAATAAAAAATAAAAAAAACCTTTACACAAACACAAAGCCTTCTTTGTACAATTTAAGATGTGGTTTGCGATGACAGAGGCGGACGTTTTTAATTAAGTGTGCTGGCTGTCAGAATGTGCAGGGGAGAGACAAGCTGGGAACAACTTATGCAAACAGTGCCTATTGGTACAATTGCATCATCTGTTGGTCAGTTATGAATAACAACGTGGAAACAAATAACCTAACATATAAACCAAAAAAAGGAAAAAAAATCTCTGTAATGAGAAATCAGAGCTGCAATTAACTCTTCTTTTAAATAAAAGAAGTAAAAATTGAATTCATTGTCAATTACCTGGGTGGCATTGATTTCATGTTGCTCTCTGGTTCCTCAAACACATTGGGGCAGGCGTCAGGGGTGACTGAAATATAGGGCGCGGGAACAGATGTTGAGCGTAGATACCTCATCTCATCTTGGAAGAGGTTATCATCTTGGTAGGCTCCAAAGTTCTCAGTGTGTTGTCTAAAGGAAGAGTAAGAGACTCAAATCTTTATGAAAACACGTCACTGTAAGGTTTTCTTTTCTATGTCTGAGCTTGTAATTACCTAGCTAGTGTCTGTAGGTAGAGGCAGCCCATTTTATTGGGGAGTTCTTCTGAGACACCCTCCTTCAGGCTGGGGAGGAGGTGGGAATGAAGAGGCCGAGGAGGGTGGTGGCACAGCATGCTCGGTTCAGCTGCACTGCTGAGGGACAGTAGGAACAATGCGTTGGCCCGAATCACCTGGTGGGCCTCCATAGTGGGCAGCGCCCTTGGAGTCTTCACCTGCAGAGGTTTCTTCCTCGACTGCTTCACCTGGAAAACAAAGGAAAACAATGGAGTTTATTTCATGGAAGTCAGTATGATGTCAGAAGCTGATTCAAGGAGGAAGATTTAAAAACAGTACCTTCTCCCGGGCGGCAGTCTGTTTCTCTCTGAGGTATTTCTCCCGACAGCGATCACACACCAGGTACCAGGTGCTGCCTCCTATGCCGCCGTCTCCACAGTTTCCAGCCCAACCACCACAGAAGTGGCCAATACTGTTGTAGCCCTGACCCCCTGCATACCGGCCACAGCCTGCCATAATAACACAAAGGAGGGACGTTAAGAAACAGAAAAGACTTACAATTTAAAGTGTGTTACAAGATACCACTGACTGTACCTGGATGAGCCTGCCTCATATGGTACGTGACAGGGTAAGGGTGCGATTCTCCACACAGCTCACAGATGGTGTCTTTCTCTGGTCCACCCATTGCAAGTTGGGCCATCTCTCCAAACAGATTCCCTCTTGGACGCACCTCTGCCTTTTCCCTTTTCTTTTTCTCCTTCTTTGCCTTTTTACCGTCTTTCTCATGCTCTTTCTTTTTTAAGATGGCACTGGATCCCGGACTGGGGAAGATCATGTTCTGAGTTGCTGCCTTGATGGTGGCCATAGAAATGTCCTCCCAGAATGCAACCAAATGCTGCAGTGTTAATGGTAAGATTGATTTTGCCCTCATAGAGGGATGGGAAGTCATTTCATAGGAAATGGACTCTCCTTTTCCATCCTCACACTTCTCTGGCAGCGGAGGTTCCTTCAACATAGACAGCACTTTGTTTTTGTTGATGCTGCCCATTTTGGAGATGTCTGGGCCATGTGGAGCAATATTAAACATGTTAAGTGCAGAGGAAATCTCCAAGGAGTGGCGATTCTTTAATTTGCTCTCCTTCTCCTCAGCGCCCTGTCCTCCCAGGGAGCTGCGAATGGGGGCGTGCTCTTTGGTTAAGTCTGGGTTGAACTTGAGGAAGGAGGAGCAGGCCATGGCATCATGGACAATGCCTTCATGCCACAGGAACGCTGCAAAGACTGCGCGTGCACATTCAGCCACCGAGGGAGACATGGCCTGTTTGGCAGGTTCTGTGATCCTAGTTGTGCTCTCTCCTTTAAACAGAGGCCCGGATTTGTCCTTTTTAGAACGCGTGTGTCGACTGGAGGTTTTGCGGCTGACTTTGGGTGAAGAGCGGCTCTTTAGTTCCTCTTCGACAGGGGCTTTGCCGATGCTGAAGTGCACCTTACACGAGCCTTCTTCAGCATTACGGAGCTCCACATTCTCATCATTGACATCCTCATTGGAGAGGAGAGCGCTAGAGGTGCAGACTTCCACGACTTCACTGTGCAAGTTCTCTTGGGTAACATGTGGTGAGGGAACACGGTTCTCTGCATTGCCGGTCATCCCTTTATTTGGGTCTTTAGGAGACAGTTTAGGTTTGGGGGAGGTAGATCTGCCCCTAAGTGGCTCTGTAAGGGGAATCTTCTTCTTTCTCAGTGTGTCTGGGTCCAGAGTATAAGAGTCTGATTTGGATCTCTCTCTTGGAGGATCGAGCTGGGCTTTGGACGAAGGGCTAACTTTAGGTGGGAGGTTCTTGTCATGGTGGGGTGAAGAAGAGTGCTGGGAAGAGTTGCTGGAGGGGCTAGACCTGCCTGACGTGGATATACTTTTTTGTTTGGGAGAGGAAGAGCGAGAGCCAGGATTCGGAGACTCAGACCGATTTCCTGAAGTTCTACCATCTGCCTTTAGAGCCTGCAGTGTGTTGTGATTGGGCGAGTGGGAGCGGCTGTGCGAGTCAGACCTCAGTTTGGCCGTGTCGGACCGCAGTATAAGGGCCTCGCTAGCTGTCATTCCACCCTCACTTGTTTTGACCCTGCTCTGCTCAGAGGAGCGACTTCCGCGGCTCTCCTGTTTGGCTGAGCGATTCTCCTGACGGTGTTTGGAGGCTGGGGACATCGGCCGTGCACCAGGCATGAGGTTCCCTCGCTCACCTAAACATTAACAGGTGAAACTCAGTTACACCACAAAAAAGGTATCAGTAAGAGTGAAAAACAAAAACGTAATAAGAAAAACAAAGAAAGGTACAGAAAAACTGAATGAAGAGTAAAAGAGAGCTAATGTCAGGAATGTGAAAGAAGTTATGTCTTTTAATGTAAATGGCAGTGAAACATTTTATTAAAACAAACTAGTGACTTATGTGACCATCTAGATCAGGGGTGTCAAACTCATGTCATGGGCCCATGCAGCCCACGTTGATCTTAAACGGGCTGGACCATTTCTGGCAGTGTCAGTGTAACTACACATTTAAAATGCCTGAGATATCTTAATATATACGAAAAGGTGCAATTTTCAAACAACATGTCTCAGTTTTTCTAAATGAGAATAGATTTTGTTCATTTTCTTTAACACTAATTAAAAAAAATTAAATCTACTTACTGTGCACCCATTGTAAAAACTGAATTAAAAAAAAAGTATCCATTACTTAATTACTGTGGCGTAGTATAAACAGCAACAGCTGAATCAATGATTTATCAGTAGGATAACATTGTCCAAAGCCATGCACTGACCCCGATTGCCGTCTTTCCGAGCCAGTTCTGGCCCTAATGTTTGACACCTCTGATCCAGATGTTTTGCAAATGAGACTGTTACTGGATAATGGAAGCACTGATGAAAGATGAATCTCAGCCCAGTTCAGGGACCACTCCTGATAATACTAGAAATAGCCTTGGTATTGACCAGAAACCAAGTAATTATGTACCAACTACAAATATCCAAAAAATGTCTATTCAATGAACAGCTTGAAAATTCCTTTTTTCTAACCGACTTTAAAATCATGTGCAACACTGAATAAGTCTTAAATGCAGTTTTTCCTCAATTTTCTTCCCATTAGACTTTAAATATTTTAAATTCGGCACCATAATTTAAAGCTTTGCACTAACATAATCCCCCCCAAAAGTTGAGCACAAAGCCCTCGATTCACCACAGAGCAGACTTGAGTTCCTACCAACCATCTGTTCAGTCTGAGGGGAGGCATGATGCATGATGTGATTACCCACCCTTTTGCCTCAGAGCGAGAGATGAGAGAGCAGTACCATGCCCAGCCACGGACACATTGCTTTTGTGCACACGTTCGCGAGAAGCAAGGCTGCATGATGAACCATCTACAGCGGAAAACAGTGGAGCAGGTAAACAAACAAGACATGGAATGCAAGGAGGCCACCGCAGAGAAAAAGAAAGAAGGCATAGAGGCAATGGAGTCAAGGAGGTGGAGTAGAAAGTGGCAAAAGGACAACATGTTACAGTGATGAGGGGATCAACAGACAGACAAACTGACTGGCGTGTAGAAACACTTATAGAAGAATAACAGAAAAACAAAGAACCCTGTAAATGTCATGGACAAAGTTGTGCACATGTTTTAGTTAATTTGTGAAATCCTCTCCTCTTTTGGGGCCAACAATACAACCTTTGGTAGGAGGCTTTATACTTGGTTATAAAGCAGGTAGTTTTTAGGGGGGGGAATATTGATTTTATTTAAAACTGTATTTCCTGGAAAGGCACTGATTGTGAAGATTGGATTGCCCTACGAAAAAGCAAGATTAATAGATTAGTGAGCTATGTCGAGCTCAAAACCGGAGTTTTCAGTATCATGAAAGTGATCCACTTTTTACCTGGCTAAATCACCATGGTAACTTATGCTGAACCTAACCTGGTCCAGACCAGATTATGTTCAGTTTCAAATCAAGTTTGGAAATCAACTGAAAGTGCCATTTTTTTTACCAGTTCTTTCATTTTCAGCATGTTTTAAAGTACAAGATTCTCTACTTGGCAAATGCAACTTGTTAGCCTACACCTTATCATCATGAATGAAGCCCAGCCATAAAGTTACAGCACTGTGCAATGCACTGTCTTTGGAAGGTACATGCATTTCCCAAGAGGAAATATTCTTATACAAAACATCCCTTTTTATGTGAAGACAGAACATGAAGCAGAAAATCCAGCATAACAGACACGTGATAACCATGGTCATGAAACTCATCTCCGACTGGGGTTTTAGGTTTCGTCAAGCCAGCTCACGCAAAGAAAGCTGGACTTTGTTGAACTTCCTTCATAGTACATCCATCTGAGTTGATACAGTGTTTTCAGTAATGTTATTTATTTCGTTTCATTTAAAAAAGGTGGCCACTATAAAATTATTGAAGGTTGGAAGACTGCTAGTATACCAAAACAAGAACATAAATTAAGAAGTTGAGCATTAAAAGAACAAAAACAAAAACATTTCCCTGCTCTCCATGACATCTTCAGGGCTCCGTAACAAATAGATAACAGATTAAAACAACAACAACAACAACAACAAGTACACAGGACGCAGTAGAGCAGAGGAAAGGACCAACAGGGAGAAAGGGTGCTACACAGGCAGAAAATATTAGAGACAAGTGAACTGATTTTGGATGGTGTTACAAGACAGTGTCTTTTGAATTGCAGGGCTTTTAAAATTTTGAATTATCCACTTCAAGCGCAAACTTGGTATACGTAGAATATCATTACTTAATAGCTGATTTTTATTTATTTATTTTTTTTTGTTTAAGCCGTTCATTGTTTAAAACAAACAAACAAAATCCCCCCCAAACCTAATAATTGCTATAAACAAACAAGTGTTCAGACTTCTGTTTGCATTTTCTGTCACAGCCTGGGCTGTTTGAGGTGAAAGTGAAACAAGCTGTTACTAAAGGATGGAAGATGCAGATTTCATTTCAAAGCAGCAATGAAGCAGATGAAGAACAGGGTAAAAGGCACGCTAAACAAGAGCAAGCACAGCAAGCAGAAAATTAAGCAACTTGGCCAATTACTTGAGCGCATGGCAAAAATATCCCGTTGACTTGGATATAGAGTCTATTAATGTTTGAAATCTTGCTTAGAAAACAAGTGAAAGTACCAACTCATGGATTATTTAAAGGTCATGTCACCTGTTTTTTATAAGAAACAAGATTTAAGCATGGAATAGACTTGTCGGCTTGTTAAGGATATTTCTGCACCGTACAACACAACTGTGCCGATATGTGTCACATATCATCCTGTTCTCCCCCAAAAGTACAGATAAATTAAAAACAGATTACAATTCCATGAAACGAAAAGTTGGGAGGAAAAGGATCAAAATCTGTGCTAGCAAGCGCTGTCAGAAAGCTGGACAGACTTACTCAGAAGCTGTGGTTGTGGCTGAGACAGTTGGGAGGGGGATTGTCCAAACACAAATGGGCTGTGGACAAGGGAGGAAGAGGAGGGAGGTTGGGCAGCTTGCTCAAATATGGAGGAGGAGGGAGCTGCTGAGAGGAAGGGCCCAGACTGAATGGAATTCAGTATGGCACTCAACCGGTCACCTGCAAACATGGAGACAGAGGAAGGGGACAAACTAAAGCTTTTACTATGGTTTAAGGATTCTAAATGGGGGATGTAGGTCAGTCACCTATTTTTCTTATCAATCATTTCAATCATCAGCCAGGAGGAGGAGGAGCTATTATGGGCATCCGGAGTCCCAGCAGTCGTGTTCATAGATGGAATTGGGAAACTAGCATGAAGCCTAAGTGGGCTTAATACTATTCTGGATGAACTGAGCACAAAAAGTTCTAGTATGGTCCTAGGTTTAAAAAAAATAAATCAAAAAAGACAAGCCAAGAAGTATATAAGGAAGAAACTACAACTCCCAACAAGTTTTTTATTGAAGGGGGAAAAAAATCAAATTGGTTACTTTAAAAATCTGCCCAGTACAGGGTATGTTCTACCAGATAACTCCAGCAACTACAGATGGTTTATTCCTATTAGCAACAACAAATTGTACTTTTTTCACCACAGCACAGCAGCACTTCCTCCCTTTTCCTAACAGTTTATGGAAAATGTATATTGTTCTTTTTATTTTAGGGCTCAGTCTTACAAAAAACCTGCATGTCCTCACAAGAAGTTCCAAGATCATCATCTTGGGAAAATCTCACTGGATAGCTTCTCCTTAGTGAAAGGTTTCACTGCGCACCAAGCTGCAAAACTTGGTCGATACATATTCCCAGAGGTTTTTTTGTAAATGTCTATAAAATACATTGTAAAGTGAGGGCTGATAACCATCAGCACACCATTTCTTTTTTTAAGGTTTCTCTGTCCTGCACACTCAGAGCCCACTCACAATGCCGCCTCACAGCATGAAAACTCAAACCCAGAGGTGGCTAGTGATTCAGACTTTCCATTAGATGGCTCAGTGGGGGCTTTCAACTCATGAACGAGTTGTAAAATCGAGGTGGACATGCTTGTATTAGTTGAGTATTTATTCTAGACGTGCATTTCCATGCACATTTTCTATGTTTCAGTAAATATTTTCAGCACCACTTTATTATTTTTATAATCTGTATTGAATTACAGATTTAACACCGCTTCTACAGGTTGGTTGACTATGTACCTTGTGTAAATGGGAAGGATTTTTCAGGTCAAGGTAAATACGAACATTCACGACAAACTACCATTGATTACCCAAGCCCCTGTTAAAAGGATGCAACTACATCCATTTCTCCACATTACAACCAGTCTTAACTTCATCCAAGTATAACGGTAATCCATAGGCACTCCTTGCCAACAGACATTTAGAGAAGAAAGCTTGACAATGTGTTTACAATCTGCATAGCAAAGGTATTATGCAGGAGCATTAGAGTTGCAGATTTATTGCATCTGACATCTAGACAAGTAAAACAACCTTCAACTTCAATCATTGTGCATAACATAACCAGAGTTCCATGATTAGCATGACTAAGAATCCTAACGGGGCAACCTCCTTTTTGTGAAAGAGCAAAGCCATTTGAAAAAAAAACCTTGCTACTTTGGTAGCAGAAACACTGACTTTAATTAGGTGATGTTTGCAGTATTTGGCAATATATTGTAGAAAACATTGCAAACAAACATTGAAAACAAAGCCCCTAGTAGCCCAAATGACCAGGGGCACACTGACTGGCCCATGCAAGCAAATTTATGCCTGACAATGCAGAAATATCAGGCATGAAATAACAAAAGGTAGACACAATAAAAAGCATGCACAACAAAAAGAGATGAAAGATGGCGCCCGTGATTTGAAAAGACCGACCGACTCCAACTGCATCACTGAAACTAAGGTCTGATACTACTATACACTGTGACTGCAAATTTCGGCTTTTTTTGACGTTATAAACAAATTAAATTTGATAAAGCAACATATCTGCATAGCAAAAATGAATTAAATTGTTTCATTTTTATACGCAAAGAGTGGCGTTTGGTGAGTAATGGTTTATTTGAAAGGATTTTAGTGAGAAGAGCAACTAAAAGTCCTGATGCCTTTGTTACAATAAAGTACAAGATAAACAAGAAAAGGAAGCAAAGAGAATTTATATCTTGGAAAGGTGATCTGCACATGATGCATTTTGGTAAATTTAACTCTACTCCAAGCTGACCTTACCTTTGTTGTTGGAGATGCCATAGTCAAAGCCCTGTGCTCCATTTGAAGTTGAGGCTCTATTGAAGGCCTGCACAGAGAAAGGGCTGGGTGGCGGGGTCTGGTTCCCATGCTCAAGCAATGCTTGCTCTGAAAAAGTCAATTTAATAACATTGTTTCATCATAATCTGGCATTAGGAGGGCTTAAATCTGGGTTAGAAACCGTTTTAATCAGCCACGCCACCTACCATCATCGTGGCGAAGGTATTGGTTTCCACCACGGTCTCTGGCCAGTGACCAGGCCTCTCCTTCATCACTCTCACAGAACTCCACTACACTGTTCTTATCCAGCTGTACCCAGGTTCCCTCTGAGTTGACCACCTGATACATAAGCAACACTATTTATCCATGCTCATACATACACACACGCACAAACAGCACATGTGAATCCACTTTCAAAATCAGCTACAGTCAATTTTCTTATTCACCCACCCTACATCCACCGTATCCACCACATACAAAAGGTTCTACGCAAGATCACTGACATGCAAGTATTCATCCCATCTGATTGACACATACAGAATATAGAGCAGCAGATCACAATAAATTAATTTGGTGTATTAGCAGACACAGCTAGACAAAACTGATGAGCTGAAATTAAAAAAATAAATAAATAAATAAATAAAAACAAAACTTACTCTAAGGGCTAGTTTATTGAAAGGTAAATGCATGAAGCTGTGTTTTCTCAACTCCCTGAAATATTATCATTTTGGAAATTCAAAAAACAAATCAGAAAACACACAAACAGATGAAAGTATTAGTATGTGCAGGCAGCATCTCCCAGATCCACACACACTAGTAGAGGCGCAGGAAACTACTGAACAGCATGACACACCACCACCGCAGCCAATGACAGGTCATAACCAAAAGAGGAGAGGCTCCACATCGCCAGGCAAGAAATAACTTAGGTTCTTATATTGACAAAAATCATTACAAGAGCAGGAAAGGTACAGTCAAGGCACAGAAAGGCTCCAGCATTTTGTGATTAGGCTTCCACTGAGAGACCTCAAGCCAGCTGAATGTGACACCCTGAAACTGCAGTGGATTCATAGACAAACTGGAATTAGTCAATCAAGCAGAAAATTGTTGCTGCCACAGCAATGGGTAGAAAGATAGAGAACACACACACACCCAGAAGCAGCTCATGTATTCCCCTTTGAAAGAGAGATTACATTTGAAGGCCAAAATCTACTAAAAATCAGTATAGCTTGATCCAAGCAGTCTGAATAATTGAGCTCCAGCCACAGAAAACACATTTGATTATTTGGGGTGAGTGCGTACCTCGCCTATGGCCTTGACCTTGTTGCCAAGAACTAACATTCCAATGGGGATACCCCTAAGGTTTGGGCAGCTTCTGATGTTGTGACCAGAGGGGCCGGTCTTCACTACCTTATAAAGCCCCGGACCGCCGCCCTGCCCTGCTCTGTTCTGCACCCGAATGGGGGCCTCGTGGGAAGGGCAGCTGCTCACCTCCTTTATGTTCTCCTCCAACTGGCCCCTGACCTCCTGCAAGAGTTAAGAGCATGGATTAGAGTCAGTGCACATCAATAAAATAGGCTGCAAAAATGTTCAAGACCAGCACAGGGCTCAGACTACAAAGCCCAGAAATGTGAAGGTGAAAAGCACTTAGCAGCCTCACAGGGAAATGCTGTAAAAACCATGCAGTTCAGCCCTCTTTACGTGTATTAAGTGCCATCTTTAAGGTCTCAAATAGCATATTTGCTTTTTTTTTTTTTTTAAACCAACGGTTCAGTGACAAAACCGATGCAACTCACTTATCCGTTCACTAACTATGAAGCTGCACACAGCAGCCAGCCAGCTGAGCTTGGCACAAAACTGGAAAGGAAGTAAGTCGTCACAGTAAAATCATACAGCAATTTGCCCCTGATATTAAAAATACACTGTTCAACCACAAAGAATTGACAAACACTCACTTTAGCATTTTAGTAATCCAGTTAAAAACAACCAACAACTTAAATAAAATGCTCTCATTTTCAGTTAAAGGGGGGCATGCTATGGCACACACAGAAACAGGACTAGATATGGCAAGCCTTTCAAACAAGACCTCATGCAACAGTCTGAACATTATTATCTTCATCTCCATGCAACAAACAAGCTTTAATACAAACAATTACTATTAATCCTAAATGTGATCACTGCAGAGTCTTCAGTAGCCACCGATATGATGTATTATCACGGTACAGACAACCATGCAAATACAGTTTGACCTCTTATACCTCAAATTCACACTGTGGGACAACTACAAAGTCACAAGGTGTTCGAGGATACAAGAAAAGAAACAGGCGATAGGCTACGGGGCAGTCAAACTATGTTCCCTCCTTCACACAACTCACCTGTGGTGGGAATATAGTTAAGGGGGTCCATGACAAAAAGCCGATATCCCTGACTCCTTGGCTAGCATTAAAGACATTCTGAGCAACAAATTGTAAAACAGTCAAGAAACAGTAGACGACTCAAGAAAGGAGAGAAAAACGGGAAAGGGGAGGTTCTAGTGTATTTTTTTGGAAGAAAAGAAAAAGCTCTTGGCTCTTGTGGATTTTCCAGGATAAGTCAAGTTAGGAAGACAGATTCAGACAGGCCAGTTAGTTGTGGAGCACTGAAATAAGCCAATGAGTGCAGAATTAAAAGCAGTAACAAAACAAAACAAAACATACAAAGAAAAAAAAAATGTTGCAGGGGCACTGAAAATTCACTCCCAACACCTTATTGCAATTATGTCCAAATCCATGACCAAATGACTTAAAAAAAAAAAAGTAAAAATAAAGACATATAGAGAAGAAACTTCCAAAAAAATTCCCCATTTGGATGATGTAGTGTGTCATGCTGTTCAGACAGAGACCAGACATGGAAGCCTCCTAGCACTGCATCCCAATGCAGAGGTGGAGTTACAGAGAAGTAGAGGTACAATTATCCACTCAAACCTTTCACAGGCCAGTGACTGCTTCATGACAGAAAACCACCATCTTAGGATACTTTCCCATTTAAAACGGCATCAATTTCTTGAATTATACCCAGTTGAATGACCCATTTGAGTCAGTGGCACTTTTAGGGTGGTTTTTGCGGCATGGAGCAAAATGTGTGGGGGGGAACTCCTTGCCATCACATGCTGCAGTGAGCAACTCTTTATGAACTGTGAGTGAGAAGCGATGAGTAAATGAAGACTCAACAGTGCAGAATAAGCAAAGGCAAACAGCACACAAGTGCTCTTTCACTACATTTTTCCTTGTCTGACCGGCCCTGCATTGGGGTTTACTTTAATGCACTAAACATATACCGCCTCACCACGTGAGCCAAGAGTCCACAGCTAAACACATGATGGTCATGTAACAGTAAACCTTTTGCCTTCAAACGTGAGTTAATGCATGCACACTCCAGCTGCTGTTCCTTTGCACAGTGTGTTAGTCAAAGTTTCATACCGAGATATTCCATGCACAAGAAACACCCCAGCAGGTACACTCTGATAAGATACTCTGATGATTTACCATGCTTCAAGGACAAACCCAGGTAAGTCCTTGAAAAGCCGTTATCATTAAACAACACAGATGAGCTCTTCCCCAAAATAAACAGTGCAGGAGCCTCTAATCGTAAACGGAGACAGGCTACTCAGCAGGCCGCCTTCTACTTACGTCGGCTGGGACCAGTAGGCTCCTGCCCAGGTGCTGGTTAAAAGAGAGGCACCAGGCTTCAGTGTACCCATTCATGTTGGGAACATACTTCTTTACAGTTTCATCATTGAGCCTGAGCCACACACCATCATCATTGTGGATCTAAGGGAAAACAAGCAACAGAGTAGAGCAAAGGCATGCCATCCTGTTACTAGGGAAGTAGGAGGGGAGTGCCCTCATACATACGCACGGCATCTCTGAGGCTGCCCAAAGTAATTAGATAACGCCACGCTCATGGTGAAGCAGGATGCAGGTGAAACAATACATGAATGTTTCCGGTACTAACGACAAAAGATGAGAGCAGATATTGTGCAGGGCTGACAAATACAGTCAATACATGCCACATTACATTGCAGTTATAAAGTGCGTAGTAATTTAAGAATTCATCGTCTCATTTGGATTCATGAGGATGGTGTTCAAGCTGTTTATGGAGCCTCAGAGTGCCTTGCAAGAGCAATAAGCAACATAAAGAGCAACAAATTTATGAAGTAGTAATCATTATTGAAAGAGGTAATTACAAAGAAACTACAGAAATCATGTAAAAAGAGTAAAAAGACTCAAAATTACTTTAATCTAGAAAAAAACCTCTAGATTTTACAATAATTATGAGTCGGCTCTTATTGATTCAAACAAGAAGAAACACAGAAACAGAACAAAAGTGGACCCTGGTGTTCCACATAGAATACTAGGTCTTCTGCCTGGTCTAAAGTCAATTACCTCGTCAATGAAAGTGATGGTGCCATTGACATGCACTATGCCTATCTGTTCACTCTGCAGGGAGGGGTGACTACGCACACGCAGGCCTGCGCTGTCCTTGGATACAAATTTGCGGACCTGAGAGAAGCAGAGGGGAGATGGAGACCGTGAGCGGCAGGGGTAAAGAACAGAAAGGAGAAAAATAAAGTCAATAAGAGCAGTAGGAAAAGGAAAAGGAGAAAGCAGTTGACAGTGATAGATCGCATGCTTTAATCCAGACAAAGCCCGCTTCCAAGTACAAGCATACACACAGCAAAAGATGACCAATCTTAAGGAGCTTCATTTCATTAGCACCTGTTATGAAGTTTGTTGTGTGTTATCTACACTGATGCATGAAGAAAAAAATCAAAACAAAACTTTTAAAACATGTCCAAAAGGAGTATACACAAGTGATTGAAAAAGGCACACATTGTTGCTTGTTTCCCCCATTATGGATTTCAAAACTCAAAAGGCCACAAAATGATGATGACCCCAACGTGCATAACATCAGGTAGATGCAATTTCTGCATCTGAAGCAATTTCCAGTTCCTACACCATACAAGTACTCGTCAACGTACACAGTCTGTATACATGCACGATAGAACCTAACAACCAGACTCACAGTGCTCAGACTTAATGTTTGTCTTCATCTAGTTAGAGGCATCACAAAAGAAAGGACATCACACCGAAATCTACCGTGGCATTATAAAAGAGTTGGATTTATTTGCTCGTTTACTTTGTGACCAAATTATCTTGGACTGGACTGAGGTTCATTGCTTCCTATGAACCAGCAAATCGTTAGTCAGCAGAGCAAACCAAACGAGGAGGCGCAAACAGCCAAAAGCTACACAGAGGTGATATACAATTCTCAGTATGAACTGAAATACTAACAAAAAAAAACAACAAAAAAAAAAAAAACCTTTTCAAAAGGTCAAAAAGGATCTCTGTGTTTCTGATGAAACTGATGTCAACATACTGCATAAAGCAGCTGGTTCAATCCGTTAGAATTTGGTGCTGGCAGGAAATCCTGTTGCCATCTCTGTTGAGTTGCATTTGCCGGATGACTGCAGGCATGGTAATGTTCATGTTCATGTCCTAGTTGGTCAACTGAAAGAAAAACTCACCTTGCTAGGCTGAGGCTCAGCTTTTGGCTTGACCATCTGAGTCCCAGGTGGTATCATGCCTTTGGGAGGGTCTTTGACTTCTACCTCCAAACCAGCATCTAAATGATTTAAAAAGGATTTACAACTCGACTTTGTAAATTCACAAGAAATTTATTGCCTCCACATAAATTTCATGCTTCTATGGGGAAAGACTTAAGAGAACGCACCAGCTTTTTGAATGCGCGTTTAGACTGAATTACCTATTTCAATGCCATCGATGGTGACGTGGATCGTATAGAGGCCGACTGCTCCTGGAGTCCAATTGGCACTGTAGGTTCCATCAGTGTTGGCACGGATGAGCATATTCTCGCTGGGTCTGTGTGGGCAATGAACAATAAGTAGACTGCGTCTCCTAGGAAAGTCTGTTCTTTTTTCTGCACCGTCTTACCTCTTTGGGGTGGGGGAAGCAAAGCGCAGCTCTTCAAAGGAGTAGTTTTCATATGCCTAAAACAGACACAGATGTAACGTAAGAGCAACAGCAAATACACTAGCCGCCCCCCCCTTTTTTTTTTAAAGTCAAGTCACATTCCCCATCTATGATACAAACTCATGATGGGTTCAACAATTTGCCTTTTTCCCCTCTTTACACTTAGTGTAACTGCTGTTTGGTTAATTGAAAGACGGGCACCAATCAGATATTCATTAATGGATTAAGCTGCAACAACTGAAAGAAAAAGCAGCACACTGTAATTTTAATTCACCTTCTGTAGTTGTCCGTGAGCTTGACTTTAGCTTTCTTCAAAGTGACATAATTGGGCTACTGAAACAGGCTTTCCATTTAAGTACATCATAAGCTGGAGAGCATGAACACCAGCCTTGTGACTAGCCTCTGATTAATGGCAAAGGAGCACTTTTTTCCATTACTACCATGCAACAAAAACGCACAACTGGCTTTTTGAATGTTTAATATAGCAAACTAAAAGGCTGTCACTCCCAAGGTAAGCCATTCATTTTTGACTTTTTTTTATCCTCTTCAGATACACAGAAGCCGTCCTTCAGTAAAAGTCTGTCAATGCTACTCTAATCTGAACCACTTGGTGGAAGAATTTCTAAGCCCTGTAACACCCTTCTCTCATTATCATACACAGTAAATGGATTAGAATAACATGGAGCTTTTACAGTCTTCAAGCTACAGGCCATACGCATCCATTTATACACATTTATGTGGAACATTTTTTTTTCAGCTTACATCTGTACTCACTGGCAGGTGTATTCAGAATTTTTTTTAAATTTCCCAGTATATTGTTATTATCTTCTTTAGCCATTTCTAACGAAGCTCTGTTTTTAAAATAATTATTATTTAATGTTACCAAATGTTAAATGTTGTATTTCAGAATCTAACCACCCAGCTCCAACCTGAGCTACAGAATCTGCAACAGGCTAATATACACAGGTGAGGTAGCGAGTGGCGCCCCAGTTACACGATGCTGACCTTCATCATGGTAATAGCAATGTACCGAGCCTCTTTCACAATCATGGGCTCATAGGTGGCTTCCAACTTGGGCACTGGCAAACCTCCAAAGGTTAGGTCGGGTCCAGAGGAAGAAGGGGAACAGCTTCCAGGTAGTCGCTGCAACTTCTTCACATTTTCTGGTTGCACTGACTTTTTCTGTGAAACAGGTACGGCCTTCACCTCCACCTACAAACAAAACAAACACGGTGACCGACAAATTCAGTAAACTACTTTTGTAGGTTTGGCACTTGAGACACAATTACGTAATTGTTTCTTTTTTTCTTTTAAGAGAGTTTTCCTGACCTTCATGTTAGGAACATGCACCACATCCCCATACTGGTCTTTGGTCTGAACCACCACAGTGGTTGGCCACCCACAGCGTATATCATCTTTGTTCAGAATCAGGGATGTCTTCTGAGGATCTGCGTAAGAGTCTGGCTGTAGCCATCTGCATTGGTCAAACAAAGAGGGAACGAATATGTAGTAACAGCCCAAGTATTATTTATCTCAAAGAATTGAAATTCAATATGAATAATTTTCTTCTGAGGTAATTTTCATTCATTTTGAATTTTGCTTTCTCATCCAAGGATGGAAACATACCTAGCCAGACGTCCCCCACTTGAATTCTGCACACAGGTGATGAAGTCCTCAAGGAAGGAGTGCTCATTGGTTTGGATGTGCAAGGGTAGATTCCCCTCAAGGGCCTCCAGGATGGTGGGAGAGTGAGACAAGGCCAGACCCTTCCCAAGGATCCCTGAGTGGGCCTTACACACCTGAGTGGCAACAAAGTTTCGAAAGTTAAGTGCTTAGTAGAGATAGCTTCTTCTTTTTTCTTTTTTTCTTTTTTTTTACTTAAATAAATTATCAGGGAAGGTTTAACTTAAAAGACAATATACCTGAAGAGAGGCTTCCTCAAGAATCTCAAGATCTTCCTCCAACTCATTGCCTACAAAAAATTAAATCATGATTATACGAGTTATGCAAAAGGCTGCCTCAAATGCACCGATTTTACTTTTTTCTGTACCTATAGGAAGGGCCAAGTCTTTCTTCATTAGAGCCGCAGCACACACACTACCCAGGTAGGCCAACTCCTTCTCCAGTTGGATAATACCCTGAAAGTTACAAAACATCTGTCAGAAAGGTATTTATTACTTTTTTACAGAGGACATACAAAGTGCTGTAAAACTACAGGCTCAGGGTGGGTGGCACAATTCACTGAAGAGCATCTGTACCTCATCAGGACCGGGGTTGAATTCATATCCCACAGCCACACACTTAAAGCCGTAGAAGCAGGCTTTCTCATCTTTCACATAATCTGAGGCTGTTTCAAGTGAAAAGAGCACTTCATTTCCTGGAAACAGATAGAGCAGAAATACACAGTAATGCATCTAACATGAGACAGTTAGGCAGAGCTCTGTAAAAACAATAATTTGTAAACTAATGGCTGCCTGCTGCGGCAGGTGGCTCAGTGAAGCATCATTAAGTAGAATAAAGTACACAAAGGATGCCAACAATTATCATCAACGAGCTGCAGCTGGCTTCATGAACATATGTTGGATTAAGAATGTTGTCACTACTCAATCAGAGCTCATACTTAAGTATACAACAGATTTCATTAAAATGCTGCTAGCTCTCTCACAGTAAACAAAGAATACTGGTCCTCCTACAGAATATGCACTGTCTCTGCCTCTGTGGACGCCGTGGTATACAAGTTTTTTTAGGTGTCTTCCAGCCTGGAGTTCCCTTCTGTCGAAAGTAACGCACGATCCAGGGCAACATTTCACTCCGCTGCCTTGAGGAAGTTCATTAACCACTAAAGACTTATGGCAGAAATATAATAATCCTGCAAAGAATAATACCACTGTAGCGCAGAGGCTGATACACCACATGAGTTTTGAACAAAGGTCACTGGCGATGAAATATTATGCCAGTCATAAAGGACAGATGCATAACTTTTGTTACTAATTCAATAATGTTCATAACTGATTGCTTTAGTTTTGTTAAATGAAAAAAATATTGGTCATATACAATCTGACCAGTTTAAATTTTTTTACATCATTCATCAGCCAAACTTGCTTTAAATACGTTAAAATGAAATAAGATTAGAAAACAAAAGCTGTCAAAGGTTGTGTCTACCAAAAGGTACTAATAATTGTAATATAAATAATAACACTATTTATATGTTATATAAACACCTGTGCCTATTGTACATTTCTGTATTACACCCTAAGGTTAACCAAAATGCGGTGGTCATTAGTTTAGTTCAGAGTTTCCCATTGACTCCACTAGTGTATATTGACTTTTCTAAGCCTCTTGGTTTAGAAACATTGGAGTTTATTGAGATTCAATAACACTGTTGTAGCTTATTGTCCAATAAATGTCAACTTGCTATCCTGCTGTTTTGTTGGGGTTGGTCTGCTTGTTTGTTTTCACCTGGCAGCACGAGGACAGTGGTTGGCCAGCCTGTTGAGCCTGAGAACTTTTTGAGCTCAGTCCAGGTGTTGATGGTGTCGTGGATCAAGGGTTTGGCACTTAGGTTAGACAAGTGGAGTGTTCGGCTTGGGATTAGCAGACGCAGGACATCCTCTGGTTGTGCAGTGCCACACTGTGGATCAAACTCAATTGTGGTCCAGCGGACGCACTCCGGGAATGATACCTGAAGCATGGTGAAACACAAGGGAAATCAGTTGCAACTTAAAATTCTAGAATTTTCTCTTAACACATTTTAAAACCAGTAAGCATGGCAAGAGATGCCTTACCCTGTACTGAGTGACCCCAGCTTGTTTGTAAGGGTGGTCACTCTCAATTACTGCATAATGGTTAGAGGTGGTACAAGCGGAGAGGCCCTGTTCAGGCTGGTTGCCAGTAGTGCTGTCTGTGGATTGGTTTGGGTTAAAGGTGGGTGGGGCGTATTTTTGGTTCAGGGCAGAGACAGCGGGTAGCAGCTCTTGAACCAAACCAAACACCTCAACAGCAGCCTGGATGTGAAAGAACAAGCAGTTAGCCGCAGTGCTACACCAGAGAGAAATGTGGTATTTTAAGAAGACAGGTAAACCATCTGAGTGTGAACTAATACCTTTGGTACAGATGCAGCCACGGGGCCTATGTAGGCCAGGATGAGGGGCAGGAGCATAGAGAACAGGCTAGAAGAGCTTAAAAGCTCAGGAATATCATCCACTGGAGACAAGAAAGGACAAAATGAAGAAAGGCCGAAATACAAGCAACCAATGTTTTTGTAATAGCTGTGTAAAATTTGCTATGCTTACCATCAACAGCAAATGCCCTGTGAAGGAGATCCTTTGCAGCTCTAACCACAGCACTGACCACAGACAGAGCTCTGCTACAGTTTTTGTCTTCCTCATTGGCTTTGCTCAGCAGCTGAGACTGGAGGTCCCCATCATACTCACTCCTTCAACAATGAGACACTTAAGTCAGAAAAAAAAAAACAACTTTTGATACAAGCAATTACAAGATGCTAGCTTTATGCATACCTGTAATAGAGAATCTGTGGGATCTGTCCTCTGGTCTGGTTGGTCCCATTGCTACTCAAGCTGCAGGTGCTGAAGGTGAAGGACACACCATCGGAGCACTGCACTGTGGTCATCCCTCCGTCCCCATTAGCCGTCCGGCTACCGTAGTTCCGTAATCGCACTGCATACTTCACCCCCTCCTGCAACACGGTAAATTTATTAAATAAATATTTGCTTTTTAACTATAGACTGTATATAAAAATCTGTACTGTCATTTTAAATTCTTGAGTTTGGCATTTTGCATGTTGACACCTCTTTATCTCTCTTTTTTTGAGCATATAGTGCCAATTTATCAGCTAGCTTGGCAAGCTAAAGGCCTTCTTTAGAGTATATGGGCGTATCACGCTGATGTTTCAAATACAATTAGCTGCACCACAAGCCATATTATCTGTCAGATATCTGCCTTAAAAACACTCATGAAGGCACTAACGACAGAAGCACAGCTGAGAGGTCTAGTTTAATGACTTAGCCTCGGAGACATTACATTATATTAAAGCTAACCATAAGTTAAACAGATCAATATATATTAAAAAAAATTCAACCCCTACAGAGCAGTCACAAAGAGGAAATTTGTTATTAGGGCCAAACACATTTATGTACCAGGTCGTATACTGCTTATGTACCTTAAGTGGCACAGCCTTATCCAAGCGAATTTCAGCAATATCACTAGGGGAATCGTCAGTGCTGTATGTGCCCTTCACCAGCTCCAGAGATGTCCACCTGTGAGAATGCGCAGAGTCCCCTGGGTGCTCTGTCTGCGCCTGAAGGTCAAGGGAACAAAGAGATTCACAAGAATAAATAATTCAACTGACTGGAAACTAGTTCAGCAGCACCACAAAACAAATAAAAAAGCAAAAAATCTTCAGTCACTTACATCATCAGCCAGCACCTCTAGCTCATACTCATGGATGCCCCCTCCTCCATATACGCAGACACCCACAAGCACAACGCCTGGCTTATCCACTGTCAGACAGATGGCATCCGGCGAGCCATTGCCTGTGTTCCAACTGCGGCCCTGGCTTGTTTTGGTGAAGCGGTTCGGAGATGCTTTCACTGAGTGGAGCGAGTTCAGCCCATCAACCTAATGAAGGATGAAATACTAAGAAATATAGCCAAACACACGTGACGATGAAGATAAATAGAAAGACACTAAATGTTTTTTTTTTTTAAATATATATTAAAAAAAAAAAAAAAAAAAAAAAAAATCACAATCCATAATTTTAGGTAGCAATACTCGTAATAAAGTGTAAAATGACCAAAACCCTCCAAATGTCCACAGTTCAAGCAAACACTGTAAATGATGGATGGAAAAGGTAAATAATTCAAAGGTTGCTAAAACATACAAAAGGCATTCACAGAAAAGAATAAATGAAAGTGAAATAAAACCATTTCATGCTTGGTATGCATTAGTAACTACTATTTATATCAGCCTGTGACTGCTGAGAACCAGACACAGCTGCAGAGGGACCTATCCAGGTACTCTGGGGAGAAAGTCGTTTCCGTGACAACAGACTTGGGGGGAGAGGGTTAAAAAAAAAAAAAAAAAAAAAAGTAGTTGTTGAGGGCAGTTGTCAAGTAACGTTACTATGGCAACAGGAGCTAAAGAGTCATGACTGCAGTACATGAGTATAAAAAGAGTGTGATGATAATTAAATGTAGAGTGTGAACGATGGAGGCCAACAGATGTCTGCCACTCATACCTAATGACTCAGCATGCTGTATAGACAATACAGAAAAGCTCTGAGCTGTCACTGAGAGAAATTACTTCAACAACAATAGAGCCTTGAGAATATGAAGAATATGGCACAAGACAGGACAAAAGAAAAAGAATGAGAAAATGCACGAGTGACAGATTTCTTTTCAAACGTTGGCTGAACTGTAGTGACTGGGATGCAAATCAAATCCCTTTGAAAACTACAAATCAATGTGATCAAAAAGGTTGCTTTGTCAAAGCCCAGAACAATAAGCATGTACAGATGAAATTTCTGGTAATGCGAGTGGGGCTTTGCAAGCGCACACAAGGACCATAGCTTAAAGCCAAAACAGTAGCCCCACATACAGGCGTACTGTGGGAGCATAGGTCAATGGCTACTAGAGCACATTAAGTTACCTCAGAGCCCAGGGCAGAGGCGGTGAGCTCAGAAACGATGGAGGCCAGCAGGCCACAGGTGTTGGAGACCAAATGTGGTGAGAACAGTTCAACCTCCCTCCTCAAACTCTTCCTCACAGGCAGCACCACAATCACCAGCATCTTCTCTAGTACTTCCCGGAAACTGGTCATGCCCATCAGGTTCTCCTCCGTCTAAAAGGTGGAAGCAATATTACTAACTTAATATGATTGTTTTGATTTCTTTTATAGGCCATCTAGGTATTTGGATGAGAATGTGATAGTGATCAAATGGAGTTATCTCAACATGTCCACTGACTGTATCGATAAACAACTAAACATTAACGCAGTGCCAACTCACATGGCTGAGCTTCTCCATATGGGCCACCAGCAGGGGGAAGCGGTGAGCAAGGGCCGAGTCATTCTCTGTGCTTACTTGTTTGACCAGTGAACGCAGCAGCACCTCCCCATCATAAGCAATGGGCAGGATGGAGGTCAGCTTGACCGATGTGTTACACAGAGCTGACATTACGGCTGCCAGGAGACGGCTGCTGGATGTACGGAAATTAGCCTCAGCGATATCCTGAAATACAGCAAAAATAATGGTGAAGGTCAGTTTTTCCCCCCTCTTTAAGCCTTCATCCGAAATTATCTGAACATTGTTAGGTAGAAAAAGGGTTTGAATAATGAAAGTACAGTAAAATGTCATTTAAAACTAAAAGATTTTTTTTAATGTGTCAACAAGCTGTATGAAATCATCATACTTGGTCCAGGCAGTTGAGCAGATCACACAGGCAGGCCCACTGCAGAGCCGGGGTTGGATAGAAGGAGTGGAAGCAGGCGGTGAAAGTGTTGTGGCACTCCTGCAGCACAGCTTCCAGCAAAGTAAGAGGCTGAGACAAGTAGCCTTGTGGGTCATTGTCCAGCTTGGTCAGGCAGTTGTCCATGCCTTCTGACAGGATCTTCTTCAGCAGACTGCGTGTCTTTCCTACGCACTCTGCCAGCTTGCTTGACTCCTCCACCACAGCCTTGGTGCTGGCTAGAAATCAAACACGGGAAAAGAAGAGATGTAATCAGAAGACACAGCTTAACTAAAATGCACTTTTTAAGAAACAAAAATATCACAATCACTGATTGTCTTCTAACTTTTTAATTGTTTTATAAATATAAATCTATGTACATACTATATATCATTTGTTTAATGTATAGTAACAGTTTGAATAAGACTCTTTTGTTGTTGCAAAGAAAGACTTTGACGTCGTCCATCTATCAGTCATCATGCTGTCAGTGATAAAGTGCTTTGTGTTCCTACCTGCAATGGGAAAAATCTCACAGATGTAGACCCTGAGCAGGCGAAGGCAGCATGTGCCAACAAAGCGCAGTCTCTCAAGGTCGAGCAGGGTGGCAGTGTACTGGAAACCCTTCAGCCCTCGCAGTTCCTCCACACCCAAAACCAAGGTGGTCCAGCTCCAGTGAAGGATACTCAGCAAAGACTCAAAACACTCCTACAACGAGATGACACAGCGTTGTTCAATTTTTTTTTTTTTTAAGTGACCTGTTACATAACTTGCAGAGAGACACTTGGACAGTACTCACCACTGAGACTGTACGAGCAAATGAGCGTTTAAGGATATGGACTGGTTCACTGGTTTGCTGTTTGCCTTTAGATGCATTGCCATCATTTGAAGGAAGCCTAACGTTAAAATATGAAGAGAGAATAAAGCTTATTTATTGGACAGGCACCAAAAAATAAAACAAACCCCCCAAAAAACATGCACCACTTTTAACAAAATGAGAGTACTTGCCTGTAAAGCAGCTGAGGTATCTGACCTGCGTTGACATCTGTGCCATTATTTGACTTCTTTGAGCTTTTGAACTGAAAGACAACACTAAATGGGAGGAAAAACACAAATCACGACACATGAAAAATCAACATGTGCAATGTAAAAGAATGTAACATATAGAAAAATAAACCATCAGCTCTACTGATTTATCATGGTGACTGTAAATCAGTTTTACCCATCATCAGTGGTGATGGTAGCCTGCCCATGGGAGCCGCAGTCACTGCTGGGACCAGACACTCGGGCCCACGCCACATACCACCAGCCAAGCTGCAGCAGCACCGGCTCATCAAACATCATTGCATATTTCTCCCTAAAAATAAGATCACCATCAGTTAAAGCCATTTAAAATGATTCTGCAACATTTTCTTTACTGAAATGGCCACAAAACTAAGTGCTAAAACCACTTTCAAAAAATACAAATACATTAACTATACCTGGCAGCACAGTCATAAGCCAGTACATCAGTCTCAGCCAGCAGATCACCGTCTGTCTCATGGTCACCACCATCGGGGCCAAGCTCAAACAGCTGCACAACAACAGAAACTGATTAATATATTATATAAATTTAAAAAAAAGAAAAATACTGCCCGTACTAACCCTTAGACCCCTATAAGATACACCTATGGTAGTAATTTCAAAATCCTACATAACCTTGTTTTGACTTATGGTTTTCAAAAACTTGCACATCCATGCAATTAAAGCATTTTTTTGTAAAAATATTTCAAGGGACTGCACACCTTGATTTTGGCAGTGTACTCCCCTCGTCCCCCGAACAGGCCCAGCCCACCCAGCAGGATGTCTGCGTCGGCACAGAAACGGATGGCCTCCACAGAGTGGGCCGAGTAACCCCAACCACCACCGTGACCTGCAACATCGCATAAGGGAACAGTCAGGTTATGAAGGTCACAAAGATGATCACTTACTTTCCATGGCATTTTTTCTCACTGACTGATTGAAGGGATTAAGCAGCTGCCTAGTTTGATATATTGATGAGATCAACATCAATATATCAAACTAGGCAGCTGCTTAATCCCTTCAATCAGTCAGTGCAAGTCCTGTCTCTTTCAGTCATTACTTATGAACAAGAACTAACTCTCAAAGCGGTTCACAACACTGTAGTCCTCCTTAGAGTAGACCTTCATCACGGCCTGGGTTTCTTCCTCAGCGCTGGCTACACCCATTTTCAGTTCCTGCATGGCAGCCAGTGTATCCAAGCAACCTAAGTGGAAGAAACAGCATAGTTCATCTTACTAACAAATGACAATCAACAGAAGTGGTCATAGCATTCTTGCAATCACATCATTTGTTTGACTGAGGTCAAATCAGTTTTCTCTTGAACTGATTAAAAGGTGATACTACAGTCTCCCATGAAAAACTAACAATAAGAGTTCACTCATAAAAAGAAGGAAAAACAAAAAGCCAGAAAAACAACTTAACATCCTACAGTTATATACAGAATAACATTTCTATAAAAGCATAAAATTAAGTCCAACTTGTTAACAACCAGTCTATCACATTGGATAATATTGAATGAACAGCAGCTAAAACTTGAAACACCCGGGAGCTACATAGACTAAGCTAAAGTCCCATCAGAGAAGTTAAGTCAATGATTTAATAAAAGGTAATTACAAAAAGATCATAAGGCCCATAAGCAATTTGACACTGTAAATGCCTAGTGTAAAGGATTACCAAGGATGTGTAGGGCTCCATGAGAGCGAGTGGTGGTTGCTTGTGATCCTGACGGTAATGCAAGCTCTGGACTAAGGATGCTACAGCGAGCCTGCAGATCTGTTGCAGAGGGCATCCTGGCATCAGCTATCACTGCATTGTAACACCACATCTCTCTGGTGGCTGGCAAGAACCTAGAAGCAGGAGGAAATAATGACAGGGATTAAACATGCAAGGAATTAGAAATATTTCTGGACTAATGAAAGTGCAGCAAAGAGTTGAGATGGAATCCAGCTTATCCCTTGGTTAACATAAGCATAGACCTCACACTGACCTCCATATAACATCATACACTGGGTCCAGACAGAGGCCAAATCCTTGCAGGTCCTCCTGCTCAGAGTCATTGAAGGTTCTGCAGCTTCCATCCATTTTGTTGATAAGCAAGCATTTAAATGGTGGTGGCTCAGACACAGAGGAGGGCACGAGGCCAATGATGTGTTTGCTGGCAAAGATCTCTGAAGTAGCTAGGACATGGGAGTTGATAAGAGCCTCATCGATTCGCAAGAATGTCTGGTCCCCACTGGCTCCGATCCATGTAGCTTTTCGTCCATATTTGGCACCGATATTGGGCATGGGAGACGGCTTGGCATTCCAGTAGGGCATGTCCAGGATCGGCCGACCAAGCTGCCCTTTCTGGAAAAGCAAGGAGAGTGTTAAGTTTCAGAAACAAAGTGCAAAAGAAATCTGCAGCACTTGCAAAAGCAATCGTGACCGACTAAAACAAAGGTTACATTTGTTACATTTAAAAGATTACTTTTGCATTACGGTAGAATTGCAATAGATTCTGTTTACTCACCGAGAAGCTGCCAAATGTGAAGACCTGCCCATCCACGAGGAGAATAGCTGTGTGGTTACTGCCTGCTGTCACCTGCACACTCGGACCAGGAAGAGCCTGCACCAGAGTTGGAGAGCCCCTAAGCAGGGAAAAAATTAAATGAATTTGTGTGTCCACAAAACTGCAGTTAATGTATGATTGTAATGTAGTTTTCCCTCTTAATACCCATGACATTTGTCTGTTCTGCTATAATTATTTAATGTTTAAATAATACTAGAATATACAGGGATAATTACAGAAACTATTCTACGGCTAACAAATAATTACTTTTACTTGAACATACATCTATCACATTAAAGAAAAAACAAGGTCATCTGACAAGAATACCTGGAGTTGACATCCCCATGTCCGAGCTGCCCGTGCTGACCATACCCAAATGTGTAGACATCTCCATTCTCCATAAGCACCACTGTAAACCAACATGACGATTACTGTACTCTTACTAGTTGCTTTAAACAACTTCTATAATTATCAAGGTAAATCTAACCGAGTGATTGCTATGAGGGAAAAGCACCCACCTGAGTGGTGAAAACCACAGCTGACCTGAACTGCTCGCAGTTCACAGTCAAATCTCACAGCCCCCGGGGGGTAGGTTGTAATTTTGCTAGCATCCTTCTCCCCACGCTCACTGCTACCATCTATAAGGCAAACACTGAAGTCAGCACATTTGAGCACAGAACAGAGAGTGAAGTTTAGTAGCAGCTTTAGACCGCTGAGGTGGAAGCCTCTGCACAATCCTCGAAAAAACAGAGCTGGAGGGAAAAGAGGTCTTAAAAAAAACGAAAGGAGAAAGGGGGGAGAAAAGGGAAAAAAGAAAAAAAAACGATAGCAAGGAGTGACACACCGTCATAACAAAGGCTTTTGATAACCAGTTCTGTTATAGCTTACCAACAGTTTTGAAAAAGAATTGAGGGTTTTTTTTGTCTCTTATGAGTTAACAGGAAGTCTGGTTTACCCTAAGCCCTGCAGGAGGTCACAGCTGTGGTGTGTGAGAGGAGGAGGTTGGGATAGAGGAGTGCCATGCATTACAGTGAGTACAGTGACTGAGAATATATTCAGGATTCTTGTTTTTTTGGACCAAAATAAATATTGACTGGCTCATGGTGCCAAAATTAGAGGGGTTAAGAAATTAGTTCATTGTCACTACACTTAATATTAGAGAATAAAAAGAGTGCTCCTAAAATGACATCTTAAGCACATGAAAGCAGTTTTGGAGGTCAAAACCAGGCACTGCCATAATGCCTGTGAAAACCATGAAGAAAAATGCTTATTAGATGCAACCTAAATGACCTACACTTACAAATGCACATCAAACATCAAAGCAAAACAGACTAATAAACCACTGAGTGATTAGTGCCAGTGGGACAAGTTATGCTTCTTATGTCTTTAGATGGCACATATCATTAGTTTTTTGCTTTACATCTGCACACAAAGTGATATATTTGACATTTTTGTAGCCAAATGACATTTTTATTAATAAAAAAAAAAAAGAAAAAAAAAAGGGGGTTCAACAGGTATTTAACAGTCACATTATATTATGTTCTCTGTCCTCCAGGATTATGCTGGTTAGACGAGGGGGGGAAAAAAGAAGCAAGGATCCATCTTCATATCCAGCAGTTGTTTTTCCAAAGGAAAGTGATGTTTTATTCCAAAAAAAAAAAAAAAAAAAGTTTAAAAACCCACAAAAAAACCCTACAAATATATGGCCATATTCTACTGATTTGATTAATGTCTTAACAATTTCAACACTTGAGTGTCCAAACAATGAGTGTCCAAACAAAGCTTAATGTTAAGATGACACATCTAAGCCATTTCCACGAAATGTTTCACATTTAAAATGTGTCAGACTTGTCAACTGTCAAAGCTTACTTTCCCCAGTGTCTCTGCTTGTAATGCAGTAGCTTTATCTATTTGCTATGGGGGTGACGGTAAATCCAGTTAGGCAATGACATAGCTTTCTACCTTCGTCTTACTAACTGCATCGTACTCCGTGGATGAAAACTTTGAGATCTGGTGAAGATACAAGAGTCCTGCCTTCAAAGAGTGAGAGGAGGTGGGCGGGACAGCCAGATTGGGAGATAAATCAAAGGGGTGTCTCTGCACCCGTTGAGTTAGTGAAGACCGTAGTACCTTTGTGCTTGTCCCGTTTATGCCTTAGTGCCTGAAGGGGTCTTATTCTGGCTAGGGCCTGCTCACGCTGGTTCATAAAAATGGGACCGGGGAAAACAAGGGGGCCTGGGGGAGAAAGAAACTTTCACATGCATGCACAATGCTCACAAATGGGAAACAACACATGATAATACTACACCACAACCATACACATATGCTAGAAAATGTAAAAATTAAATAAATAAATAAAAGTAGAGACACAAGCAAGGGGGAAGTCACCAAGGCACGACACCCAAGCTCACAACAGCACCTGTAAGTACCGGTAACCTGAAACTTGATTATTTATTTATTTATTTATTTAAAAAAAGGATGGACATACAGTTAAGCCTATTTGTTACATCCATCTCCATAGTCTCTCCTATTTGAAATGTCTATCACAGAAATGTGTCCTTTCTACATCCCAAAACAAACACTTCTTCATTAAAGTTAGTCCCCTAGCTCTGAATCATACCTCTTCCCTCCTCCAACCTATGCCGGCGATTGATCCTCTGTCGTTTCTCCTCCTGGCGGATCTGAATGTGCTCCTCAATGTTGACTCCTGGAGGGGGAGGGACAGGCACAGCTGAAAACAAAAAGGCCGCAGATACAGCCAGCCCAGACAGGATGCAGGAGGAGGAGGGAAGGCAAAGCAGGGCGGAACAAAACAAGACACACATCAATGAATGATGGAGAGACATGATGGAGAAGCAACGACTCTGCACGACACAAGGATTATAACCAAGGATGAGTGACAAGTGCGCAATGTATTCAAGCAAATGCAACAAACATTATGACATGTAGCATAAGCACCATGCCTTCATAAGCTTAGCATACAGTGCTTACATTAAGCCCTGGACAATCTTTCTCAGCTATGTACAGCTAAACATATAGCTGCTACAGTCACATCATCTATATGCATTAAGATTTTAACATGCATATGATTTGTCAGTCTTTGCAGCTTTAAGTGAAATGTAAACAATGCAGGTGGTGTTTAAGCCAAGATGAATATACTGCATGAAGGACAGAGCATAAAGGATAAAAGAAGAGCATATTTTCATGAAGGCGCAACAACCAGCGCAAGTAGCTCTCCAGTTGTTTTACATTTCCCTGACCTTTAAGATGGGGAGTTGTTTAATGATGGACGATGTATCTGATTTCATACTTTGCACAGATTTGGAGATAATGTGATTAAAGCAGGATTCCCATTTACCTGCACTTTAATCTATGACCGATTTCTACTCTTTGATCACCTTTTTATTAAAATGGTTGAGACTTGGTACTATGGATATAGAATGAACAGAACAGAAGTGACTACACATGAATCGCTTTAATCTCAAGTTATTTAAATGTATATCAAATTATAAATAGCACTATTTCTAAGTTGGCAAACAGAGTGCTTCCTCTCTTAAAAACCAAAAGGAACGGCTTTATTATTAATACTGATCCTAAAGTAGAAACAACAAGGACAACAAAACTGAGTACACTTGTTATTAGGGCTGTTCGATATAACGATATATATCGGATGACGATATAAAAACGTCTATTGTTTCATTTTACGCTATCGTTTGTTTCGTGGTGTTGCAAATAAACTGTTTACAGCAATATTTTTTCACTGTTTTGATGGTCACTGTAGTGGCTATATTAATTTCTTAAAGTTCTCTCTTTCTCTTATATTTAATAGAACCACAATACGGACGGACAAGCGACTGTTTGTATATGTTGTCGTTAGCAACAATGATGGTAAAACCATCGCGTGGCTCCGCCGTCCGCTTGTTTATTTTCCACATAAACCTTTCACAATAAAGCTCAAGATCCTGTTGAGACTTTTCAAAATAAACTGAATCACGTGAAAGAGTATGCAGCGTTTACGGATGAGAAGCAAAAAAAAGAGCCGTCAGGTGCTAAAAAATAAACCTTAGACTCAAATGTTAGAACAGGCTTTTCCACGCATCACGCCGTGTAATAAATAATCACAAAGAAAACGGCGGCCATTATAACTTATGACTAAAAATGTATAGTTTCATGCATCTGTTAAAACACTGGACTCCAGGCACATGACGCCCAGCTGGAAACACTTCACGCAAGTCAAGCTGCCCGAGATTTACAGAATTTACAGAAAATGTTAAAATTTTATGATTCATTTCGTCATCGGACGATAGATGTCTTATATCGGGATATGAGATTTTGGTCATATCGCACAGCCCTACTAATGATGTCCACTAAACCCAACTGCATAATCATCAAAATACATAGACCTGTGAACATTGGATCTTTCTCAGTTTGGGATTTATGGGCTTTATCTGTGTTTGCATTATTCCTCAAAAAGTAACCAGAAGCATTAAAAAAAACAAACAAACAAATAAATAAACAAATAAAGCTACTGCACAATACAGGAAGAATGCAGCTAAACCAAAGCCATAGTATCACTAATGAGAAGAAGCAGTGGTCATCCACTGAGAGCAGACACTATGGATTGTAACTCTGGTCATCAAGAGAGAAAACGAACAATGCGAGGACACTGCATAACACCAGGCTCTATGGATGGTGTCAAAGTAGAGAAAAAATAAAAACAACAAGCTCCTTGCTATTTGGCAAAAAAACCTACAAGATTAAACTTTGCTAAAGAACGAGAAAAGAAATGCGATGTCTATTGAGAGCACACATTCTTCAGTCAGATGACATCAAGATAAATCTGCTCAGCTCAAATAAGACCACAACTACAACAGTCAATGCAATGACCAGCAGCGAAGCAGTGAGGTGGGAGTGCGATAATAAGGGGCAGCATGAGAGCTAAAGGTCTTGGGGAGAGAACATTTATAGATGGCAACCATAAATGCCTGTGGATATACTAAAATACTGGCTGACAAGATAGCACCCAGTCACCAGAACCCTTCCAGCATAACAACAATTCGAAGCACACTGCCAAAACCACACAAGAGGAGAAACTATCTCGCCTCACTCGAATCCAACAGAACACCTTTGGGGAGTCTTAAAGAGAAAAATGGAGCAACATAACCACTCTAGAAAAGAGCAGCTAAAACTATTTGTCTCTGAAGAGCAAATTTTTCTTTCCAGAAATTTTGTACAAAGAGCTGTGAAAAGCCATCATTCTAAAAAGTTGAACCTTTTGTTTCATAAAAAAGGAAGAACAACCTTACTGTAAAGCATTTACTGCAAAGTGAATCGTTTGATACTTTAGCAACACTGCACAGGCGTGTACTCACTTCTGTTATGTTGACAGAATTGCAGCCTCTAATTTAGAACTGCCAGACCAGAGGGTAGTGCTGTTATGCACCGCCATCCTCTGTATTTACCACGATTGGATGCCACAGAATAACCACATATACCTCTACTCTCAGCAGTCCATGTAACTTCGTGTTCTCCCGTTTATGCGGGAAATGTTATATCCTGCAGCTTAACAATGCTGCGTGCCACTGTTGCTCTCCCAAATGCAGGTGTAAACCATGCAGAGGACTCAAGGACTTCTTGGAAATGCAGTTTCTCTATTTCTCACTGTGATTGGCAGAGCAATTTCAGAACGACGAGATATGTGGCACACAGAGAGTCCTTTTTTTTTTAATCCTTACTTGAATATTTCATTGCCCACTCCCTTTGCACTTTTACACTCACATTAACCAAAATAGCATGGGTAGTTCTTTGGCTAGCTCCTTGCATTTGTCACTGCGCCAACACGATTAAAATCTGGGCTTTAATATGCTGGAAGATATCATTTAGCATACCTAACAACAGGTCCAATGGAATCATCTCCTTCACAGCGTCAAAGATGCCTCTCTGCCTGGCCTCCTGACCATCGAGCTCCCTGGCACAGGCTTTGCAACAGCCACACGCTGAGCAGCCAGACTCTCCAGATCCACAGCCACAGATACTGGTTCAAAGTAAACAAACAAAACAGATATTCATATCACTTTTTTTTTTTAATGCAGTTAAAAAGATCCCATCAGTCACGAGTATTTTTTTTGGTTCCTAAGAACACAGATGCTGTCCTGACATAAGTCTCTTACCCTCCCGGCACTCTGTCTGGTCGTCCACTACTGACACAACTGGCACCGTAGCCAGTGCAGTCTCCACACACTGTGCAAACCATGCACTGGTCCAATTTCCACTTGTGCATGCCTGGCTGGCACATCATGCTCTTCTCTTCTTTCTCCTCCAACTCATCCTCTAGGTCCTCATCCATGGCTGTGGCCATGTTCTCAACACCAAATGCTACAACAGATATGTCCACAAAAAAGAAAATCATCAGATCGATCAGAATTTAAAAGAGTACTTAAATGGAAAACTCAAATTGAGCGATTTTATTATGTTTATCTGTCTGTGTGTGTTTGTCCATCTTCTCACCTTTTCCTGCCTGGCTCATGGCTCCGGTGTCTCTACCACACTGGCCTTTGTTATTCACCCCAAACGTCCACACTTCACCGTTTTTGGTCAGAACACATGTGTGAGCCTTACCCATGGCAACCTGAGTTACAAAATGACCTTTGAGGTCTGTCACCTGACCTGTAGAGAGGAAAATAATATTGAAAATAAAGATTTTAGAGAATGAGCAATTCTTTTGGACACAAATTTTAATTATTGTAGAGCGTTGATTAGACCAGACAAGGAAATGTTGAAATATCTATGCTCCGTTTCTGTCAACTCACAGGTGCTGTCACTGTATATAGCATCTTTGCCAAACATGTAGAGTTCTCCATCCTTGGTGACAATGCTGCTGCTGCCATTGTTGCATGCTGTGTACACGGCTGTCTTGGTCTCCAGTTTGATCATCTTCTTGGGCTTGTACGGCTTGGGCTGTCTACGACTTTTAGCTGAAAAAAAGAACACAACAGACATGACATTTAGCTTCTCAGCCAAGTTGGCTTTCATTCCGGTTTTAACAAGGTGAATGTTTGAAAACAGTCATCTCACTAGATTCTCCATCTTCCCCTTTGCTGGCAGACCCTGTGAAGAATACACTTCCATCTTCAGCCACTAGCAGCGCGTGAGAGCCATCATGGCCGACTGAGAATTGGACAATCTTCGGAGATTTCGTAACGGGCAATTCCACCCATTTCCCTGCTGATGGGCCACCCTGTTTTATACCCAGACTCTGGTATTTTCCTGTATAGTAGATCTAAAATAAAACACAAGGAGACTCATTTAAACACATGCAAAAAGACTGAAAACAGTTTGGGTTTTATAAGAAAATTTAAGATTACAAAATGTTAGTCTGAGGCTCTTATACTAAAGTTTGTTTGTGTGTATGCTGCCAATTCAAATACAAGAGCTTTTAGTCATATATGTAAAAGTCTGGTGTGGTATGCAAAAGAATTTTTATGACTCAGATTATCCAGCACTCACTTTGGAAACAACTCCACTACCTCCAGTAGCATTTGAGAGAACAGTAGCATGCATTAAGCATACCCAATCTGGGTCATGAGTTAAATGCTTATACTTTCTTATGGATAAAATTCATCTGTTCCCATTGTACCCATCCACTCTTGGTAATATGCAGATAAAACGCGTTGTGAGTTTAGGTCTCTACACAAAGGAATGTGTAACACACAACTATCCTAGACTGCTATCTACTGCAGAAGAGAAGCACACTGTGCCACACCTACAAAAAATAAAAAGGCACAAACAATCACACACCCAAACCACATTCATAGTTAGCATTCTCATCTTATTATACAAGAGAGTATTGTAAACCTCTGATCACTTAATTACTTGTATCGACAGTTTTGATAACACCTGTTGATTCTACTCTTATATAAATTCAAAAACTATAGGAAGCTTCTCTTCCAGGCTGCCTTGTTGTGCCTCCCTGAAGTTGCTGACATTGTACTGTAGGGCGAGACTCACTGCATAGCTGGCTGAAATACAGGAACGCCAGTTCAGAAGCTTTTTAGCTCAGCCTGCCTATAACCACTAATAAAGGCTGTGTCCTGACAGCACAAAAAAGGCAGACATTAAGACATAAAAACAACTCTGTAATTTTGTATTATTTAAAGATAATTTAGCTAAGAGGGCTAGCAAACATTTCCTAAACATAAAGGTCTGTCTTATTAGGCTTTTGTGCAGCTTGATGTTGGAAAATCTGACTAAGGCTAACTATGTACAGATGTTATAAACTGCAGGAATGTTAAATTGTACGATGGGCTTAATGCAGTCAAACAAGCAGGAACACAACTGAGTCCTTCCCCCACCACAGGTTCACCCTTCAAAGTGCCTGGTCTGTCATTGGCAAGACAAAAGCTCTTAAGCTCAGCAGCTGAAGCTGTTCCAACATTCATTTTTGTTAAACATTTCAGACACGCCACCAGTCTCACCTTTCCTGAGGCAGTTTTCATCAGAGCAAACTCCCTGCCTGCTCCAAGCAATGCTGCCTCTTCATCAAAGCCTGTGCCTGAGAGAAGAACATAGCATTTAGAGCCAAAAACACAAGGGGACAGGATTGGAAGTACTGTGCACCATTTTAAAAAAAAAAAAAAAAGAATCCCATTAAGTTATGAGCAATTTTTGACACATTTGCAACCTTGCAAACACAAGTATACTGCAGAATGCTTCCAGCAGGTATACAAAAGCATGTGAAGCTTTATTACACATATTATCTGTATTTTGCATCACTTACTGATGATGTGCAGATCCTTCTCGAGGTCAAAAAGAGAGATACCACAAGCGTGCAGACATTTCCTTGCCAGCTTAAGCTGCAGTTCCTGCTGCAGGGCCGGGTCTGAACTCATAGTATAGATCCGTACTACAAAACCATCCTGCAGGAAAGAACACAGCTTAGCTTCATGGCAAAACACTGCAACAGTGTCACGTATGGTCCAGGCCCATTTAACAAAAGACACTTCTGTTTAGAGAAAATGCATCCCTGCTCCCATCATTACAATGGGTCACACCCAAAGTGAATAACTAATGAGCTGCATGAAGAATCAATTACTCATTCATTACAACTTATTAGCTAGTCTGCTGACTTAGCCTCTGGGGATAACGGACAATATTTTGGGGGCTTTTAGTGTGGACATCTAGCCCAAAGCTTCTATCTCAATCTGCTCATCATTGTGTATATTAAAGCACATTCAATCACTCTTTTGCTTTTCATGATAGCTGTTTACATGTATGCAGCCAAAGCCCTCTCAAATAAAGTCAATAGATTTTGGACTACAAACAGAAAACAAAAAGTTTTAGGTGCAAAAAAAATCTTGTCCATTCTTCACAGGTTCTACTTATTAATCAACTCAGAATTGTGTTTTATATATAAATTAGTGGAGGGAAGTACTGAAATCCCCTTCAGTGACAATATTAATAGCATGGTGTAGAGCGTGACACGCTGATTGATCACATTGATTCATGGCAGAGCGCAGGACATATGACTATGGCCGTGACGATTTACAGAAAAGAAAACAGTAAAAATGGGAAGACCTCGAGGAAATAATTATAAGATAACAGGGATATAACTGAGGGGTGGATGCTGGGACGTGGGACTATTCTGGTTTTCACTGCGTGGTGATAATGACAGACTCATCTAATGTGCTTTAATTTCCACAGAGCAGAGCACATGGGCCTCAAATCATTAAACTCCAACTATAGGTGGTTTAAGCTGCCAGCTGATCACTATAAATGCATATAGCTTCTGAGCCCCATGCAGTACTCCACCCCCTTTGATTAGTGTAGAAACAGCCTTGCTGCAATGGCAGATATATGGATTTCAGAGACTCCCCTCCCCCACTCACATTACAGAGTGCTTATGCAGATAACTGCTTGAGAGATTAAGCTCTCCAGAGAATACCCACATGTGGTGCCATTTGCCTCACTGCCACACACACATATACACAACACACACAAACACAGCTGGACCCCCTGTACGGCACAGCTGGTGATCAGCTGAGAGTCTTTTTGGAGTGAGGGAGGGACAGATGCCTCACTGGTCCAGTCAAGTTGAAAAGTTAACCTCATTTTAACTAACAAAAGGAAACGAAACAGATAGCACTGTTAAGAAGGTAAGGATGTCATTGCACAAGTGCGTGTAAAAATGATTTGTCACTATGAGAATTCATACCAGCTGGTATGAAGTGGCCATCTTTCCCCATTCAATTCAAGTTTGACAATTCAAAAGTGAAGCAAAACAATTCTTTGTATAGCCCTTTTTCCATTTTTACCTACTTGGGGCGGCTTGGTACGGACTGACACAGGTTTTAAGGTTTTCCATTAAGTGATAATATCTGGTACCAGGTACTTTTTTTAGTACCTGAAAGCGATCCGAAAATGTGACGTCAGACTGATCAGCACATCTACCATTGCCTTGATGTCTGCTTTTATTGTAGCGTTCATGTCACATACAAATTATGTCACGGGATGCTTGGCTGTGTTGTTATAACGACCCCACACACTTAGGTTGTACTCAATTGCAATGGAAAACACACTGAGCCGATCCAAGTAGGTACTAATGGAAGAAGTGCTTTTCTGAGTGAGTCAGCGACTTGTTTTTTGAATCTGGGAACTTCAAGGTCCAAGCGTGGTACTCCACTGGTAATCCATAGATGCTATGCAGAGCAAACCAAACAACATATACCGTCCACAGCAGCCACCGTTTTTTTGCTTCTCTTAATATCTGATCGCACGCCATAGCGAACACTGCCGTTTTTCCGTTTGCAAATGTTTCAACTAATTTTCAGTCAGCCTACATATAGCATCCTCACTGCTGACCTCTGCATTGGTTGAATTCCTTAATCCTGCTTTCTGCAGAGCCTAAAAGCTATGCAAATGGCTATAAATGCAGGGCCATAAATCCAGCAGTTGCTTCTGTTGTCAACAGCAAGTTTCTTGATGCTTCCTGTGTAGTCATCAGATGAGTAGGGCAAGACTTCCTGTTCCATCTGCCAGTCACCGTTAATGAAAGCAGATAAATTTCAAAGGCTTAAAGCTAAATCGTTGTTTGACAGATGATTTCACAACTGCATTTAGGCGAAATACGCTGCCTCTCTGCCTTGCCATGTTAATGGACAATCTAAGCCTGTTCAAACATGATTTGTCTATTGACCATGGACTATAAGCAAACTACAAATGGAAACCAGATAGCTTCCTGCACCGAAAGCCTTTTACCTTGCCTATAGATTTATATTAATGTGAATAAATTTGCAACTATCTTAATTCAAAATTCAAAACTACAATTTCATTAGAATTAAAAAGGAAGTGGGTGCATAATAAAGCCAGCTCTCTCCCCTGTGTTTACAGCAGACTCAGCAGTACAGATGCACAGCTAGCTTCTTCAGGGTTTAGTTAAACATGCAGGAAAAACATAGATTTTGCATACTGAATCAGTTTCAGTTTAAGTTCACCACATTCTTCTAAGAGTCTAAAAAAGATGAAGTGTGTTACTGTAAAACTGAATACTGATGGGCTTTAGCAGGAACACTAAACTTACATCTTTGCAGGCTGCAATCTGGTTAATATATTCTCCATCAGTGAAGATGATGTTCTGTCCATCTGAATGCTGACCTGCAAAATTCAATGTGATGGTTAATATACCTGATATTTTGTTCACTGAAAATTTAATGCCTACTTGAGGTGTTTAAATACAAGTCAATAAATCACCTGGCATTGCAACCGTCCCCTCATGCTCCAGAGTCTCAGGGTTGATCTTCAGGGCCGACATACTGTGGTTACTTGTGTCCCGATACAACAAATACCCCTGAAGACAAAACGCAGATGATCAATGAAGTCAATGACTAGCTCTAATCGTGTTTATATACACGTGTATACGTACATATATACACACACACACACGTGTATATAAATACGTACATACACGTACACATATTTCAACGTTTTCTTTATTCTTATTCAACAAAATGTAAGAAAAATGTGTACATGTCAATATTTGCATTACTCACCTGAGCAAAGCCCAGCCAGGATCTTTTCTCCTTTCGGTTTCTGATTCGAGACGTGGAGTTGTACACGTGGCCCTGTGAGGAATTGAATACACACGAGAAGACAAAAACTAACAGTTACAAGCCTTAAATAAAGTCATACAAAACAAAAAAGGTTTATTTGATGAATAATGAAAATGATCTTAATTTTCACTTTTAAAGCACTGCTGTAAAAAAGTTGGAAGAAAAACCATGTTGCTCCAAACAAATTTTTTTCCATAAACTGGGTATTTTTTAAAAAAATAAAAAATTTTGAAGTTTTTTGAAGCCAAGTCATTTTCTGACGCTGCAGAAAGCTTTTGAAAAATTCAAGCAATATAACTGCACAAAGCTGATATGCAGCTCTTGCTACGCACCCTGACAGTGCCGCTGTATCCAGAGCCCACTTTGTAGAGTCCATCCTTGCAGAGCAAATACAGGAAGGAACCATCAGTCTGCAGGAGGCAGCGCTCATCTTCATCAATGATCACCTCCTTCAGGACCCACTTGTTCATCAAGGCTGCACGTTTGATGCCATTTCCAAACCAATCCTGGATCTGAATCTTTCCCACCAGAACAGCCTGTACACTCCTCTGTAACGCGTTCAGTATGGTGGGAACCTGGTGAGATTTAGGAAGACAAGAAGGAAAACTTGCAGTTTCCTGTACATTTTTTTGTCTGTGGCATTTTCACACAATCTCCCATGGCAGCCATTACACATACTTCTGATCTTACTGTTAACACAAAAGCAAACAAACACAAAAGAAAAAAAAGAAACGGAACATAGACAGGCGCAGACCCACATTTCCCAAAAAGCCTGACTGCCATTGTGATGATTCATAATCCAGTTAATACATAAAAGATAAGCAAAGAAGGGGAAAAACAAAAACAGCCCAGTGTTTATATAGGATAAAATGTGTGAGCCTACAAGTCCCCGCTATACCACAATCACATGTGGAAATTGCATCCAAATGCAGAAAAAGGAGAAGTATGTTTTCAGTCACAAACCCTTTCCACTTATTAGCACTTGCTGTTCAACTTGGCAAAGAATTCGAAAGAACAGCTTGGTATAGAGCAGAGGAAATATAAAAAATAAAAAAAAACAGTGCAAAAGACAAGCTATGGACAGAAGCAAACAGAAGAACGCCTAATTGGCGGAAGAATGCAGTAAGGGTAAAATAATCAAACCGGAGATCAGAGCAGCCTGACATTTTCCAAAACTCAATTTGTGCTGTCCAGACACTGCCCTGAGACTCCCTTCACTGAGAAACGCATGGAGCCAGGTTACTTTATCCACTTCAGCATGCACTTTGGTAATCAAAAACATATTTACAAATATGGAGCACATGAGAGAAGGGTTACATGTTCTGGTGGAAAATGTTTAGAAACTGAAAAGATCATATTCAACGGATTCCAGCTTGTGCTTAACCAAAGAGGATCACATAAATGTCTACTTCCAAGACATCTGACTGAGATTTAAACAGATAATCATTTAAATATTGTGAAATCTCAGAATGTACTTGTTCTAGAAACGCATAACAAAAAAGTACAAAGACTAGAGTGGACTGACACTCTTCTTACATTGTCTTTGATTTCGAAAATGATTCGTAGACATATAAAAAGAGTTAAGACACACATGTACAATCAGTCAAATTTGTTTGAATTAGTTGCTTACCTGTATTGTCTGGCAGGCATGACTGCCATTATTTGTAAGAATGGCAGAAACTGCCTGGAGGATCTTCCCCGTGTCTCCCCAGGCCACCACCAGACTGAAGAGGCAGGCACAGGACAGCGCAGTGATGGCCTGTCCCGTTGGGTCATTGGGTCCTGTGCTCCGAACCGTGGTCTCCAACAACAACTGGAAAAGAGACTCTGGCAAAGCAAAACAAATGGTTGGAAGGTTGGCCATTTGAGGAAACAATTAAAGTGTAATATCTAAAGATGGCTGAACAAAGTAATAACGACAAACGTTATATATTTGGTAGATTCAAACTAAAAATAAGCATTTTATACTACAAATACAATATGCTAACTACATTGGAATGCATTAGACAGTACACATACTGCTTTACCTAACACATCAGGTGGCTCAGTCTGGAAGCCCTCAGGCTGTTGTCCCTGCAGCATGTCCAGCAAGGCCTGCAGGCTACGCAGGCACAGCAGAGGGTGAGAGAACCGAGTCTCTTTTATCAGCTCAAAAACCCCACACAGGCCAATGCCAATGATCTGCAGATACACCAAAGGAACACAGTTTCTATGAGCTAATCAACAACGCACTCCAAGTTAAATTGCTTTCTTTTATATATTTTAAAACAAACAGATGAGCATGCCCTAAAAGGTTTGAAGTGGATGTTTACAGTCAATGCCACTACATCTGATCAGGGCCCCACAGCATGCAGAGGACTACGAAGGACTTAGATTTTATATAATGACAGACCTACTTGGCTATGTGGAGAAGAGTGGAAGGCATTCAGCATTCCCCTCTCAGAATTGCTTGTTAGGGAATCACATAATGATTCAAATGTCCTTTCATGTCTCATTGAAGAACTTGTTTTGTGAAAGCTTAAAATCAGTGTAACGAATATAGTATAATGGATTTTTTAAAAAATGTACAGGAGGATACAAATGGCACAGCACGAAAAAAATAATGGAAAATTGCACAACACATAATATTTTTAAAAAGACTTTCAAGATTTTTGTAGCTGAGACTTCACTGACGCTTACGATCACAGTGTTTGTTAGCCATCGTTATTGAGCTAAAATTAAAGATCAAATTGGCAAATATATCAATACCAATCATTTCATAGGTATCAATGATAAAACAACATTTATCTTAACAAAACTGATTAGTCAGGATTATTTTTAAACAATGAAGTGTGAAACTTAGAGTGAAAGATCACTAGATCGGGACCAGAAGGAGACAAATCCCTGAGAGGATTGCATCGTGATGGGCATCTGGTTTTTAAAAATAAATAAAAATAATAGTAATAAAAAAAAAATAAAAAAAAGTCAAATCCAAAAATGCTGTGAACGACGGGAGAAGCAGCACTCAGTATTCATAAGATACAAGTATTTACATTGAGCAAAAATTTTCTGTCATGCAGATTTAGAAAGCTAATTTAGACAGTTTTATTAGAAATCAAATTGTAAAATTTGCTCCCAGGTGTAAATGTCAGCCCGGCAACAGCAGGGGCACAGAGTGAATTTATTTTTTCTAACAGGCACACAGAGAAAAGGACATAGTTGGGGAAGCCTCACAGGATTTGGGGTGGGGGTTGTTTGAAATCTCTGGTAACACAAACCTCAATTATGACAATAAAAACGATAAACTCTAAAGGATCTCACAGATCCATCAAAAGAATACGCTGGCTCGCTTTAGTAGGAAGTGCAGCTAACAACAACATAAGCAGCTGATATTGCTCTTCCCTGCTTATACCTTTGGCAGCTTCACAGCTGGTTCGCGGTACTCCTCCTCCTCCTCGCTGTCTGAGTCGCCGCTCTGTACCGAGCTCCTGGAGGCCAGCGCCAGGGAGGCCTCTCTTTGCTGCCAGTCCAGCACACAGTGCCGCACGTTGCAGTAGACATTGAATGCAGAAGGGTTGCTGTGTAGCTTGATGTCTGGCACGCAGAGTGCTCCATCTAGACTCTCGGCCTGTGTGGAAACAAGAGTGAGGAGGGTCGGTTAGAAAATCCTCATTATAAACCACATTTATAAACTGTAACATCAATATTTATAGTAAAATTCAATACACTTTGGTACAGTAAAATAACTGCTGTACATTGACAAGTAGGTAATCCATTCCTCCTTTGTGTACCTCATGACTCAGTTACTTTAGAAGGAATTTAATTTGGCCCAGTGACGATACCCTCCCCACTTCTAAAGCACATTGCCTACTGACCACAACAAATGAGGTAAGAATCCCTCAGAGAAAATCTCCCGAAATCTACACCTCAGGGACTCTGTGCAGATGTTTTCTGTTACATGCAAGTTGAAACAAAATTATATAACCAAAATAAATTGGGATTGTAAGACGTCTGCTGAACACCATATTTACACGGTTAGTTCCATCACTGTCTTCTCACATGGTGACTGTGAAAATAAAGAACTCTTCATTCTGCTTCAGACTCCTAAGGACACTTGCTTTGTACAGACTAGGCGAGCGTTTCCCAATTTCAAGAACCGCTCAAGACCATTTTCGCGGTTGCAAAATTAATTACACAATATTCTGAATAAACAGTGCGCAAACGTGTCCTTTAGTCCACTTAGTTCGAGCTGAACTTAAAAGTTAAACTGAAAAAATGCTTAAGGATGTCTTTGCAACAAAAAAGGTGGTGAAATTAAAGTTTTAAAAGGCACTCAAGAGAAAATAAGCTGGCATGGCCAAGTTATTTCTGAAAAAAAATAAATAAAAAGATAATAATAAACGTAAATCATCACTGTTGTGCAGTGAGGTGAGAAATTTAAAGCAGATAATTCTTCAATTAAAAATATTTTTAAAAATCCTCATTATGTTACACAATTATAATTAAAAGGTTCAATTATTAACACTGAACAGGCAAACGGTCTACAATCTCTACCCATGCCTACTGGGATTAGAAACAAAAAGACATTTTAGAGAAGTCTTGCTGATGGTGCCTCTTGCATGTTGTTTAATTGTGTTACACTAAGTGCTGTTTGTAATATCAAGTCAGCCATCACTGATGTAAACGAGTTGGACCAGTCAACAGGGAGAATTTGCATCCTAATCATTACATCAAAGATTAAGGACTCCAATCCAAATAATCACTGGAGAAACTACAGCTCACAGAGAAACTTGATAAACTAACTGATAAGCTTTCACCATCCCACCAAGCAAAGCATTTTGATCTACAGTCCTGAGGCAACCTCTAGAGAATCACATTGATCGATTGTCCCTCTCTCCCAGTGTTGCACTTTTGGCATCACCGTCACAGAGGGTGATGTCATCTATTTGGGAAGAAAGGTCATTCATTTTCAGCTCAAATCAGCCTCCAGCCCTCATCTAACACTTATGTCTCCTGCTTTCCTACCTAGCCTCTTGTGACCAAGTGACTGTGCAGTATTTACAAAGGAGCACATTGTCTGCACGGAGCACTTAAAGCCTTTTTGAACACAGAAGACTGTAACAAGCCATGAAGCAAGGAAAATATGATTTCTGAGGAGATAAAGTAAAAACCGAAGGGTAAGGTACATCAAAATCCTGCAAGCTGAAGCTGAGGGTTTAATGCAAGAAGCTCAGCAGTTTTGGCCCGTCTCTACAAGAACTGGATACCAAGACATTTATTGTTTGATTAATATTTATACAATTTTTGTGTCTTGCTTCCAAACCATTCAAGCTTCAACCCTATATTAATAAGCATGAAGACATTATTAGACTAGATGGTCATCTGATTAAATGTAATTCAAAGATTTGGAGTTAATGCTAGATAAAAGAAACCAAAATCTTTAGTGCAAAGAGGTACTTAAATTACAACATAAAGTCGTACCTACGGTTTGTTACTTTATAAATGTTCTTAAATACAAAAAAGAAGGGAAAAAAAAATCTGGTTATATCATGTATCAATTATGTGAATAAAAATGACTTATATGATCAAAACAATACGTTCTGATCGCTATAGACATGTCTCCATCTACATAAAGCAATTGCAGTAGCTTTTATTTAATTTTTAACTGTTACTTCTGCAGCTCATCTCTGTACGACAGCACTAGGCTTTGAGACATATTTGAAGTAGCAGCCAAACTCAATATTGTGGGTTCACATGCAGCACACTTCACCAAAATAGCTTTTTACACCATCACTACAAGAGCCGCAGCAGTATAATGATAAATTAAATTTTTCAGAAGCATTACTCATCATTTCATGCCATTTGAGAGAGCAGTGTGGAGAGCACCATCATGGAGAGTGGTATAGAATTTCCATATATGTTTGCAATACATTAGCAGTCCTAAGCTACTGCAACCAACCCTTTACTGAGCAACAAGAAGTCATGGACCACAGATGAAAGATAAATTGAAGACAAGGTATCCTGACTTTTAGTCCATAGCATCATGAATTGCCTAACAGATGTACTCTAAAACAAGTTCAAACCAAACCCCAGTCAGCCTAGCAACTGTCTGTTTTAACTCAAGCTTTTTAACTCAAGAATCTGTACGTGCTAAAAGGTGGCCTTTGATGTAGCATTTGATCAGAAAGACAGAAAAAATAAAATGAGCTGTGAATTTTAAACCAGCTTATGTGTCCACCATCAGTTACCATGGTGATCTAGCCAGATTAAGTGAGAGCTATCTTCAGCTACTTCCAACAATGTAAACTCTGACATGAAGTTCAGCATACCTTGCTAACCCATTAATCAGGTTTTATACCACATCCTTGGTCTTTTGACAGATCACCTCTGTCTGCTAGACATCCAAGCCTACCTACCAGTGATTTACATTTGTGATTAGGGTGAAATGTCTCAATCAGTGATTTATGCAGGAAGCATTAACAAAAGAAATATCAACTCTCTAGGACTGCACTAACTTTATAATCAGACAGAGGTGCCTCCACTACACATGTTAAATTGAATGTGTGGTGCTATACTTGCTGATCATTGTCATCATGTTTTCTGGCTTTATCCTGCAGTTTCTTCCTATTGGTTGCACATAGTATCATAAATAAGATCAATCATCAGCTCAAAGAGCATCTTTGATTTGAGGTATTTAGTTCTGTCAGCACATTCCCCAAAGAAGGAAATGAGGAATGACGCTTCAGCCTACAATATTTATTAAAAATAAAAATAAAAATGAATTTGCAGAATTGCTTTTGTTCAATTTTGAGGAAGTCAAACAGGAAATCTCTAGATAGACTTTCTACAAAAATCTGTGATTAAGATTGATATAGACTTTTTTGTAATAAACAGATCAGTGATGGGAAACAGCCTCAAAATTCAACATTTAAGGAACTTTGCTATAATTATATTTATGATGATATAGAAAATACTGGACAACATTTTATCGATTACTGAAGCTTGCACGGCAGTAGCATTTATTAGTCCAAATGAAATGAAGGCCATCTTCCAGCCTTCTTTTCCAATGAGCCGCTGTCATTGAGGACAGAGTACCTCATTCAAAATGTGAATCTACTGCTTCAAAGTGCCAGCAGCATTACAGAAAAAGAGTAGTGACACAGCATTATATGCAGTGTCACAGAATAAGTCAAATGTAATGTAGGCACAAAAGTAGTAAGATAGCATCTTAACGTTTTATTTTAACCATGACTAAAGTGACATCTCCTTGTAACCATTCAAGAACTGCGCAATACTGTCACATATTAAAACTGACAAATATTTTCCACCTGGTTTTTTCTTGGTTCCAGCTTTTAATTGCTAAAGCCCTCCTTTTCCACCACACAACCATGTCATTAGTTTCCATCCACGTTTGCTCTTCCTTTTGACAGGAGCGCTCCAGCAACGCTTGATTGAGTCACTAGTTTACTTTTAGGTCAATCACCAGTTCATCCCCCCTTTTACATCCCTTCAGAGCCTGGATATACTGAACCGTGTGTTTTTGACTTAAGTGGTCAAACAAGTTTGTTGTTTTCACCTTTAGCTAGAAAAGCTTTATTGTATATTTGGCAAAATACTGCGCTTTATTGAAGGGCATGCCTTCTTTTTTTTTTTGGTACTAAATTGTCACTCGAGGTTGATGCACTGCTCTCATTCTCAGACATGTCTGGGATTGTGTTGTCATCCTGCCTAGGGAATTATTACTTTGCTCTGATAACACCTTATAGGTAACCTCCTTTGTTTTTAACCAGTATTAACCCAAATAATATGGCCCAGCTACCCACACCTACTGGTGACATTTGATCACTTCCTTTCCATTTTGATACTTTATGCACATTAATGTGCTGTGGTATTTATTTCTTATTCGTTTGCTGAAATGTGTGCAGAAACAGAGACGCTATTGATTATATTTGCCATGTCATTCGTCAAAATTATTTCACATTTCCCATGTATCAAAACATTCATACAGCTACAATGTCAAAAAGTAGTTCAAATACAGGAAGTGGTCACATTTATTTAGTGCGGCAACTAAAGTACATGCAATTGAGGACTGGGACAAACACATTAACTCTCAACAGTCCCCAGACTTTATTTCCTTCACATTTATTCATTCATTCATTCATTCATTCAATCCAGGTTTTAGATGCCTAACCTTCCCCAGTACTTGCATTATTTCACAAACCACCTGAGAAAGCTGGAAATAGTTTGCAGATGCAACGGTCTGAATATTCTGAACTGGAAATGTGCTCTTTATGAACATTTCCAAACTGTATCTTGCAAGTGCAGAATAGTTGTATATGAATATAACCTTAGGATATATTATTTAGATGTGATGTTTCAGGCATTCCTTTCTTTGAAATCATTAAAGTATTACTTACACAAAAAAAGAACTGTTGCAAGAACACTACATCACCTGTGGTGTGTGACACAGGTAGGGGAGTTCCTAGTGTACAAAGACAGCATCACATTATCTGCCATAGCATGACTAATTTAGAAAGCCCTCACATCTCTTAAATCCACTGAATGAAAATGTCTCATGCTCACTGCCCGTGTTTGTCTTTAATAAGACATTATTATACAAGTTTGACAGTATTCTTTTCAATGTATTACTTTGCACCATTATGTTGGTATTATAATGACAGTTTTTCTAAATGGCACAGAAAACACATTTCACTGTACACAAGACATTACATCATCCTCTTCATTAGGATGATAAGTGTTTATGCTCTGGCTTTATGCTCACTCTACTTTCACGTTTGTAAGCACAGAAGCAGACAGGGAGGGGGGAGAGAAAAGCTTTCAAACCACGCTCTTGTCTGACTACACGAGTGTCAGAGGCGTGAAAGAGCAAGAGTGAGCACAACACATACAAATAGAGCACGACTGCCAGAGTAACAGCCCACATTTTTATGCCTCCCTGCCAGCCAGCCTTGCCTACCACACAGAATATCTTATAGCGTTGTGAGCAATTCAACCTGAGCTGACTCGGCCACTCTACGCCGGATTGCTTGTCTGGAACACTTGAGGAGAAAGATGACGAAAGAAGTCAGAGTAAAGCCTCTTTTCTCTTCTGCTATTATCATGTTAATCTCTGTTGCTTATGCCTGTAAGCTCCTCAAAAACATAATTTGTAAAAAAAAGTCTAAGAAATATACAAGAAATCATGAAAGGAGACCAAGCTATCAAACACGAGAAAAAAATAAAAAAAATAAAAAAATAACATGAGACATAATCAAAGGTGACTGTGCTTACTGCAGATTTTGTTATTAGGTCTCACTGAGTTTCACACCTTTTGTTTTTTGTTTTTAAGGAGTGACCTGGCCAAGAGGGCAGCAAAAATTGTTACAAACAAAAACCACAGAAACCAAGAGTTGGACAACTTTACAACTGAGTGAAGAAAATGCAGTTTTTATGCAATAAAAAGTTAACTTAAGTCGAGTTAACTGGGACTGAACAGCACCAAAGCCAGACTGCAGGAACTCATGGTTTTGTAGGACAAAAAAAGATGAGCAGTCCAAGGTCAAAATGTATAAATCTTAGGATTTGTTAACAAATGCTGGCCCTGCAAAGTCTCCACCTGAAAGAGAAACACAACAGCATCATCTGATGCAGGCTAGAATCCCTCTTTGGAAGGAGGAGACTGAAGCAGGAAACAGTTGCCGTGGAGATGTGGAACACATTAGGTTGCTCGGCAACAGGCCATCATGAACAAGTCAGAGCCACTCCCATGTGTCTCTCATTCCGCCTATCCACCACGTCAGCTTCTTGTGTGGACGGGCTTACTGACGCCCGATCGGCCCTGACTTAACGAAAAACAATGTTTGTGCCAAATACCCTCCAGACAACACAGGAGCTAATCTCGCCTTTAATCTCATCCTTAATCTGTTCAATGCGTTCAATAGAGTCAAGCCAGCTAAAAAGACATACCAACACATTTGCAAACATGGCAGTTAGGAAATAAAACTGATGTTTTCATTCACACGAGGAGAGAAATTGAAATACATAAAGTATGTGTTATGCTTATTAAATATTTTAAGGAGCACTGAGAGGGTTATGAGTGATTATTTCCTACTACTTTTTACAGAGTAGTAGCAATGTGAATTAAGGATTTACAAGTACAGCAAAGGTTGTCCAAGTCAAAGTTTAATATTGCCTAACAGCTTTTAGACATTAAAGTGCCTCTTACCTTTGTTCTTGATTTGACTTTTGACTTGACCTTCTGTCGCCTTTTAAGTTTCTTCTTACTCAATGCCTTCTTTCCCCTGGAAGCAAACAGTGATCCGTTAGTTTTGCAAAACTGTGCTCTTTTTAAGCAAAAACTCTGGACTTCTTGTTAACATTCAAACGATGTAGAAGCTTGCTCAAGCTATCATCCAAAGGTGGAAGTGTAAAAATGAAATGTGCACAACTGGATCACTTTATTTTTAAAGCAAAGGTCAACATTGTACTTAAAGAGACAGCACATAGTAACACTTCAGACATGAGGGAAGGTAAACAATTCTTCTTCATGCAAGGTTTCAAACTATTTCAATGTCAAAATCTTAAATTCTTTCTAACGTCCCACACAACTGTGTCGATTTCATTTTTGTTTCACTCTGCAGAGCGAGCAAAGAGATCTATAAGCACAGTTCATCTTGCTTAACCGCCATAAGTGCGTCAGGAAATTCACATTCACTGTTGCCTCTCATATCAAACCTTCCCAAAATAGGCACTAGTTTGTTTCTGTAGAAATTCCCCTTTGATGCCTTTGAGCTGTCACTGAAATCTGTTTTGCAGTGACTTTTTGTGGCCAGTCTCTCTTACAAATCCACCTGTCAATAAGATGTAATACGAAGCTAGAAATAGAAACGCCACTAAAATTAGTCACCACAGTTACTCACTACAAAAAAGCATAAAATATTTACAGGTTTTAAGTGTCCTATTTTTTTTTAACTTAATAGCATAGCTGAATATTGCTTTCCAGCACCATACAAATAGCATAATATCAGGTCTCAATCAAGGCTGATCCAGATACTCCTTTTTAGCAACTTTCTCCAAAGAGCTTCCAAAACAGGCCAACTGAGCATGCCTATGACTTTTTAAATAAGCAACTTCTTAAATAAGCACTTTTTAAATAAACATCTGGTGGCAGATGTTAGTTGAAAAGGACATGAGCAACCAACTAGACAAACTGAGGATTTTCTTCTGCCTGCTCCTTCATATACACCAATTAATTCAACATTTGTTTATAAAAAAAGAGTAGCGTTCAGCATTATGTTGGTCCTTGGTTAAAGCAACCATTGTACACACTGAGAACAGCAATTGGATTTGTGAGGGGAGGATGCAGCGATGATCCAGCTATTCAGTCTACAACCTGACTTACTAGAATGACGTAAGTGTATTACCCGCTTATGCTAGAACAGCAAATGAGTTCAGCAAATTCCCCACACATCCTCACCCAAACACGGCTCACGTTTCAAACAAGTGTGAGCACAGTAGCAATAAGCAGTTAATGTTTTGTGTTTGTTTCTTTATTTGTTTGTCGTTTATTTTTTTAAATACACAGCAAGCCAAAGTCAGCCTCGTGACTTTTTTTCCTCTCCCTTTAACCGGTTTAAGTTAAGATAACCTGGTGAAAGGTCGGATGCTCCCAATAGCTAGCTCACAATGACGCCGTTGGGCCTAATTAGACACACAACACCACAACTTGGCCGGTAATAATGGGTGACAATGAAGTAAAGTGACAGTTTAATAAATAAATACATAAGTAAACAAATATATTACACAAGTGGGGCGCATGTTTGCATTTAGCCGGATCGCACCTCACCCAAAACATCACAAACTACTCCCATGACAGCTAGCCGGCTAGCTCGTTTTGGACGCGAACCCACCCCACAGAGAGGTTTTTCTCTAGTGGACATGTCTCGAGTAGAAAAAGCTTGCATTTTAGTCACAGTGTGTCAGTTCATAGCCGAAGCAGTTTGCACCGGGAATGCAAAGCCCTCGCATCAGGGTGAACTAACGTAACGTTAGCTTAGATGGCTCCCATAAGCTAAGGAAGTCGAAGTCAAAATTGCTACCTAGCAAGCTAACCCCGCAAACAAATTATGGAGTTCCTGAAATACTACCCGTAGTTAAAACACGCGCTTCTGTGACAAAAAATGAGATGCAACCAAAACCATATATAATAAGAAATATGCGTGGAAGTTAGCTCATTGGTATTGACTGACGCACCACTGAGCAAGGGTTACTCTTAGCTTCGTTAGCCTGGTTAGCCCTACGAATGACAGCCCAGCCTCCGCGATATTTTTGATTTCATTTTATCCGCTCACCTTCCTTGATTTATCCCTTGCTCTTTATCGTTGATGGCGGTGGTATAAATCCGTCTGTATCTCTCCGCCAGGGCTCGTCCTGAGAGTAAAAGCTGGTACCGAGTCCGACAATCCGACTGGACTCCGGGTGTCGGGCAAGAACCCATCCCCGAACCGACGGTGGAGAGGTCGGCTCCTGCTCCAGAAATGACCCTGACACCCAGCCCCATCGACGGCGATAAGGAGGGCAGAATCCCACCACCGGCGGCCGCTGCCGCAGCAGCACACATCATCGTTTTGCAGAACAATGCATATATATGTATATATCACACAAAAGATATCACAGCCAAATAATCTCTAGCCATCAGACGCAATCCACGTGTCGATGTATCCGCCACATGTCACATCATTTGTCCGCTACGAACTGCGAAAAAACAACAACGAGCATCCACGGTCCTCAGCGGTTATAAGCGCAAATTGTAGCCAATCTGGTGGTGCAGCTAAAAACCCAGTGTAGTCTTGCGATCCGGCCGCAGCGTCAACACGGTGCTCGACTCCAAGGATGATCCTCTCAAATCATAACTGAAATTTCTCGCGAAAAAGCAGAAACGAAAGCATTCATTTAGAAAAATCGCATTGTCGAGTTTCGTTTTTTGCTTCGTTTCTTGAATATTTCTTGACCCCGGAGAGGCAGCACCCTCAGTTGGGCTGCCATCTTAGCTCCATCATCCCTCCCCTCCCTGGCCGAGCCTTGCGTCGCCAGCATGCCGGGATATTTTCATACGTCTGAACCGAGCGATGCTATCATTGATTTAGCTGATCAATTACTTCTCTGTTTACACAATCGCTGCAAATGCGTAGTTCACTTTTCTTTTTTACATCAGATAAATAATCGTCGAGGCTAAGGACGGCCTCATAGATCAAAGGCAAATCCGCAGGGCTATTCTTTGAACACTGTGCACAGTTGGATTGTGGACATTTAAATTGAAGAAGTCAATACAGCAAGGGCCCCTCCCAGGTTGATCTAAAATTGGCACACACAAATACACAGATGGATTGCTCTTGGAATCGTTGTCCGCAATAAGAGTGGCCTTTAAAAACAGAGTTGCATATTTTTAAAACTGCTTTTTTTTTTTTTTTTTTTTTTTTTTTTTTTGCGTGCTGCACTATTCCATTTAGCATTGCTCCATTTACACAGTGAACCCTGTGTAGCTGTGAACCCTGCCCTTTGATCTACCTTCTTGAACTTCTCCTTAGCTGGCACCAGGACTGCAGTTATCGATCTGCCGTCCCTCTTAATTGATCTTCACCGTGCTGCTGTGGGGGGATTATTCACTGAGTGTGGTTGTTTTATCTTCTCATTACTGCCTCAGAGTAAAGCTGCACATTACCGAAGTGCGTCAGCTATGCATTACCCAGATTGCGATGGTGATGGCGATATTTTAAAGGGTGACACAGGGGTGCAGGGGAGCTCCAGGGAGAGAGATAAAAAAGAAAAAGAAAAAAAGGAGAAACACTGTGTTGGGTAACATCAAAATGGAAGCAAAGGCCAAAAAAACACCCTACTGCAGTATAAGGTGGAAAAGGAAACAGGTGTTTATACTTTCATGTATGATATAGCAACGGATGATGCAATTAGCAGGTCATGTTTCAAACATGCTTCGCTGCATTCCCTTTAAATGTCTGTGCATGTGGAGGGGTGATGCATTTATTTAGGGGGAGAGAGCGAGAAAGAATGACAAAGGGGTACACAGGCCCTAGTGGTGCTTTATTGGCTGCACAGTATTGCAGTGGCCCAATGACAAGAGAGAGGTAGGTCTACTGTCTCTTCTCATAGCAACCGAGAAAGCATCCAGAGATTATCAGTGTCAGAGTGCCAGCATGGATCTGCCATGACAAAACCTGAAGAATTGTGTTCTCACAGCTGTCCTGTGAAATATTAGAAGTGAAAAGCAGCTCTCTTGAAGTGCATCATAGCAGTTGTAATGGTCTCTACGTGGCAGGATATGAAAAGAGCATGATTCGGTATTGAAGATGCAGTCGCATCCAGAGGCTGCTCCCTTATTAACCCCTGGTTTTCTCAGCTCTGGCCAGTTACAGTAAATATAGGGAGGAGGGATGCCTGGGCAGAGTAGAAGTCCATATAGGACACAAACATGAGCAGAGCTGACAGAGACGATATCCAGCCGCCTCAGATACACACACACACACACACACACACACACACACA
>NW_024582436.1:1607284-1609270 GCF_018398535.1 Haplochromis burtoni
AGAGCTGACAGAGACGATATCCAGCCGCCTCAGACACACACACACACACACACACACACACACACACACACACACACACACACACACACACACACACACATAGGAGATGGGGCTACTATTAGAGTCTAAGTAGGTTGTTAGGTTTTACGTTTTACGTTTTAACTCTGATCTCTTTATATCATAGTGTCTCAGCAGCATCATCAGTATTGACCTGACATAATGTGCCTTGACAAAATCAACTATATGGATAGAACTATGTCAGCCTTCATTCATCCTGGGAAATGAAATGTGGTGTTTAAAGTTCAAGCAATTAGTTTCAAACGTGCCTAATCTTTTTCAAGCATCTGTCGTATTTTGTTTCTTTTCATTCATTGAGAATATTAACGATCTAAAACCTAGTAGGACTGTGTTTCTAATGGCAGCTAATGACTCCTAATGTGTTTCTCTACATGACTGGAGAGGAAATTAATTGGTTCCTCGCACACATCGATGTGCCTCATTTATGCTTGAATGAAAGTGCTGATGTTGACTCAAACCTCTTATGTTCAAATTGCTCGGATTAGAGTGAAATGCATTCACTGCATTATTATATGATTTTTTTTCCGATTGAATTTCTTCTAAATAGTGCAGTTGTTGCACGTTACAAAATTCAAGAGACCTGTGACACTTTGTGACTAAAGGGGCAGCTGAAAGTAGCTTCTGCATTTATCTGTTTGGTATTGACAGTCATATTTACAACTAACTCTTTCAGTCATCTTGATAGCACAGGTTATATTTATTCTTTTCTTCTGACTCACTAACAGTAAATCTTAAGGACATGTTTCGCCTTGAGCAACTTGTCTCACATTTATATATTTCCACGTAGCTAAGCAACCTGGAAAATAATTTCTATCATTATAGCTCTAGCGCCACCCAGTGTTGATCTTTTACTTAAACGTTTTAAAGACTGCAAAGAGAGCAGAGACATCTCGAACTGTAAGGAAATTAATCTGAGGGTTCTCAAGCTGCTCATTAATATGCAGAGAAGTTCAGCTAGTTAAAGACAAATCATAATCATAGCTGAGAGGGTATTTCCTTCAAAAATGTGTCTTTTAAAATCTTTGCTTCAGACTGCTTTAACCTTTAATTCAGGTCTGGATAGCCTGCATTCCTCTCGTACTGTCGCTGTTACTAGGATGATTTCACCTATCAGTATTGTGTTGTCACACCCATGGATGTTATGCACCTTTCATACCTATGACCATTCAAGAGACGGCACTCCCAATAATCAAGCTCACACACAGACAGTGTGACATTCATGCTTCAAGACTGACTGTCACTTGACATTCTTAAGCATGAGACCTCCCAAGTCTGTCATTGAGCAAGTCAGCTATGTCAGTTTGGCTGGCAGAACACATTATTTAATCAGCTGAATTACATGCCATATCAGAAGAAATCTTGTTCAAAGTCTAAATGTTTAAGGCAACAGAAACAGCTAATCAATCATCAGTAGCCAAGCTGCTTTGTGACCAGGCCTCAAAGGCATAAGGTCTGAGTTTGGGTTGTTGTGAAATTTTATTGGACCTCAGTGATGTTAGATAACAAGTACCTTTATTACTATACACGTGTAAAGTATCCACTCCCATCCAAAGTGCTATAAATTCAAGGAAGTGTTGATACATGGTTATATAGCGGGGTAATCTTTTTACTCAGAGGTTCAAACACAAGACCTGTGGGGAGACTCCAATTCAATGAAGGAGGGCACCAGTTTTGAAATTTTAACTGTACTTTTGGTTTTACAGCTTTTGTTACTGATAAAGACTTCCCCCATGGAGGTTCACGCTACATGAAAGTAATTAGTAAATGAGAGAAGATAACACTTTTTCAATATCTGCTAAAGACATTTATGAGGAATTTCTGGTTTTCACAATGGGTCCACAGTAAAAAAAAAAAGAAAAAAAGAAAGAAAGAAAGAAAGAAAGAAAGAAAGAAAGAAAGAAAGAAAGA
>NW_024582436.1:1609294-1615414 GCF_018398535.1 Haplochromis burtoni
AAGAAAGAAAGAAAGAAAGAAAGAAAGAAAGAGAGAAAGAAAGAAAGAAAGAAAGAAAGAAAGAAAGAAAGAAAGAAAGAAAGAGAGAAAGAAAGGATTACTGGACAGCCTGTGCAATGAGCTACCAAAGCCTTTTCTGTAATTTTACACATTTATTTCTTACATTTTAAGCCCAAAGATAAGCAGATAAGTTTCATTTACTACAGCAGCATTTTCTTAATCATGGAGAAAAATAGGGACATACTGACAAACTGCACGTCTTTCATCATATTAAGTTAGCGCAGGGGTTAAGTGTGCGGTTTCACTTTTCCGGCCCACTTAAGATCAAAGTAGGTTGTATGTGACCCAGAGTGTAAAACAAGTTTAACATCCCTGTTTTGCATGTTAAGTTGGTATAACTGGTACCTTTGGCAACTCCTTCAGAAATCTACATTCAACATTAAAAACACAGGGTTCTGGTTGAGCTCCCTTCATTCAGCTGTAGGGATATTGCAAAGGCTCTGGTTTGAATCTGCACCATGCCATTTGGTGCTGTCTTTCTCCAAGCTTTACTCTTAACTGTCGTACTAAATGCTAAAATGCCTCCAAAAATATTCAAATACACCCACAAGCCACTTCATTTAGTCTATCTGCAAAACTGAATGCATAAAAACACCACCACAGGCAGCATTTACATTTAAAATCACAGGCAACTGAGTACACTCTCAGTCTCATGACCCCAATAGAATTATCATCTTACTGACAACATCAGCAAAAATATAGAGGATTCTTAATAGGTGGAATTTATAGCAGAACTACCATACTGGATTAATTTGGTTAGAAGTGTACCTAATGAAGTGAGTGAAGTGTGTGCGCATGCTTTATATTTCTATCTTCAATTTACATTATACCACAATGAGCATAAAAAAGCCACAAGATTACTCTCTAGTGTTAAAAATATATTTATGCATGTTCAAGCCTGTAGTAGGATTAGGACAGAGAGAATCCCACACCCACGTTGGAGGTTTGCTTCCTCATCACTCAAGTTGAGCTGCAGGTCTTTCAGCACTCCACCCAGTTCCATGTTCTCGAAAAACAAGCAATTAGGAAACACTGATGACGGAGATAGAAACATGTAGAATGAGAGCGACAGAGAGAGAAAACCTATTCTCTGATTCTTCCGTAAAGCCACGCCTGTGGGTGGCCTTGAATCTCCACTCCCTTAAGGTTTAAAGCAAAAGGAATGACAAGGGTGTGATTGTGTAGCGTGACAGACAGGTGTTGAGCGCCGAGCTGGAAGTGAGAGTTTTCCATCAAGTCAAAGAGGTTTCTGTGGAGGTATGTACCCTTTCTCTGTGTGTGAATGTTTTATCAGTCTTTTATTTTAGCTGAAACTGTGTGCAATGATACTTCAGAGGTATTAAAAATATACTCGATAAATTGAGATTGTATATGAGACGAGTTTTTTGAGATGGTGTTTTGCATTGAGGCGTAAAGGAAAATAAATCAGAGAACACACTGTATGTCGGGTTATGTAATGATATCGTTGTAGTGTTTATGTCAGATTGCATTTCTTTTGAGGAAATAATGGTGCCTTACAGATACAAAGAGGAGTCAGAACGGACTGATTTGCAGTTGTGCACTCAAAAACAATCACCCTAAATAAAGATGAAGAAATTATTTCGAGTGAAACGTGATGAAAGCGATAAAATCAAAAGGTTTTTTTATTCAAAACATGAATCATAATCAAGGAGAATATGCTTGGTAAAAACAGAATGTATAAAATCAAGTGAAATTCATTTGATCAGATTCCATTCAATGTAACATTTTAAATTGTACTTATGTAACAAAATTACATGGAAACTTTACATGTAATCAAATTACTTAAAGTCAGCATTTTGGGCATAAACGTTTTTTGAGCATATTCTGCCTTTAATGTTTTTTCTCACAACAGTTCAGATCCGATAAACCACTGGATGAGAGATTTGATCTGTTTTATGATATCTTATCTGAAAACATTTAAATTATCTTTTAGAAACTACAAGATTGTTGTTGTTGTTGTTTTTGTCCAATAATTAAATATCCAGAAACACATAACAATGACAAAAAAAAAAACTAATTGGACTCATGAACAGACAAATATGCCATTTACAGTTATAACTTCTGTTGGGGTTGTAAGTCTACCTTGAGGTTTATGATGTATGTTCGTGCTGGAGGGTGCAGATGAAAGGGCGCAATCTTTATCATCGATCGCCTGTGGCCTGTCACGCCTTTCTCAGCAAAAGGTCTCTGTTTTGATGACAAAGGCGTGTTTGGAGAAGGTGTGTTTTGGGTGGGTGTGTCTTACATGTGGGTACAAATCAAGACTAACCAGTTTAAGCTTAATATTTCCTGAGTCTGGGGTTAAACAGAACTTTTGATTTACTACAGATGCAGTGTCAAACCCAACAAGGCAAGCTCATAAATCCAGTCTGTCCATGAAGGGCATGTGTGTGCTCATGACACAAGTATACAGATGGCAGAAAGCAGGGATTACTTGTTCACTTCATTATGCAGCATAAAGACACCAACGGCACATGAAAGGTTTTAGCCTAGCGTGCCACCCAGTGGCTAATGAGCTGTGCTCCTTTTTTCCCCTGTTTTCTCATCAATGTTCTTGTTGTTTCACACTTACAGGTAAAATTTCAAAATGAGCGCTTACAAAACTGGTAAGTTGAGAAATATCCAAGAATAAAATTTACAAATCAAATTCTAAGTAATGCGGATTTTTAAAATAGCAGATGCAAGACTGAAAGGTTCCAGTAGTTATATGACTCTGCTGCCTATTAATTATGTTAATAATATACATAATATATTTAAAACATGCATGAAATTGTTTCCCTTTGTTATTACACTCACTGAAATAGGTTAGATTATTGCTTGTAGTCAAAATGAGTAAAAAGAATTTGTCAAAATAAAAACAATGGGGGAAAAACAGTAAAATAGACTGAAGGATATATTGCATATTATAAATATATAAAGATACATATTTTTGTATATTAATAGTGATATAAATGATACAGAAATTCGAATTACAAATAATGAACCAATCAATTTTAAAAACAGAGTAGTTTATTTCATCTAAGACTTAAAATACTTACAAATGCACAAGCCCAGTACTTATGTTCGCCCCATACATGCTATATTTTAATTTCATTTTTAAGTGCATCACAGTGAGAGAAACCACAGCTCGAATACAGCAATGTGCAGTTGTTGCAGTGTGCAGCAGTAAAGACAAGACCTGAGATGCAAAAAAAGAGTATTCATTGATTAGAAAACTTTATAAATACCTTCCTCATTTAATTTCCAGGAGCAGTGTGCTAATTAGTTTTTAATTGGCTCTATTATGTTCTGTTAAACAGGTATTAACTTTTAAGTCCTTAAAAACAGTGTGTTACTTAATTAAGTAAATGAATGATAAATGTGTAATTTTTTCTGTCCTGTATTACCAGGCAAGACTTCTCTTCTAAAAGACAACAGCTGGATCAGAAAACCAGATGATGAGGAAGAACCTGTTGAGTAAGTACAACAAGGATAAAAGTTAAAACACAGATGCTTACGCACAAATGCATTTAGAGAATGGCAGAATTGTTGGGTGTGACTTTTGGGTCAAAGCTCAGATTTCTTTCAACCTTAAAAAAGGCCTTCTCACATTCCTCTTGCGAGTCACAGCATTGAGTCATCTCTGTGTAAATAGTTTTTTTTCTCCTACAGCCAAGATCCAAACTTCGCCAGAAGTGTTCTAGGTCAATACAAATCCAATGAAACTCTTGCGAGGTAAAACAAACATTTAAATTCACCTTAATTTGCAGACAAATGAAGGAACACTAATATGTTCTGTGATGACTGGTTTCAAGTTAAGAAAAGAGTCTCTTATTCTTTTGCATCCTGTAAATTTTTATGCATTTCTCACAGTTTAGAGCCTGAAGAAGAAACAGCCACCAAACCAAGCAACACAGCTACATCTGTGCAAGAGCTCAGCAAGAGGTACCATTTGTGTGACATATGTGATATATTTAAATAAAAGCCATATAAATGGCAGGAACAATAATGAGTCATTTCTCTCACTGAAGGTTCGGTGGAAAGCAGAATGACCTGAAGACCAAGTTAGTACAGTTTTCTTCTTTTACAGTCACAGTTTTGTTACAGTTGTGTTATTATTAATTTGTGCACTTCAAGGCATGAGATTAAGTAAGAGTTTTTTTTCTGTTTTGCAGCACTCTTTCTTCCACTAAGACCTCCTACACTAAAAGGTACATTTTTGTAAAACAACTCATAGCCCAAAATTGACTCTTTCTGGAATTTTTGAATAGGAAATCACCTGAATGATCTGCCTCTTTGTTACAGTACATATTCATCTGTGAAGGCAGATTCACCCACTGTGTACGTAAAGCTCCAGTCCATTGCATCTAATGCAATAATCAACAGAGGAGAAATTAATATAATGTGTAATCTTGTATTTCCATGTCCCTGCAGCACCACCACAACCAAGACTACTGTGACAGAGTATCCAAAGACGAGGTACACAAGGAGTGCATGAACACACCAGCAAGTTAACACATTACAATGACACGTTAAGTAAATGGGTTTCACGTCTCTCTTTTTTCAGCACCAAAACAACCACAGTCACCAAGGATGGATCAACTACTGAGACCACTACTACCACCACCCAAAGCGTCAAGTAGGGAACACTGCATCAAGTTACATTATTACACATGCAATCCATATCATATTATTGACATTTATTTGCCTTTATAGGTCTCCTGTGACTAAAACTCCAATCAGCTCTGGGACATTCTCTGACCGGGTCAGGACTTCCAGCAAAGGGTAAAAATAATGTAGTGATTTATAGTAGATGCAATATTTTAATTATTTATTTCAGTATGAGAAACAGCATCATCGTCACTCATCAGGCTGTTGAATCTGAAGTCGAGCAACTAACAAGTATATTTAGTAACATGACCAACATCAGTTTTAATCATTACAGGTTAGACTACCCAGGTATACATCAATTCGTTAAAAAAGAGCTCCACTGAAACTAAGTACAACATTTAACAATTGTTTTTATGGAATGAAATCAATCATAATGACCCTGTGAAATAGTAATATCAGACTGTACTTGCCAGAACTTATACACCAGTCCTGTGAGAAGGAAACTCTTGACAGGACTCTTTGCAATCCTGTAAAACACTAAGTACCCGCACGGATTCATTAGCTTGTAGAACAACCTTTAGCAACAAAAACTTGAAGTAATACATTTTCGAATGATTTTATCAGTCACGAGTCTCCTGCAACATCATGTCAGTCAGGTTGGGTGATCAATTAAGTGTATTTGATTATCGGTTCCTTACTGCAACTTACCCTCTTAAATTTAATGAAAATATGAAAGGTGTAATTAGTTTTTTCATAGAATATACAATTTCACTGTGTATGTGTATAGCTAAAACTAAGATTTAGTAGTATACTGAACACTGAATATTTTCATACTGACTTATTGCTACTTTCACTTAGAAGTCATAGGCCAGTAAGGCTGAGCCTTCAGATATAATAAGTCACAACAGCTTTTGCTTTACAAGCTAACCCAGTATTTTAAAAGCATCTTAAAAATTGCAGCACTTAGATGTATATTTAGAGTTTCTTAAAGAGGCCACATATAAGCACATCATGCTACATGACAGGCTGAGTTTTTCCCCATCTTTCCAAACAGGCAAGAATACCAACCCTACTCACCTACCTTAACGACACCCAAAGTGACGGAGACAACTGTTACCCTCACCAAAGAGTAAGACACAGATTATTCAGTTAGTGTAGTATTATAACCCATGTGTCACCTGCAATTTCAGATTTATTTATATTTTTATTGTTCTGTGCAGTACGGAGGACAAAGTTTACGACCCGCACCTCCCCTCATCCATCCAGGATGATCTGTCACCCACAGAGAGGTGAAGCCCAGAACTTAGATTATATTGGTCATGGCACCAGGCTTTCAGTAATTACATTCTCAGTAAGACACATTTTTCTCTATGCAGCAAAACAACTATCTCCACAACTAAGACTGTGACAGTGAAAAGCAGCACTGACACAAAGTGAGTACCATCCTAG
>NW_024582436.1:1615434-1733224 GCF_018398535.1 Haplochromis burtoni
GGGTTGCATACTGTTAAGATGACATATTCAAATTAGTCAGATAAAAGTCATTTTCTATATAGCAATAAATTTAATTTGTTATTCTACTATCTGATATTGCACTGTGCCATGAGATGTACTTTTGTCCAAAACATTGAGCTACCACAATGTAGTTGTCCCACAGTATTAGTCTCCTTTAGTGTTTAACAAAACATAGCTGATCAATAAACCATTTGAAAATAAATAGTATACACAACACATCTGACAGAGCAGTGTGAGTGAATATGATTAGTGTTTTTTGCATGCAGTAACTTTGGAGTAAATGTTCAGGAATCTAAATATTCCTGACATGACTAAGTTTGCTGACGTCATGACTCCATGTAAATAACTATTATTAAACTCTGTAATATGCCAGAGATTTAAAAAAATATTTATTAGCACCATAAAGTTTAGGGAGCTTCCAAGCTCGACGCAGCAAAATGTGATTAAAAAACGACTAACAATGTCTCTTACTTTTGTCTGTTGTAGTGCTAAAGACCAACTCTATGATACACTCATTCCAGGTTCAGTCAAGGCTGATGACAGGTAATACATACACTCTTTCATTATGAGTCCTCCCATTTAGCCTTTATACACGCTGTAATAAAAATCTAATAAATTGTTGCAATTGTTATTGAATTTAATGATGTCGAAAGTAGAGTTGCTGAAAAGCACACAATGCACGTCACAGTATACCTTATATGTTATATATTAGGTATGTTCTTATAAATGGTGTATTGAGATCATTTAAAGTAAGTAAATTGATGCTGTTTAATTTGACACTATAATCATACGTTACTGATCATTATGTAATACCTGATATTGGCTTCGTCACAGCAAATCAATCGTGTCCACTACTAAGACTGTGACAGTGAAAAGCAGCTATGATGAGTAAGTTACTACAGCACAATACACAAACAGTGGCACCGATATAAATACACAAACAGTACAGTAAAATGTTTGGTGTTCTGTTTACTTTTTCAGTGATGTTTTTAAAGCTAAAACCCCCACAAAGACTTCCTTTAAGTAAGATAAACCTTGTATAAACCTCAACTGTTGTACAAAAGAAAACACAATTTAAAAAAAATAAGAACTGCACATACAGTATAATCACTAAATTTACATTTCTGTCACTGCAGAGCTGAGGATCAGCTGTATGACACCCTGCTGCCTACTTCCATCAGATCTGATTCCTCTTCCCCAGTCAGGTGAGACATCTCAGCGAACATTTAGTCATTAAAAAACAAAACAACTATTTCACCATTGTGGTCGATGAAACCTCACATTTTGCCATTTTAGCAGCTCAAGCGTCAAAAAGACAGAGATTGTCACTGTGGAGAGCAGCAGAGGGTAAGCAGTAGAAATGAATGACAAAAATGACCAAAAAATTGTGTAGTTTGTGTGTAGTTTTGTCAAATTGACCTTTTTCGTTTATCTTGTCATTTAGAGGAGAAAGTCCCTCTCCAGTGTCAACATCTTCTACCCGCAGCCTCTCCAGGTAAACTAACAGAGCACTCCTGGATTACCCATTTACTTATTCAAATTATTATTATTCTCCTTTAGAATTTCTGTTTCTTTATACCTCATCAAACTCTAATTTATTTAATCATAACAATATTTTCTACATCCAGCTCTTTCTTATCAAACTAAATCCATTGCCTCTTTATAGCTACAGTTCATACTCCAGTGATATACCCTCCACTCGCACCACCTCCTATACCATAACTACCAGGTAATTACTATCACTGTCTCTCAACCTTTTGTTATAAAAATATAGTGCAGCGTGGTTATACTCTTTCTATTATTCCTGATTTGTTCCCTTTTTTCATACTCAGTGATGACTATAGCAGCAACCGCAACACTTATACTTACTCCAGACCAGACTCCAGGTATGAAGCAAAGCAAACAAAGACATTATAAACAGTATGCACTAAACATATTCTAAACTCCACATGCAATCTTTTTACAGTTATGAGTACACCAGTATCACAAGTCCCTCCGTCTACTCTTCTACATCATACAGGAGCCGCAGGTATTAAATTATTTTTTGAACAAACGAATCCAACACTTATCACTGGCACACAAACACTGTACGAGTTAGTAAAACAACACTCTCTCATTAACTCTCTCAGCAGGTCAGATGACATTCTGTCAGAGCCAAGCTACTCAAAGTCTTCCGTGAAGAGTGCATATGCACCTCCTGAAAGGTAGGAATCGGGCAGCAATAGCCCTTTTGGACACTGAAAACATTTGTGTGGAAATAAGTGTGCAGACTGACTGTCATCTAGAAGCTCAGTGAAGCTGTACTTGGATACAGTGTTGCTTTGAGCAAAGCATGAATATCGGCATGCTAATGTGCTGATATGCAGATTTTAAGCATCTGTCACATTAACCACCTTAATACAGCATGTCAGCATGTTAATAATTGCTTTTTAGCAAATACACCTAAAGTAAACCTAAAGATCACATGTTTGTTTAAAAACCTAACTAGCTGTAGGGGGCATTGCTCAGCATTCAAGGCAATCAAAAAAAATTCGAGCTGTTTGAGGTAGAACTAGGGGACCATTTATTTCTGCTGTAATTGTTTTTGCACCAGTCCATCCAATTGTTGGTGTTATAGTTTGCTGAAAGTTAAGAAGGTAAACTTGATATTTATCCTGTCTTCCTCCCTGAGTTTAAAATATAAAGTGCATTGAGGCGACTGTTGCTGTGATTTGGTGTTATATTAATAAAACCGAAACAAAATTAATAGAATTAAATCAAGAACACATATAAACAGTCACTTTTCTTTTACTCTAATATAAACGCTTGATAAATTTTTGTCCCACACAGGACAGTGCTAGAGAAAGATCTGTGCACAGTCTGCCGTAAGCCCTTCACTGGTGATGCCAAGATGGTCCTGGATGACATAAATATGAAATGCCATGCTTCCTGCTTTAAAGTGAGTAAAATAATTTTAAGATGGGGCTTTCCTTTCTTTAGCAGTAGTTGAAGAACAACTATGTCAAGACTTTACCAAAGTAAAGTCTTAGTATTGTTTTGAAATTACCAGTGACTCATGAACTCCTAATTATTAAGACCTCACAGAATATTTTTGATGTATACAGCCATTGTTGTCTCAGCATTCTGTTTCCTCATGTGAGCATTTGTGTTTTGGCAGTGTGAGGTGTGTAACATTACTCTGGGTAATCTAAAGGCTGGGGACAGCTTGTGGATTTACAAGCGTATGGTTCACTGTTCGAACTGCTTTGAGGTCACCAAAGGTAAGTAATTATTAGGATTTCTTCATTTTCCTGGATGTAAAGCTCCAGTGACTAAATATTTGTACCGTATGTATTACTCTATTTGTTTTAATTTCAAAAGGTCTTAGTTCAAATTGTATATCCTTCCCCCACAGAAAAATGGCGACGCTGATGCTCCAAATATACTTAATGGATTATTGATTATCAGCTTTGGGTGTCGTGGGATCTCATGGACTAGCATTACAATGAGCTGACAAATCTTTATGTGGGTGTTTTGTGAAATGACAGTTACATTTTAATAACATGAATGCAGTATATAATAAACTATTTAGTAGCTGTGTTGCCTTGATATTGGTGTTTCTGTATCTACCTCTATGCACTATATCAGCTCTTATTGTCTTTGGCTTGCATTTTGTAGGGAAACTTCATTCTAAAACGATACATTGCAATATTGAGGGCCGGGGGCTTTTTCTTTGTGCAATAAAAGCTTTAAAGTGTCTTTATCTAATAAAATTAAAATATTCTACTTCTTTTAAGACTTTTGTGTTCATTTTCTTCCTTAATTATATACCAGTGAAATGTAATCTACCCATTAAAGTCATAATTTACAGTTAATGGAACTTGATATATTTGACAATTTTAGGATAATTATACAATATATTATCATAAAATCATCTCATGTCTTCTGCACTTTTTGGTTAATTTAGTGGGTTCAGGAACTTGATTTGGGTTACGGTCTTCACTTATGTGCAAAAATATTATGCTTTCATATTCTATTAAGACTTTTTATTGAAGATTTTGGGTTTACGTTATTAAAAAAGAAACATTACATCGATTTTATATATCCACTGTATATTGGATACATATTTTAGTCTTCAACATCTTTTCTGCATGAGATATGCTTCTAGCTTTGCCATGCAAATCAATTAGCCCAACTAATTTGTATTCAAGAAACTATATCATATTTTATTTTAGTGACATAGCCCATAATAAGCACTAAATTATGCTACATTTGAACTTCTAAAGAGGCCGAACATTGTAATGACAGCATCAGACAGTTGCTGCAGATTTATAAGTTGCATATAATGACAATCCCCTGTTAGTACTTCAGTGGATGAGAACTGGTGACTCTGGAGGTCATTTGAGTACATTGAACTTGTGGTCATGTCACAAAAAAGCAGTTTGAGATGATTTGTGACATGGCACGTTATCCTGCTAGAAGCAGCCATCAGAGTATGGATACACTGTAGTCATAAAGGGATGTCCACTTTTGGTGATCCATGCAAACTGTAGGCTGAGCTTAACGAGTGACACCTGGTGTGGTCTTCTGCTGCTGGTCTGACACGTTGCGCATTCGTTACAATTTCTGATTCCGCCATCTGAATACAAAAAAAACCTGAGACTCATCAAACCAGGCAACATTTTTCAAATCACTATGGTGCATTTTTGGTGAGTGTGTGCACCCTTTAGGTTCATCACGTTGTATATTCAGAGATGCTCTTCTGCATACTTTGGGTGTAACGATTGTTTGTTTCAGTGACTGCCTTCTTATCAGCTCAAAGCAATCCGGTTATGTTCCTCTGACCCTCTGACATCAACAAGGCTTTTTGACCCACACACGTTTTGCTCACTTCCACCATTTTCTGTAAACACTAGAGATTGTTGTGTGGGAAAATCCCTGTAGATCCGCAGTTTCTCTAATACTGAGACTAGGCTGTCTGACACCAACAACCACGCCAAATTCAAAGTCACTTAAATCTCCTTTCCTTTCCAATCTCATGCTATGTTGCAACTTCAGCAGGTTGTCTTGACCATGTCTGCATGCTTAAATGTACCTGCAAACATAACTGCATTAGCAAGCAGCGAAACGGGAGTACATATTGAAGTGGTTGCCATTGCAGTAGCTACTTTTTTGTTATTTTTAAAAAAATAAATGAGTATTTTTTTAAATGCCCCCCACAGTTGTACTGGGCTACTTATATTGTTTGTTTGTTTGTTGTTGTTGTTGTTGTTGTTGTTTTGGGGGGGTCGTTTTTTAGTTTTTTTTTTGTTTGTGTGCAAGACCGAAAGTGTAGCTTGAGAATAACATTCAGGTTATCCGCTCTGTGTGTGCCTATAATAAATACTTCCTCAGCAGTGGTGCGATGGGAGTTGAACTCCAAGCTGCTGACCAATCAGATGGAGCCTGTGCAGTCATCCCAGCAGCAGCAGCAGCAGCATCATCAGTGTGTATCTGTGAGAGTGTGTGTAGCAGCTTAAAGGGGGGAATCTGGACACCCTCTCTGAATAGAAGAGGACCCTCTGCAGGCAGGCCGTGCTTTATTTTTCCGCCCATCTCAATGTGTTTTTTACCAAATGGAAGCAGAGGTGTTGAACCCCCAGATGATGGCAGACGTCAATGGCAACAATAAAATTACCAGCGCGGAGCTCGAGGTGCTCAAGCTGCAGGAACTGGTGCGAAAATTGGAGAAGCAAAACGAACAATTGCGGACTCGAGCGAACGCTGTAAACAATTGCTCCATCGTCCCTCATCTTCAGACCTCGTTGTCGTGTCTGCACGGGGGTACGGCGTGCGCGAGCGACAGCTTCTCTGCTAAATATGACGTTTCAAGTGTCCCCGCACCTCGAGGCTCAGCGGAGGAACCTTTCGCCTATTTTCAGCCGAGCTCGGCGTCTCCTGATGCCGCTGTGGAGGACAGCGGCGCCGCTGGAGACACGACTGTTTTGGATGAGGTTGAGATTTTGGACCTCAACGTCGTGCTCCCCGTCTTAGAGCCTGATAGCTGGTAACTGCTCTGTTTATGTCTACCAGTTCATTACATGCCTTGTTTGAATTTACAGTGAAAGTCAGTTTCCCCCTCTGTTGGTCTGACCCTAATACATGCTTCATGGGCCACATGACAGTGAACCAGCCATCATTTTGAGGCAGTGTATGTCATGTATCGTATGTATTGATTGCATCTGTTTTGGTGGAACAGACTTACAGACTCTGGCAAATAGAGTGACTCTTACACGAGGAGCAAAACAATAAAAAACAGATCTGACACAAGCTTTGGGCATCCCAGCATGCACTGTGCGTGCAGCATAGGTATCTATTCAGAGTAGGCAGCGCTGGATGAAATTAGAAACAATGACCCCCCTTCAGCCTCTGATCAAACAGCTCGGCTTTGTGTGTTGTGTTCAGCCATAGGCTGAACTACTTTGAAGCACAGGCTGTAGACTAAGGTATCTGACTGCTGAACCGTTTCCAGCTTGTATCTGGTGTGACGATGTGGAAAATGTAGCACACAGCTGAATGCAGTGCTGATGAGATACAGTTCAGCCGCTGTGCTGGTATAGCTTTACTACATTTAACTCAATTACCCTTCCACCCCCAAGTCAGTGTAATGCTGTGGCCTAGTTGCTGGAGGGGAAAAAAGCCCAGTTCTGTCTGGCAAGTTTTCTTTTCCTTAGATATTTAGCTTCAGGCCGGGAACCTAGTATACTAGGATTTACAGGCACACACACACAGTGACAAACGTGCAATTTCTTGGGATTTATTTAATTTCTTTTCTGGCTGATGATAAAGGTCAATTAAATTATTTTCACTCATGGTAGAGGATGAGGTGAGATGGAGGCAGAAGATGTGCTGTGGCGAAGAAGAAAGAAGAAGAAGAAGAGATTTGCTGATAAATAGGTTGATAATTTCATGTACAACATAAAAATAAATTCCATCTAATTGATCATTGACTAAATTTCACAACAGAAAAGATAACATTGCCATTTGCAAGTCTATGCATTTGGTCCGTCCATTTTCCGTTTCAGTTCCAAGTCTGGGTCCCAGAGATTCTTCCCATGTTGTAGAAACTTTTAGGGCATTTGGTTGGCATTTGGATTGTATAAAAATCACACAGCCACAGTGGTTTTATTTCACTGGGTAAAACACACTCTTTGAGATCTTGAGCTGCTATTTATTTTCTTTGCTCTCTAGCAACTATTTTTTGATTGCACTGCAAATACACAGCAGCCCTGAGTTAATTTATCATCTGTGTTTTGTGTGTAAAAAAAAAGAACATGGGCTGCATGTAAAGGTGACAAGATCTAACAGTTTTTTTGCTGCATTTTCCAGGCTGTATGTGAGTCCCAAAGCTAAGCTGCATGGCCACAGTTTCCTCAGCCCTCTCCAGTGGTGCAGGCAGGTACTGGACCACCCGGGGCCTGAGGTGGAGCTCGCTAAAATGACCCTCTGTCACAGACTGGACCAAGGTACAGTGTACTTAGCCCCAGGTGTGGCCACATCCGCCTCGCTGGCTGCTGAAATGTGATCATAAGCTGAAAAACACTTCACACAAAATGTTTCCATGTGCAGCAGAATTTCTTCTGCAGCGTGTGAACCGTGGGAGGTTTTCACTGCACAGAGCTCACCGGCTCCAACATTTCACTCGCTCTCTCTTTAAAGTTGTGAGTTTTACTTCACCCTGTGTTCCCAGTGAGTGGTTATTTTTGGAGTAGCAGAGGACTCACGTGTACACATCTCAGGCTGTACTTAAGATCCACTAAAGATGAAGATATTTATACATGAATTAAAGAAAGATCACCTTGGAAGAGCTTGATGTGTGTTCATGAAAGGCTAAACCCTGTGTTCACTGCAAAATAATGCAGAAATAATTATAAAGCTTTCATTAAGTTATCATCATTGCACCATCTGAACCTCTAATAACAGCCTGATTTTACTGGATTTTATGAAAAAAGTATATTTTAAGTGATGGAATTTTTACATTTTAAATTTAAATATAGGTTATAAATAAATAAAAAAGTATAAAGTGTAGCCTGCGAAAATAAATTATTAAAAAAACATATTTGATATACATTTTGCGAGACTTATATGTCACCTAATTACCTATTTTGATGAGTAACTCATAACTCAATCCACTCATAGTTTTCACATACAGCATTATGAGAATTAAGCATGAAAATATTACAAATATTGTGCTGTATGAGATTTCATAATGGACGATCCAGTCTTGATCTGATTTTATCTTTTCCTTTATCTGTTATATGATCATAACAGTTTGATTATTGTGATGATCTAGAATCGATAAATCTGTTATTATTGTAGTTACTTAGTCTTTGAATCAAATGTTGTTTCCGTAGTGACAGTAACTATGATATTAAAACATAGACTATTGATATTATATTAAAAGCATGTATATTAATAACAATATGCCCATGAGCACATTAACAGCCCTTCAGTTTTGGCCTGTGCTGGTCTATATGCTTTATGGCTGATCAAAGTAAGATGACTACATCTAACAGCCTTAAATTTTCTTTCTCCATAGCTTCTTCTGGGAAAAAACATTCCCATAAAACACATGCTGATTTGAACTCTGTCACTTACATATATGTCGTACAGCTGTTGTCACTTTCTTGAATGACGAACTAGTATCACAGGTATGTCTGCAGTTTGCGGCCGGCCTGATTGAATCACTGCAGTTTCATACTGATTCTGAGTTTTTGCCAAATCTATGAAAACCTGCCAGATCTTCTCTGCCAACAGCAAACAGCTCATTCTGCTTTTGACTCTTGTTTCGTGTTGTTTATTGGATTGGATGATTGAAGTCTGAAGAAACAAGACATACTGACAGCTTAACAATGTATTCATTTAACAAACAGGGGCCTTTGTAGCATGTATAGGAAACATACACGGCCACAATAGCCTTCCACCTCCTCCTCACATGCTGGTCACCAGCTTTTCACAGGCGCAACCTACATACTCAGCTGTGCTGCTCAATACACAAATGTATTTTTCTTGCAAATATGGCAGCATTTAAGGGGAAATAAACAGACTTTCCAATAGTTATCGTCAAGAAGCATTGTTACAACAAAGAAATAGTCGACCAAACTCAAATTTCCTTAGTTTTTGTGCTAAATGTATATGTTAATACTGTTTTAGCAAAGTCATTGAAACAAAAGTTGTTTAAGGATTAGATGGTTGAAACCCAACTTAGTTACCAACAATATTACTGCTGACAATGACGGTGCATTTTATCCACCATTGCTTTCATTTTAACACGGTCTCTGTCATTATCCTCACAGTTTTTGTTTTACTAACAACTGCATAACCTTTACTCGTGGCAGACCAAAGCAAAGTCTTTGCATGCTGTAATATCCTTTTCTCTAAGCATGTTTCCACTAAGTGGGGCAAGGGGTTTATTGAGGTTTCAGAAATGATATTGGGACATATGTACGAGCTAACTTAAATCCAAAATCATTACGGCTCATATACTTGCGTGATATCAAATATATATTTGCTGCTGGGCCCAGTTTCAGATCTGGTGCTTTATAGTTTCTGCTCTCATGCATGGGGATATGGTTACCATAGAAACATGCTTACATTAAATGGGTTGTCGAGTCAGATTCGCTCAGCACTCCCTGCACCAAGAGCCTGTGCAAGAGACTTGTACTTTCAAAGCTTATACTTTCCACTCTATATGCTGCTCACCTGCTTTGACTTTAATATCCGAAAGAATTTCCTGTGATGGAATATTTTCATATTAATTGTGGGTGGTCCCCACACTGTGACCTGATAATGCATATTTGTTAGTGTTTGTGTTGATGTTTTTTGGTGTGTGTTTGTGCCGTTGACGGTTCTCTTCTTCCTTTAAAGCTGTATTCGGGGAAGGCTGGCTCTCCTCCTCGGGGTCATGAATACATCCTTGTATTTGAGAGCCAGCAGCCATTGTTGGTGCAACTGGCTGTGAATGCTAGTTTCATCCAGCGGAGTTTGAGCTTATTTGTGTCAGGAGTGCCGAACGCTCCACTTTGTCAGGTGTAACCCTCTCAGACTACCAATCAGACACACTGAATGCACGTTATGTAACCAAGCTGAATTTACTCACTGCTAGTTGGCATTAATTAACAAGAATAATAGTATCATCCTCTAAAAGTGTACCCTGTAGCTAGGGTTTGTTATATTGCAACTAATTGCTTTAATGGCTATTTATCAGAAATTAATAGATATGACAGCAAACAATCTGGTAACCCAAACCCAAATGCTCTTAGTTGCCGTTAATAAAGTGCATGTTAAGTGTAAAGTGTGTAAAGTGTGTGTGTTAGTCCCCATAGGGAAATAGTTCCTCTGCATTTAACCCATTCACCCAGTGAAGCAGTGGGCAGCCACCAATGCAGCGCCCGGGGAGCAGTGTGTAGGGACGGTACCTTGCTCAGGGGTACCTCAGGGTAGCCGTTCAGTGGAGTCGGACCTCCGACCTTCCGATCATGGGGCCACCACTCTACCTACTGTGCTATCCCTGTTATTGTAGTGTTGAACCATAAAATGAATAAAGTAATGAAAATCACATTTAAGGACTATAAATAAACCGTGTAGACCAAAAAAACTAGTTCATAGTAAATCTAATTCTGATTTTGGGAATGGGTTGTAGCCTACATGCACAATCCCTGCTTATCCTGAGACCTAGCCAAAAGATAACTGCGGTTTAGCCCAATAAGCCGCAGTGGTAAGCTAAACCTCGTCTTACTGTATGAGCCTCTTCTGTCCGAGCTCAGACATTTGCAAGGTCAGTACTGATCTGCTAGAAGCAGATTAACATTTGGCCAGAGTGTCTTAAAATATATAACCCATGTACTGTATGTTTGTGCTACATGCTAAAGCAATCAGACTAACATGCCCTCCCCTGCAATCCTGTCTCTAGCAAAGCGGTGGCGAGGAGTGTCCTCCGTTCGTCCGTACAGCTGCATAGAGGGGCTCTCCACCCTCAGCTGCCCCATCCTGCCTTACACTAAACCTGCTGCACTAACCGAGTCCTCAGGTAACACCAATACACGTCTGATTCCTGCTAACCACAAAACAGACACTCTTACATCTGGTAGGCTTAGTGGGTGTGAGTCAGTATGTACCTACAAACTGAAATCACTAAACAAACTAATTTGTTAAATGGTAAGTTTCACTATTTAAAAGAGCCATTATTTTTTGGGGGGGTGGGGGATTATTACGTTTCTTATTATCTCATTTGTAAGCATGCTGTCAGAGTTGGCCTGTGGATGGAAATGAAAATTTGTTGGTTGGTTCCCCGATTTGGCCCAAACTGAAATCTCTCAAAAACTGTTTGATTTGATGATCTTCTACAGACAAAGATGAATCCTAATGGGTTTGCACATTCACACACATACATAGCCACTCCACTGGGTCTTTAACTTACAATATAAAGTGCCTCGAGGTGACTGTGATTTGGCCCTTATAAATAAAGATGCTTGGAAGTGATTTCAACAATGGTACAGTCATACTAGATGAAACAGTCTTTGGAGACTGTGGCACGATCAAAGTGTACAATAAACTTGAACATGAGCTCATTGTTTTTGAAATGGAGACGAGGACCACGACTGCAATTAGTTGAATTTAACCAGAACACAGCCAGCGGAAACAAGTCCTCTATTGCAAAGTGACACCTTGCACACAGGATGGCAGTCTGAGACAGATTGCCTCCCACCAGACCTTTGCAGTTGACATTCCTCTGGTTGCCCAGAAGTTGAAGGAGTTGCATGCTCTATGCATCTAGGGCCAATCCATTGGTTGAAAGCAAAAATTATCAGTGCAATCACCAGGTAATTGGATGTTGCCATCCAGGTTTTACTCTAGTGTGAGTGGGCGATAATGAAACATTAAAAAAACAGTTTTCTTTTTTAAAGAGTCATTGTAACTTAATTAATTAGTTAATTAGAATTAATTGAAGCATGCTAACACAGTGACACCTTGACGGTAATGTTTAATCTCGTTTCTCTTTAAATTGGGCAACTTTTGCAAGGTAACTCAAACCTGCGTCTCTAACCCTTTGAAAACAAAATCTAACAACATCACAAAACAAAGCAAATGACAGGAAAAAAATTCACATAATGCAAAAGCTAAAATTTTGCATTGGCAACATTCAAAGTCTTTTAGCCTTTAGGGCACAATAATCGTCATTGCTCGTATTAAAACCGTTTCTGCTGACCTCATAGTTGTTGTCTCATCCAAAAGTAATAACAACATCGAGCCAAAAGCATCTGTTGCTTCCAAAATGCTTTTGGAACTCGCTACATAACCCAGATTCTTAAACAACCTGCTCCTTGGAGTTTACAATCAGATTACACCAAACTGCAGGGAGGAGATTATAAGGTCATACCCTCAAACAGATGGAGGCGAGCACTTTCAGACTCCACCAGAAGACAGCTCCTTCAGCTCGTTCATCTGTGTTCTATATTAACACAAACAGCAGAGAGTGCAGGTTAGGCTAGTCATCAGTGATTGAATTTCTTCTCTCTCGTGCTGTGATTTTCTCCTTTGAAGCTCCGTTGCCGTCATCTGGTCAGTCCTATCTCCAGCCGAGTCTCCCTCTCAGGGCCAGCTGCAGCCTCGCTGACAGAACACCCACCTTCCTGTCAAACTCCACTCTCCACAGTAAGAAATCACCCGCAACACGTCTCCTCATGTCATTAATTTCTGCAGTTTCATCAGGTGTGAGTTACCATCCATCTGCGACAGTTATGTACACATAAATTTCACAACTCAGAGACGCGGTCAGAGAAATGCTTTGAAAGTGAATGTTGGGATGTTGACGTGCATGTTTTTGTTTTGTTTTTTTTAGACGCGGGCCGTCGGCACGCGGCGATTACCCCTCAGTCTTCCCTGGACAGCGAGGTGGGTGTGTCAGAGCTGGAAGATGACTCGATCTCCATGAGCTACAAACTGCAGGACATGACAGATGTGGAGGTCATGGCACGACTTCAGGAGGAGAGTGAGTAGACTGTTTAGATGTTTCATACAAAATGTGAGGGAAAATAGGAGAAATCTGAGGAAACGCTGCTACAGATAGAGGTCGTGATGGGTTGGAATGGTATTGTCAGATTGTGTGTGTTTTGTCCACTTTATATTCCGACGTAGAAAGGTGGTCGGTGGTTTGAATTATGGCTTACGCAAAGGACAGCAGCTGCTTGCAGAGGCACTTTGCTAGGCTTTGTAGAACTGTTACAGCAAATAATTGAGTGAATTAGAAAAGCAAAATCTAGGAAACTGTTAATGTTTCTAGACTGCTCCTCTTAATTTCTTCTCATCTCTGCTAATAAAAATGATATAAGCAGAATGTTTTTCGAGGCATTTGAAGCAGGGAGCCATCGCAGCCAAAATGTTTACCAATGTGTTAGAAAGCGTGGGCTACAGTCGAGAAAAGGAAGGCAAGAAGTACGACACCCGACGCATAGCGCACTCCTACGCAGAGCTGCCTCTACGCCTGTGCATCACAGGACTGGAAAACAGCTCTGCACAAGTGCCTGAAACTGTGTGAAACTGGAAGATCCCTGAACAAAACATCACAGTCACATCACAATAACCATCATATAAGTTACTTAGTGATGGAGGAAAGGAAGGTAACTTGGTCAACTTGAGTAAAATACCGTGCATTTAACTTGTTTGAGTTTTGGGTTAAATGATTGGTATGAACTAACCGCACATATATAGAATGCAGTCAGAATATATGGATGAATGAAATCTTTATTTTGAACATTTAAGTATCAAATATTAATAACTGAAAGAAACTCACACAAGAACAAAATAAAAGACAAGTATTATATTATTGTGATGAAACCCCATTGACTGAAATCCCCCAAATATCTACCATTTCCTGTTCACTTCCTTTCCCCCTATTTAATTTATCATATATTTGTGTTCCTGATTATATAGCCTAATATTTACATATGCACTAGCTATAAATACATACACATATCTAAACACAGTCTCTTTCTACATGAATATATACATATTCATGCTGTGATCCATGATTATATATCTGCACCTATCTAAAAATATAGTTTTTTATATACAATTACCCATAATAGTTTTACAATGCAGCCATTATATCAAACTGCAGTCAGAATATCCAGTCAGTGTCACAACATAGAATTTAATATTTAACACATTGCTTCATCCACATAATGCTTTATATTTTTATAACCCTTCTTCTCTTCTAAAATATTAAATATTAAGTAAGGCAGTTTGTTTACAAAATAAACATTTATTATTTGCATCTAGATGGCAGACATGGTCTGAAAAGTCTGCCGAGAAATCTGAAAACTTGATTGTGGAAAAGTGTGACATTTTGAAACATGTAGAAACACTGCTCATAGGAAACTGATTAACTGACCCTTTGCCAAAGCAGTATGTGCCAATGCTGTCCTTTTACGAGATTGAAAACACAGTTGGAGTTCATGTCATCCAAACATAAGAGAATATCTGAGACGTATGAATCAAGTCTTTCGGTGTTGATTGGACACCAGCAGGTACAGTGATATGTGGCATGGAGCTGCAAATCACTCTTGCCTCAGCATAAACAGTCCTTAATCAGACACCAACTGTCACACTGAAGTTCTTCTCTACGTACCTGCAGCCACCCACAAATTTGTTGTAAGGCATGAAAATTGTTTGACATTGCTTTAAACACTAATGCGTGAACACTTCTATATATACACTACAGCAGGGGTCCCCAATCCCAGTCCACGAGGGCCGGTGTCCCTGCAGGTTTTAGATGTGTCCTTGATCCATCACAGCTGATTTAAATGGATAAATTACCTTCTCATCATGTCTTGAAGTTCTCCAGAGGCCTGGTAATGAACTAATCATGTGATTCTGGTGTGTTGACCCAGGGTGAGATCTAAAACCTGCAGGGACACCGACCCTCGTGGACTGAGATTTTTGTGTTTGTTTGACAGCCACTCTGGTTGTAAACAGTAATGCACTGCCTTGTGGAGAGACTGGAAAAGATTACTGTGCAACATTGCCAATAAATGGCTGACACTAACATAAATGTTTGACCTTTACGAAGTTGAAAGGAAGTGATATCTTGATGCGCTTGTGTGCTATTAAATTATGCAGGACATTTCAGAATAAACTTCTCTATATCAGTCTGGTCTGCCGATTCAGTAAGTGAATAATGAATGAGGGGCGCCTCCAGAAGGAAATGTGTCCTATACCACGTAGGGTTCGTGCTTTCCTCGGACAAATGCATTGATTTGTCGCCCCTGTAGGCCTCCGACAAGACTACGCCTCTACCTCAGCCACAGCCACGGCCAGCCGTCGCAGCTCCAGCTTCTCCTTGCACACCCTCAGGCGCAGTCAGATGGATCTCGAGGAGGAGGACGAGGAGGACGAGGGTTACGACCAGCTCCCACCTCCCCAGCCTCGACTGTTCCGCACAGGCTCTATGCAGCGGGGCAGCCTGCCCCACTCTCACACCTTCTCCAGTTTCAGAGACTGCAGACGCAGCTCAACCACCCATCAGTTTTCACTCAGTGGACACTCCCAGTACTCTGGACCCTCTAGCCTGATCACAGAGACACAAACAGCATACACAAATAGCACAGGTGAGTGACCTGATCTGATCTGGGAACATGTCTGATAGAGGACTGTTAAAAACTCAGGGATCAGTCAGTATCTTTGGACTTCCAGTAGACCACACTTCTTGTTCTATCAGCATGTCAATCTTTATAAATGCTGAAGAGATTTTAAAATCTGATATGTTAATCAGGTGATAGCTAAGTGTTTCAAGATTGCATTTCAGCAAATGCAATCATTTTGCTCTTCACACACTGTTTATCTGCATGCAACCAAGGCCCGCTCAGATGTAATTAGACTAAAAGAGGAATGCAAACAGAAAGCTATTAAAGCACAGTTGTCCCTTCTCTACAGATTGCGTGTCTTTATATGCAGATATCAGTCTATAGAGATGACTGCATGACTGTCTAAGACTGATACTGCTGTTACTTTAAGGAGCAAGTATTAGACTTTCCCCCTCTTTAAAGTCCTAAGTTCAATTAAGTCAGTATAGATAAAAGAATAGTGCAACATTTTGAGTGGACCACAAGAAAAGATTCATTCATTAATGGATATGACGTGTCATTCTGCTTAAATTTAAAGTGTAAAACTAAGATGTGTTTCTACAGGAGAAAATGCTATGTATTAAATATTTGCTAAAAGCGCTTATTTTCATATTCACCAAAATGTCCCCTAAAAAATCCTAAAACTTTGAAAAGCCAAAAAAAAAAAATGCTAACTGGGCACCTGCAATACCTAATCAGCTTTGTTGATGTTGTTGCATAGACAAGCTGCGAAGAAGCATGCCCAACCTGATCCGAGCTCCCAGCATGCCTAGTGTCCCCAGCATTCCATGCCTGGCTTCCCCTGTCAACCCACCCTCCCACGGTCCCTCCTCTTTGCCAACGATGCCCTCCCTCCGGAACAGCCAGAGCTTTGACTCATCGAGTGGGCTTGCACGACTTCAATCCTCCAGTAAGACGCTTGTTTTTATGTGTGCGAATGATCAAAGAAAGGAAAAAATCACTTTTATAAACTGTTAACGCTCAGCCTAATGATGACAACTTAAAATCTAGGGCTTGCAGTGACACTTTTGCTTCACAATATTCCTTCAGTTCCTTCCCCAGGCCAGCTCAGTCAGCGAGTCCAGAGTGTCGGGAGTTTCCCTACAACAGCGCGACACACTCTAAAAGCGACAGCCTACGTAAGCCCCACAGTCCAGCAGGGACCCACCTCCACCTCTCTGTCCACCTCTGCCAGTCTGAACTCCATCTCCAGCAGTGCCGCGCTGCCTCAACCCCTCAAACCCAGCAGCAGCATTAGTTTGCTGCCACAGGCCCTCAAACCCACCAGCACCAACCAGTCAGCTGTCCCCCGCAGTTCCCTCCCTCGGCCAGCCTCCTTCATAGGAACAAGTGGCGTTCCACGTCCCAGTAAAATCACCCAACCCACGCGCAGGTAAGCACACATATGCTAACTCCTTTGGGTTTAAAGGAGAACTACAACAACATGAGTACTGACGAGCATGTGCAAAAAGGCACTTGATAACTTCAAATTTAGACCTGATGAGAAGGTTATCTCAGGGGATCACCAGAGGTGGTAAAATTCATCCTCTGATGACAGTAAAAAAATAATTTTCTGAGCCATGAATTGGTTAATCAATTGAAGTATATGATGACAAACCTGGTCAGACTATTAGTGTTTTCAGCATGTGGCTGAGTGTAGCAATCTTTAGGTGTGGCATCGGTGGTTCAATGGTAGAATTCTCACCTACCACACTGGATTCACAGGTCTGATTCCTGAAACTTTTAAAAGAAACAGACAAGATTCTTTGTGGGATGATGGATCTTTTTATTTATCTTTGATTAACTTATATGCTTATATAATATTGGGGTTTTTTCTGTCTGCAGTTTGCTTACTCCTCCAAAGAGCCTGGCTGCTCTGAGTGCCCTGAGGGACGGCAGCTGGAAAGATGGCTGCTACTGAACCCAAATAAGCTGAAATTTGAGAGGTGCACAGGGTATCGCTGTGTAGGCACCAGCTGATTTAAAATGTCTCTTTCAGCAGGTCTCTAGACTTGGGCTGCGACCTGTGAGAGTGACAGATATCATGAATATAAGCACTACTCCTTGCTGAAGGACAAAGTGAGGACTGTTGAGCGTGCAGGTCCAGCAGGCTGGATCTTAACCTTGACTTGACACACCATGAAACAACCAGGCAATACTCTGATAATCAGCTGTTAAATGTGAAACAGATCCTCTCTGATATGTGTTTCTTGGTTTGTCGCTGTTAATTCTTGCATTGAGCAGAATAAACGTCTCTCTCCAACCGAAAGCTTAGAAAAATATATCCCATGCTTTTGTACATGCTTTTAATGATTTCATATGATTAGTTTCGGAAGTACTATTTTTTTCAGGCTGTGGTGTCAGATATGAAGTTGAACCTGAAGTTGGAATTTTGTTACTTCCCGTGCCTGTAAAAAAAAAAAAAGTGAAAAAGAAGAAGAAGTAATGTAATTTATGTTAGTTATACTTATTGGCTGGACCTTGCAGCACTTTGGATCAGAATTCTGATTAACACATTCAGTATTAGATCCATTAATGACCTTGTACACACTTTTATCTTTTGTTTAGTTTCTTTTTATTTAATGTTTACATTCAACTCCGAAATGTTCTTTGATAAGCGTAACTGCTGCAGTGATATTGCACAAGGAGCCCTCATGCTTTTAATGGATGGCAAGAAATTAAAGACGAAGTGAATTTTTAAAGTGAATAAAAGCATTTCAAAACGTTTTTTCATTCTTCTTCATTAAAATTGTTTGTAAAGAATCGAGGGGGAAAATAGGTAAATTGCAAAAGGGGAAAGGGATTGGAGCCAGTGATGAGCTGCGGAAACCCTACCAGGAGCATGTTGCCCACGAAGGCATAACTATAGGCTCTCTAGGACACAGAAACGCCTCAATTCTTTTTGTTTTTATGTCTGAACGCCTCCAGTTGTTTTGAGCATCTCCCACTAGTACGAGATGCCTGAGAAGACCAAGGAAATTATGTCTCCTGGCTGGTTTGGGAACAGGTGGCTGGGAACTTAGACTTCTGCCCCCCATGACCTGGCCATCGAAAAGTTGCGAAGGGATGGATGAATGGGGAGTTGTAGCTCTACTTACTGCAGTTCAAACTCTATGCCTTCTTTAACTCAGATATGACTCAGCTTAAAAGCATTTGGAGTAATGGCGGTCTAAGGGTGAAACCATATTCCTGTATTCTTCCCTAGTAAAAATACAATACTAAACCAAGTTCAGTCCTATATTCCTTCAAGTGTAAAGTATATCTGAATGCTAATATCGCTGATATTATGGAAGCTACTGCTCAAAAAATAAATGTAGAATTCAGTTTTAGCACATTACAGTTAGGGGGTTTTGAGGTTTTGGAAGATTCACTGTGGCAGCTGTTAGTGTCACAAGGTGGTCACAAAGTGACTAATGTTTAACAAGTGAGTATGTTGATTTTAAATCTCCAGAGTAACACTCAAACACGCTCTACATTAACATACTGTACCTCAGGGAAGGTGGCTAAAATATCTTATCTTTTATCTTTTGCGCAAAATCATTAAACCAGACCTGAAGACAGATATTGAGTGCACAGTGCTGACCTTTTGGAGTTTTTGATAATGCCCAACAAAGCCCAGGAGGTATGTCTAATCTGCTTTCTTCTGCACTTTTGCGCAGATCATTTATACTAGATTGTTTTTCTCAAAGGAATCCCCCTCCCCTCTTTTTTATTTTTTTTGCTTACAGGATGCTGTGATCAATCTAAAGACGCTGCAGGAGATTTCCAGGCAGCTTGGTTTTGAGTGGACAGTTTTGGCATATGAGCTTGGCTTCAACAGAACTGAGATAGGACGCTTCCACGCCAGCTCTACAGAGAAGAGTGTCCAGGCCAAGGCCATGCTGGAAAGCTGGTAAAGTCTGTGTGTATACTTTTGAAAGTAGCATGTGCTTTGTTTAGAAACTGGTGTTTCTAAATCAAAAGGCAACATCTGATTATCTTAGCAGTGTTTAGTCCAATTTTATACGTCATCTGAAATCATTGTAGTCTTAAGAAATTGAAGCAGATGCCCAGCAATCTCATGTGAGAAACTTAAATAACTTATTTGTGTTTTACCATGGTCACTTGGGCTCTTTAGACACTCTGTCACTTTTATACAGTTCTTTTTTTTTTTGGCTTTTTATACATCAGTGAATTTCTCTTCTTTCCATGAAATACTTTTTAGAGGTCCCTCTTTATTCGCAGGTACGAGAAGTCATGGGACAAGCCAAATAAGACCAAGCTGCTGCAAGACGGACTGGAACGAGCTGGCAGACGGGACCTGGCTGAGAGACTGCATTGCCTTCACTGGGGTCACCAGAAACTGAGTCAAAGGGTGGAGCTTCCCTCTGCCTTCCCCTTCCTCATCACAGTCCACAGGACCATCGACAACCGAGACGCACTACGTAAAATCAACGACCTAAGTCGTAGATTCACTTAAACCTGGGTGAAAACGCAAGTAGCTGTGGCTATGTCTGTAATTTGTGTTCTACATGTGCATATGTGATACTGCAAAGAAACAAATGGACTCAGAGTCAATTAACCAACAAATCATGATATATGCTACTTTTTGTAGTGCAAGAAATTAAAGCTTTGCAATAAGGATAAAGGCTGTCTTTGGAATCCTAAATAAACTTTTGATTTTAAAAAGTTTATTTATTTTAATTGATGTACAAACGACAAAGGTCAAGACAGTTTATGTGGATCAACTGTGTATATATGTTGTTATAGTTGGCTACAAAGAGCACAGGTGTAAATGGAAAAGTCTGCAGTAAGGTATGGCTGATGGGACCATTTTAAGGAGAGATAATTATTGGTGGATATGTATACTGCATTTAAACAAACATCTGACCATAAAGGGCCAGTATGCACATGTGGCTGAATGATGCATATACTAAACTGCAGTGCAAGGGACATGATTTTTTAATGATGGTATGAATCCATATATTTCATATTTTTTATGCATAGTGTCTGGCTGTCACATATACCACAGAGAAGAAGCTCTAATGTGTTACAGCAAATCAAATAAATAGCCCATGCCAGACTATAGAGACTTCAGTATTAATCATAAATGGGGTTTGGGGAGTTATTAAGCATTAAATTAAAATATTATAGTTTTATAGTGGCAATATGTGCTGGACAACTATCTAACTGAGAGCAGGGACTCATAAAACACATTTATTGATTCACGCTGAGAGTTGGATGAAAGGATGACACCACAGATGATGATACCGCCTTCACCTCAGCTTAATAATCTATTATCTATTTTTATAATTTAGTTTACTAAACTTCTATTAGTTAGTTTATTATTATCTGAGGACAAAATGTAAAATTTGACTGTAAAAGGATTACATTAATAATTTTGCTTAAAGGCAGTAAGGACTGAGCAATTAGAAATAATACATAAGGATTAATTGAAGATATGGTAATGATATAAAAATGAAATAACACAATTACATAAAAATACAAATAAACATATAAGAAATATAGATATATTAAGATTATTACAAAATAGTATTAGTTTCTAAAAATATATATATAACACAATTATATAAAAATACAAGTAACCACACAAGACATAGAGGTCCATTGTTTAATTTCCAGAATTATCCGCTTTAGCAAAGGGGAAAGTAGTGGGAGGAACCATATTATGTTCCAATCAATCAAATTCAGTTGACCCAGTTGCACAAACCAATCAGAGGGCACTCTTTTTTAAGCAAGGTTGTATGAGTGCGCAACGAGCCAGTGTGGAAGTTAATCAAAGAAGCCTTCAAAATAAGATTTTTTAAATTTGTTAAATTTTATTTAAAATACTAATTTGCGTATTTTAAAATGAGATTCGTGGTCAAAATAGAATATTAAAACCCACCCAGAGTGTATAGCACTGCTTAAAAAGATGAACTAAAAGAACGCGCGATATCTATACGTACAACTGTACTTTATTGTGGAAGTTCTTCTCGGAATATGTAGCTCAAATCCTGGCCGTGTTGACGTTTGTGCCAGCTGCTACACTCAAAACAGCAATGAGGAGGAATTTAGTGAAAATGAACGTTATCGGTAAAGCAGCTCCTTGGAAGTGTTGTGCGGGTCTTTTTCTACTTTGACCGTGACATTATGCTCATTTACAGGCCGACAGCTGCCGGATTTCAGACATCCCGGCGACCGTTCAGCTGTTAAGTCGCTGTTGCATTTATCCACACTGCTTATGTTTGATTTTCACGTGTAAACGGACGTGTCATTATCAGAGCTCGGGGAACTTCGCGTTACCGAGCATGTTTACCGCATCACACGGTGCTTTTTGAAACAGTGGCCGACGTGAAATAGCTAACTAATCGCTTAAGTTGCAACAATGGCCTCGGCGCTGAGTTGCTTCAGTGGTCCGGAGGTGCTGGAGGACGCCAATCACGCTCGGGGTTTGATGGACGGGTTGAAGTTGCTTTACGATTGCCGGCTGCTCGGGGACGTTACTATCGGAGTTGAGTACGAAGATGAGTCTTTGGAGCACAGCGGCAACTCCACCAGAGGTGCCATCGACCAACTTTTCTTCTGCAGCCGCAACGTCCTGGCAGCTGCTAGCCCCTACTTCAAAAGCATGTTCACCGGTGGGTTAAACGAGAGCGTGCAGGAAGCTGTGGTCATCCGTGGGGTCGATCCTGAGTCTATGTCCGTCATCATCGATTACTGCTACACGGGCAGGGTGACCATCACGGAGAGTAACGTGCAGAGGCTGTATGCAGCGGCCAACATGCTCCAGCTGGAGTACATCAGGAAAGCTTGCTCCAGTTTCATGACAAGGAGACTGGACTTGTCTAACTGTGTGGGGGTACTGAAATTTGCTGACACCTATGATAACCCCGAGCTGAAGGAGAATGCGCAAGCTTTCATTGCCAGGAACTTCGGCCTGGTGTGTAATGGGGGGGATCTTTGCGAGCTGGACCTGAAGCAGCTGAAGGAGTTGCTGTCTCTGGACACCCTGGATGTGGATTGTGAGAAGAAGGTGTGCTCGGCTGCTCTGCAGTGGATCGAGGCGAACGCAGCACAGAAAAAAGAGGATGCGCTGCAAGCACTAAAGTGTGTCCGCTGGAACTTGTTCACTGAGAAGGACAAGTGTTACTTGGAGAGCCTCATGGCAAGGCCTTTCATTGAGAAATACCTGGCATCATTTTTTAACAAGTCCCCCGAGGACGGCTGTGTCATGTCTGCTACTCTGGATGTGCCAAAACACCGAATAGGTGTGAGCGCAAAAGAGATGATCCTCTTCTTTGGCCTACCTAATGACAACATAATGTGCTGCGACCCATACTCTGAGGACCTGTACTTCATGGCCCCTCCTTTAGAGGATCTGAGCAGTCAGGATTACAAACGCTCCACCATGGAGTCCTTAATCGCCTGTGCCACCCCTGAAAACAACTTGTACTTGGCGTCCCACCTCTCGAAACACTTCTGGCTTTACAACCCTGTGCTCAACAGCTGGCAGGAGTTGGCAGAGAGGCCACTGGGCAGAATACATTCTGGAATGGGCTACCTCAACGGGCATGTGTACCTTCTGGGAGGAAGAAACCCTGTGACGGATGCCAGACTGAAGGAGGTGGAGTGTTACAGCGTCCAGAGGAACCAGTGGACGTTTGTGGCTCCTCTGCCTCATTCTCTGGGTAAAATGCAGGTGGTAGCCCTACACGACCACTTGTACGTGGTGAACAAAAGGCGAATGCTTTGCTACGATCCCAAGAGGAACCGCTGGCGCCACTGTGGGTCGCTGAGGCGAGACAAGCTTCACAAGGCCTGCGTGTTCCAGGACCAGATCGTCTGTGTGTGCGACATCCCTGTGGTGAAAGCCTACAGCCCCACTAGGGGTGAGTGGAAGAGGCTCGGCGACATTCCCATCGACAGCCGAGCTCTAAATTATCAGGTGATCCAACACAACGGCAAGCTGCTCCTCCTCACTCAGACTTTACTGCAGCACAACAAGAACAGAGTCCTCATCCACGAGTACGACCCGGCCAGGGACACGTGGAAGAATATCATGGCGGTGTACGTGTCCACGCTGGGGCCCGTATGTGTTTCAACGCGTGTTTACCCAGCGTGCCTTAGCTCTGCCCACAGCTTCTCCACAGAGGAGGACGATGACAGTGGCTCCAGTGCAGACTGGGATTTTGACGGGCTGACAGATGCAGATTCAGACTCTGGCAGCTCTAGCTCATTCTCTGATGAGAACTGGTAGTGAAGTGTGTTGCAGTGTCAAAATTAATTAAATTATTGGGTTTTTACAGGTTGGTTTTGTCTAACGGGGAGCATTGAAGTATTTATTCAGTGTTAAAACAGTCAAGAGAAGCACAGGTTGTTTAAAAAAAATATTTTCATACGTCTGATCACTAATGTTAATATTGGGACGCATAAAACCAGAGAAAATGTTTACTGTGCCTCTTTCACAGCATTTCTGCTGGGCAAATACAGGGGTTACTAATTGGGAATAATTGCAATAATTGCTGGAACTGAGCCTTCACTTAACACTGTTACTTCCAACCTTGCTTTTCCTGGTTCAAAAATGTCGGAGAATCTGTGGGACTACACTTGATCCATGTGGAAACAGAGTGTCAGTGAAAGTGCAAGTGAAACAAAAGTTTAAGGAGTAGAAAAGGGGGGAAAAAAAAAAGATGGATTAGCAGTAGTGCTTTGCGTCTTTTGCGTGCAACACCTAAAGGTTTCACATGGATGCCACATCTGTAATGCTTTCGTCACATGCTTCCTGAGGCCCTTCTCTCCTAGCTTGTAGAGCCTGTGAGAGATTTGTCCACGCCAAACTCGAGCTGAGATATTCGAGTGATGTCGCTTGACAAAGCTGTACCAGAGAGCTACAGAAGAACCTAAAGCTCTACGAATGTGCCCACTAGTACTCCTGAGTGGAGAGCCGCTGTTAAACTTTAACATTATGTTACATGAAGAGTTATTTGGGCAAGCCTTTTCTCTTTAGAGTGAATAAATGAGCATGCAAGCTTAAGGTCAGCGTGAAATCATTGCTTGAGTGTTTGTCATATCAGACATCTCAAGTGCCTCTTGTTTATGACTATGAACGAACTGGTTATGAACTGGGCTTTAAAATTTATGGTCCTTTTTATGTAGTTGATGCACACAGCGACATCACACACACACGGGCGGTGCTCCAAAAACTGCTGCGTGAAGTCTAGGAGCCAATGTACTGTACACTCTCTCAGGTTTAGTCCATTTGCGATGACAGAGGTTCCTTTTTAGATGTAGTGCGATCACAATGTTTTGGTGACAAATGATTTTGTTTGAAATCACAGAGTGTATGTGTGTGTTTTCTTATCTATACTTTATTTTTAATGTGTGTTTTGCAACAGTTTTTTTGGGGGGGGAGGGGTTTTGAGTATTGCTTGGGTGTGATGATTTATCTGCTTGCCAGAAGACTGCAGAGAAGCCATTGTCCCAGCCAAGCAACCCCTACGCTATTTGCACTTACTGAGATAAATGGTGGAGATAAAATATTACATATCCTCATCAGCAGAATAATGAATCACACAAAAACAATGACCATAAAGTTGAGTCAGCACCTCTGAAAACACTGAAGAGTATAATCATGAGTGACTCTTAGTCAGGGGTTTTTATCAAGCAGTTTTGGGAGTAAAGGGGGAGGAACTGTGGGTAATGACATGCAGCGAAGGCATGGTAGAAATAGAGCTGCTGGTTCCAGAGCTGGGTTTACAAAATAAACTGTTAAAATAGTGGAGTCCCGACTGTCTCTCTGATGAATAATGAAGTTTCTTGAAGTAGATGGAGTGCTTGGCTGTGGATTATAAAGCTGTTTTTGGTAAATGTGTCAAATAAACATCAGTGTATGCTGCAGAGCTACAAGTGTGTGTAGTGCTGAGTTTTACAGAAGTCGTATTTATTGCCACTGCATGGTGAAACTGGAAGGTTAGGGTTCTGAAGAGTGGTCTTGTGAGTATTGTGAGTTTAATATGGTGCAAAACAGAAACATGGTTCTAATTCTAGGAGGATTGAGTTTTAATAGAAAAATGTGTCATTAATGAAACTATTGGTAATACTTTTTTCTTTTTTATGAGACATTCATGATGTGTTGACTGATTGAATTGCTACAGAAAAGCAGAATGATTTTTTTTTTTTTTAAAAATAAAAAATCTTATGTTTGTATTTATTTGAGACTGTCTCTGTTTAATGGATTTCCATTGTTAGATGTTCTCTTTGTTTCTTTTTTGTAAGTTGTACAAATTTGTATGAGGTTAATATATTTGTGCTCTTGGAGGATACCTACTGAAGTGTTTGTGGTTGAGTGATATGTCTGTATGTAAATAAGTATAATAGCATACATGATTTTAAAAATAAAAATTTATAGATTTAAAAAAACTTTTCTGAAATATTTTGTACTGACTGTGCTGAAGTCTTGATCCACCCCTCATTTCTTTTTTCCAAGCAGTTAGACTTTCTAGTCTTTTTTTTGTAAGTGTTTTTTCTAAGAAATAGCGGAGGGTGGGTTGTTGCTGTTCCTTGAAGGCAAATCGGGATTGGAGAGATTGGCTGCCATGAGGTCATTCTCAAGGAGAGGAAACAGAAAAAAAAATCGACACAACTGTGCTGTCATTTTTGTGTATGGCCAAATGACATAAAACCTGGACTGGAAATCTGTGTCTTGCGAAGTGATGGATCCAAATTTGACATTTTTCACTCAAGTCATCATAAATATTTACAGAGGAGATCAGGAGAGAGGTATGACAGTGAGCATCTACATGCATCTCCAAAACACAGTGGAGGCTCTAAACTGGGGCTGTACTTCAGCCAGCGGTGTTGGGGGTCTAGTCAAAACTCATGAAAGTAATTATGACTGCAGTAAAGCACCATCAGATTTTTATTGGAAAGTATCTGAAATACTGACTTTCAGACTTGAATTCGTCTATTTTTTTATTTTTATTTTACCACTTATTCAATTCAAAATAGGATACACCCCCCCATAATTGAAAAGAAAGGAAAGGGGAAAATAATCTCTAACCATATTCCACGTTACATTTTTTTAATTGTTCTTTTCCTCTAGCAAGTTCTCTATCGGATCTCTACAGAATAATGTGTACAGCTAAATAACACAAGAATTTGATGAATTGCTTGTATTCTGCACGTAGCCTACAGCTACATTTAAGTACATAGGTTCAAAGGTACTCTCCTTTGGAGTCTCGCGATATTTCAGAGCTGTAGCGCCGTCCAGACCGCGAGAAGATGAGCAATGGCAATAGAAAACAAACCTGGGGAGGAATTTGACACAATTTTCAGTCGAAACGATTCCCTGGAGCTCTCCTCTCACCACGAATACGACACTACACACGCTCGGATTTTCAAGATAATAGTAATAGGAGACTCAAATGTGGGGAAGACGTGTTTGACCTACCGGTTCTGCGGGGGCACTTTCCTGAAAAACCCTGAGGCAACTATCGGGGTCGATTTCAGAGAGAGGACGCTGGAGCTGGACGGAGAGAGTATCAAGGTGAGAAGTCCTACATTTCAAGAAAGGCACACACGGCAGATACCTGTGAACGTTCACTGTTTGTTTGTTTTTTGGCTATGTTAGGTTTATAGGTCAGCTCACAGAGCCTGACCTGGAGACTGTTTTCAGCCTGTAGGCATGTGATGGAGCTTACTTTGACCAGTTGTTAAAATGAAGGCTTTGTCACCCCTATGAGGCCATTGTCATTGTTCACAAGAAAGGGAATAACGAAACTTGGTGTAAAGCCAGTTCATAGTCATTTCTGTTCTTCCACATATAAGTGTTTATTTTCATTCTATGCCTGCTTATAGTCCTCATTTGCCTGGAGATTTCCCCCCTTTTTACGAGCTTCCAGTCAAAGTGAAACAGATCATGCCCCAGTCTGATGAAGTGATCCAGATGCAACACAATAACAGGTCACCCAAGTAGATTTTTAATAGTTTTTCCCGCAAATTTAAACCCATTTTTTGGAGGTGCTGTCAAAAAAGGTCTATTTTGGAGCACTTTCCACAGCAGACAATTTGACTCATCACAGTGGGAACATGCAGTCTATGATAATGACACTAATGTTAGCTCTGTCTGTCGGTGTTTCAGTAAACCATGACAGTGAGTGAGTAAAAGGCAGTGAGCCAGGATGCACATTAACCGATTGCCAATAAAAGGAATTCAGCCATCTCTGGTTTAATAATTTAAACTTCAGGTTCTCCTTCTGTAAGATGCCCAAGTGTCTGCTGCAAAAATGCCCTAACTATCCTAACTTAACCAACATTTGTTTGAGCAAGTGCAAAAATCCAGCAGTTTTTTGAGTCTGTGGTGATAATGTATGGCTTATTCTGCTGTGCAGTATCCTTCCATTGTTTCCCTGAAGCTGCTAAAACTTTGTTTTGAAAAAAAAATCAAGATGCATCATGCTGAATCATTAAGAAAAAAAGTATTTAACTCTGCAGAAATAGAGATGTATATTTACACACACACACATAAAGCATATGTAAGCACTTCTTAGTAAGAACAAACGTTGAAGGTTGGAGCTGAGCAGCATAAACAAAATAGGGAAGCTGGAATGACACTTTGCTGCCTCCTATTGAACTGGCTGGCAAAAGCACAAATATAAAATAACACTGGCCATATGCTTTAAATAGGACTCTGTGGCATCATTTTTTTCTGCTGTGCTAGTTACAGATTTGGGACACAGCAGGTCAGGAGCGCTTCAGGAAGAGCATGGTGGAGCACTACTACCGCAGCGTCCACGCTGTCATCTTTGTGTACGATGTGACCAGCCTTTCTTCCTTCGAGAGCATCCCCGAGTGGATTCAGGAGTGTAGCCGGCACTCCGTGGGGCCCCTTGTGCCCCGCATCATGGTAGGAAACAAGTGTGACCTGAGGGACCGCCGGGAGGTTCCCACATCAGCCGCACAGTGTCTCGCTGACAGCTACAACTTCCCGCTGTTTGAGACTTCAGCCAAGGACCCATCTGAAAAGGAAAACGTGGATGCTATCTTTCTGACTTTAGCTTACAGACTGAAGAGCCACAAACCCCTGAGACTAAAGCAACCCAGTGAGAGCAATTTGAGGCAAATGTGGAACCAGAGAGAGCGGGAAGCAGCAACTTGTCAATGCTGAGGTCACCAACATCCTCCATGGATGTACTTGGATTATTTAATACTATAATGGCAGTCCTTCAGGAGTGTGCTGAGAAAAGCAGATTTCAACAACACGAGGCTTAAAATTTACAAAGCACTCTCAAATCAGTTAGCTAGAAATGATAGAAGCTTGGTAAGATTTTACAATTTTCCCTGCCTGGTATGAGGCACAGCTAAATTAAATAAACAAGTCCGTAAAATGCATGAATGCATATGGAGGTATGCCGAGTATTTGTAGCCCAAACTGCACTTCGATCGCCGAGTCTGCAAACTGAATATTGCAGAGCGCACTTTAGTGGATGCATGATCATAAATGATATGCAGCAGCATTACTGCACTACAATGTATCTGCAGCTCTCAATGCAATTAAAAGACAAACTTAATGAAGAGAAAATTTGATTTTTTTTTTTGTGTGTGTGTAAAGGGACCAATAGGATATGCTGATACTGTGACGAACACTGCAATTGTGCAATTGCAATTGAAGTGATATTTTAGTTCTTAAAAGTGCAGTGTGAGACTTGGTGCTGTTATTGAATGTATTTGTGTCAGCTCATGCACATGGAGAGCTGTCTGGAAAGAAAGCTCAAGAACACAAGGGATAAAATATAGCTGCTCCACATAGTTCACTTGAAAAGCATGCCGAAAAAGAAACTCAGTGGATCTGAGGAAAAACACCACAGCTGACTGTTTCATTTGTTGCATGTATACAATAATAATAATACACTGTACAGATGCAAATCAATAAAAGTGGTTGTTTCAGTGTCATCTTTTCTGAATGTTTCTGGTGTTGTTTGAAGTGTAATGTCACTTCTCTGTCAGTTATTGCTCCACAGCAATTATTTTTCATTTTAATTCATGACCTGTAGACAATCTAGATCCACTTTAATTTCTGCTAAGGAAAAAAAAAGTCTCACTTAATCACCTGAAAAGGATCGTGTTACATGATTAAAAGTTCCAAAACTACAGCTACAAGCTTTGTAGTGAAATTAAAGACGATATCTTGCAATATTTGACACGTTAGCGGCGACCAGTGGCAGACTTGTGCACGACATAGCTCTTGATAAATTAGCGAAAACATGTAAAATGGCAAATCCTTCACTTGTAGCTAATTTTGTAGTTATACATAGAATACATATAACAATTTAGGCCTTACTAGGTTAGATTTTTCACTGCGTTATTAGTGTTAATATATAAGCAGCGATCACAGGTCGGCAGCCGAGTTGCTTTCATCGGCGACGTCTAGGGTGTGACATTTACCAGCCTGCAGCAAATCCGTGAAAGCAGCACGGCAAAAGCTGTTTGTATTCCTCGCGCGGCGTCTCTCCGCGGCCATGGTAACACTGTCCTCAATGCTGGACATCTGATTAAAAACATACAAGCGAGGGCTTTTCATACAGGTATGAGATTTTTTTTTTCTGTGAACACGCAATTAAAATTTAATTTAGCTCGTCGTGAGTGTTTTTGTCTACGGGAAATTTGAACGCAAGCTGGGAGGATTAAGTACCGTTTGGGTTATTGGCACAGGATTCGTTTTGTTTTCTCGTCTGTGGCCTAGTAGCAAGCTAGCAAAGGGCTAACGCCGGTAATATTACAGGGTGTGTTAAAAAAGAAGCTGATTTGAACAGAGGTTTCATTTAGTGATCAGGTAAAGCGCCTCGGGCAAATGTGTTCATTCAAAACCGACATCAGCTAGCTTAACTAACGTGCTTTACCGGGTGTAGCCGTTTCTGAGTTATCTGATGGGCAGCCGACATTCAAGGAGCTGCCCCATCTTGTTATGAGATTCGGTTATAATGAGGACACTTAATAATAATAATATTAATAAAAGGAAGAAAATGTGGAGGCTTTAGATTGAAACACTGAACTAGCATTAACCTTTGAACTCTTACTGTTTCACTAATCAGGTCATGCAATTGCTTGTTTCTTTTTTCCATGTAGCTGTTATAAAGCATGAATCTTGCAGAAGTATGTGACAACGCCAAGAAGGGCCGTGAGTACGCCTTGCTTGGGAACTATGACTCCTCCATTGTGTACTACCAGGGCGTCATTCAACAGATCCACAAGCACTGTCAGTCCCTCAGAGACCCTGCACTTATAGTCAGATGGCAACAGGTGAGTCCCCTGGTATATTAGTTACTGAACCTGAGACTTCAGTTCAACTGTACGTAGGACTTAATCCTGGATGAAAAGCTTTCCTTTAATGTCAAAGGCTGTTTTTTTTGTTTGTTTTGTTTAAGGTGCATTATTTTAAGAAAGTTTTCATTTGTGTAATTTCTCATGTTTGTTCCGATCTATTAGCTTGGTCGTCTCTGGTGGACAAAACACATGTAAAAGCATTCTGTAATGTTGCTGGTGTAAATGCAGAGACATTGTAAGAGAGAAGCATGGCAGTCAAAGAATCCTGAATTTAAAACTAACTACCCAAATTGTTCACACACACACACACACACACACACACACACACACACACACACACACACACTTGTGTGATATATATATATATATATATATATATATGGCGTGTGTGTGTGTGTGTGTGTGTGTGTGTGTATATTGTGTTTTACGCCCTGCTTCATGAAGGAGTTTTTTTTTGTTTTGTTTTTTTTGGCCTAACATTGTGCATTGTTTCGTTTTTGGTTTTTTTTGTATGTTTTTGTTAGTTCAGCTGCTGTATTTTCAGCTGGATGGTCAGTGATGCAGTGCACCTCTTCCCTTTGTTTCCAGCTTAGTAAGGAACTGACTGAGGAGTACGAGCAAGTGAAAAGTATCATGGCAACGCTGGAGAGCTTTAAGTTAGAGAAGCCGACTGACATCCAAGCCCTGCAGCCAGAGGAGAGACTAGAAGATCCAGCTGTGTGGCCCCCTCCCATCCCTGCAGAGCACAGGTGTGTGGATGTGTTGGCGCTACGTTTTTAGCTTCATGGATTTTTTTTCTTCTTTTCCTGCGGTCAGTTAAAATAAATAAGTGAAGTTTTGAAAATGTGAGCCAGCAAACATATTTAGCGTTATAGTAAGCATGTCACACTGTGATCTAAAAAGGTTTGGGTTATAATTTTGTTTTAAACTATTCTCCAATCTCACCCATTATTAAACTAAATGCTCAGTGCAGTGTCTTAGCCTCACTTCCTAAATTCTGGAGGAAAAATTGTATTATTCTGAGTCCATTAATATATATAATATATATATATAATACATATAATACCAGGAAAGCTTAGAAAGATTCTTGCAGACTGCTATCTTTTTGTCTGTTCTCTCTTTTGTTCTTTTCATGTTGAGTTTAAAACAACAAAAACACAAAATATGGACTTTTTCCCCTTTAACTGCAGATTACAAATGCTTTCTTAGTGACAAACTATATCTGTATTTAACTTACTGTACATCAGTTTTGACAGAGATGATTGTTACTGATGCTACCCAGAAACTCTGTGGAACACAACATCTCCATAAGGAAGCGCTCTTTAAAGTACAAAGAGACATATTTTGCATAATCACTTTCATCTCTACAAGCACAATGTGCCTCTGCAGAAAAGTAGCAGAGCTCGTTTATAACTAATGCTCTAAAGGAACTTTTGGTAAACCGATGGGAACCTGTGGTTGATGGCTCTCTATGTAGGTGTGTCCTATTATTATCACACTATTATCCATTAGTATATTCCTGCGCGTGTGTCTCTGTAGGAATCCTGTTCCAATAAAGCGGCCCAACAGTGGAGTGAAGCAGCAGAGGAAAGAGTCCCCTGGCCTGCAGCATCGAGGGGCAGGGCCGGGAGGCCGTGCTCAGGCCAATGCTAAAGCAGACCGGCCGGGATTCACAAAATGCAAAGATGATAAGGTTCAGACTCCAGCTGTGTCATGGTTTAGTGAACATATTGATAAATAGGAAATGAGTAAGTCTGTGCTCCAAACACATCAGGTTTTTGTTCTGTTTCTTTTCCACCTTTTTGTCTCCATCAGGGAAAGAAAGGGGGAGATGTGCCGGGGGATGAAGGGCATAAGAAGTTTGATGGCACAGGATATGACAGTGACCTAGTGGATTCGCTGGAGAGAGATATTGTGTCCCGTAACCCTAACGTGCACTGGTATGGAAGTATCCTCTGATACTTATATAATACTTCTAAGGTTCTGCAACGAGGACACATTTCAACAGTGCTGCTGGCTAATTACTTTGGTAAACTGCAGGAATGACATTGCTGATTTGGAAGATGCTAAGAAGCTCTTGAGAGAAGCAGTGGTGTTGCCGATGTGGATGCCTGATTTCTTTAAGGGCATTCGCCGCCCTTGGAAGGTACACACACATACACACACACCTGTGATTTTTCACATATTCTCTACATGCAAACTTTATCTAGTTCCTTACTGGGGGTTTTAAAAAATGAGCGAGTAATTGCAGAAGTATATAAAGATGTTTTTCAGCTGTGAGATACTCACTTTGTTCAGTAGCACACCTACCATTTTGAGTATCTTGCAGCATGTTGCACCAGCTACATCAAAGTTTGAGCGTTAAGGTCAACACCAACTTCTACATCAAGACTAGTTAGCTTCACACTAAATCTAGTACTTTATTCAAGTGCGCCATTTCTGTTGACACTATCACTGTCAACTCAAGTCAGCCTCAGTTCGGTTCTGTAGACTTTTGTTTTATCTTGCTCCTTTCTGTCCACGTGTTTCCAAACGTTCCTGTATAATTTCCTAAAAAAATATCGTCTCATTGTATCTGATCCTGTGAGATTTGGCCTCATGCAGCACATTTCTCTCTCTCAGTTGACTAATTAAAATGTCAAACTTATCATTTCTCTTCTAACGTTAACAACTCTGCCGTGGGATAAAAGATTCCACCAACAACTTAACAGTTCCAAGTAAATACAGCATAAAATCACGTTGACGTCGTTCACAGTCAACATGTGCTTATTTTAAATAAAGACAATAAATAATAATATTTTGGCTCGCCTAACAGTAACATTAACAGTAAATGTTAAACAAGTCGTGCCTGTTCAGAATCAGAAAGTGACGCCTTCCTTTATATTTCTGTCTTGCGTTCATGCATGCAAATTTCCAGTAAGTCGAGGTTCAGCGAGTGGAGAACGAGAGCACGCTAACACAGAGAGCTTGAGAAACATCACAAAAAACCATTAAATAATTAAATAGTTTTCATTTGTGATAACTTCTGCCTCAAATAAATGACTGATGAGGAAGATGAAGACACATTTTAAGAATAAGAACCAGTCTGCAAATGTCATTTGATAAAATGGAACAACTTGCATATGTAATGTCATTCATATTATCTCTAAACAGGTAACATCTACCAATACACTGCAGAATGCAGTTGGCTAAATTCAGAAAGAGCGGTAAGCTTCGGAGATTGGCTGATCACGTAGCCTGATCACAAGTAAAATGCGGCAACTAAAATATTTTTACAAAGTCAAAGTCTCCACAGACTCCACAGAGATGGGAGGCTTCTTCTGCATCAGCCTCGTTTAAACTTTCATCATGTGAGACTGCTTCCCCTGAGGCCCAACCATGTGAGGGTTAATACTTTATGGGGGGAGTTATAGCAGCACAATGCTTTTCATTTGGCTTATATAGGCATGCATAATTAAAATTCTTCACTAACTTTAAATAGATGGATAGTCTTTCTTTTTCTTTTTTTAATCACTGAAGGTGAAGTAAAATTAAAGAGCGATAAGTCAGTTGCAGAGGAAAACAGGTTAATGGTTGTTTTCTCAGCACACAGGTGAGTGGAGGTATGTGTTTTGTTAGCACGCACATTTAGGTCTACGCAGTTCCGTTTTGTTCTGTGCTCTGCAGCACGTCTGAGTGTTTCTACTCCTAATGCAGGTGCACATACGCTCCCATCTGCTCCTGCTGAGATTCTGATCAATACCCACCGCAGCACTGTTTTATATTCCGAGTCGCTCGACTCAGTCCTGCAGTCAGCATAAGACACACTAGCCTAAATTGACTGAGGCATAAAAATAAAATTTCTTTAAAATGAAATGGATTATGTCAGCTGTGCTTCCTTTTGTGGTTTCTGTAATCTCCGTAGCAAAAGGCGCCAAGCAGATATAGAAGTGTTAGACGGCGGAGTGGCAGCGATATTAAAAAATGGTTATAGAGGAGATTTAAATCAGGGTTTGACACTTTTGTTTAATATCACAGGCTTTTAAATAACATGCAATTATCCAGTCTCAAACAGGGATTACAGTCTACGGGAAGGCAATCCATTCACATTCAGACTAATATCCTATTCTCACAGGAGCGAGCTTTAGAGGTGCTGGTAAATGGATTTTTTTCTTTTCTTTTTTTTAACATCTGGACTGAGCTAGCCCCCTCCCCCCCAAATCTCCTGTGTGCTCAACTATCGTAATGTTTAACTTGGTATCGATCTTCTCATGTGAGTCTTGACAAGGCAGCCATTAAGTCTATTTCCCAGGAAGTTCTTAAAAGGAATGTGGGAGCCGCATACTGATATAACAACTGTTAATGGTCGTAGTGAACTGAATACTGATCTTCTGTGTTTGCAGCCTGATCCTTTCTCTGTGTGTGCGTGTGCGGGTTCATTTGTTTACTTGTCTAATGTTTTAAGATTGTGTGACATTTTGCTTTTTAGGGTGTATTAATGGTCGGCCCTCCAGGTACGGGGAAAACCATGTTAGCCAAAGCCGTGGCCACAGAATGTGGGACCACTTTCTTCAACGTGTCCTCCTCCACGTTGACCTCCAAATACAGGGGCGAGTCGGAAAAACTTGTCCGTCTGCTGTTTGAAATGGTGAGCGTGTGTGGAAATAAGCATTTGGGCCTATGGGCAAAATGCTGAACCCTTCCATTTTATCTCCTTCCCTGTGAGTGTGCGTGTATGTTTTTTGAATGGGTGAATCAACGTGAAATTACGAAGCACTTTGGATAAAAGCAGCACAGAAGAATGCGGCTGCTTCCTATTTACATGTGTGTGCACTGCAGCGGAAAGGAAACTCACAATGCGAAACTTCTTCCTTCTCAGGCCCGATTTTATGCGCCAACGACCATCTTTATAGACGAGATCGACTCCATCTGTGGCAGGAGAGGAACATCTGATGAACACGAAGCCAGCCGCAGGGTCAAATCTGAACTTCTTATTCAGATGGATGGTTAGTGGATTAGAGAAATGGGTGAAGCTGTGCGCAGCTTGCTGTTACAGTTAATCAAGGATATTGCAAAAATTTGAATTAGAAGCAAACGGGACAGGTGTCATAATGCATTTGTCCCTTTGGCGCCTCATTACAGCTAAATGACTTTTTGAGATACTTTGAAACTGAATGTGTTGCGTAAACAAGCTGAAAATTTTGTTTTGTTGTTTTTTGCGAGCAGGTGTTGGGGGAGCCCTGGAGGGTGACGACCCCTCTAAGATGGTGATGGTCCTGGCTGCCACAAACTTCCCTTGGGACATTGATGAAGCTTTGCGACGACGGCTGGAAAAGCGGATCTACATCCCTCTGCCCTCAGGTGACCTCACCAGGCACAGACTGACGGCACAGAAACTAATATGCCTGATGACTTTGTAACACCGTGGACTTCTAATCATTGTTTTATGTGCCTCTCTAATGCTTTTCATTCCCATTTCTCCTTAACTGGTTTTCAGATGCATTGCCTTTAAATTAAAACAATTTTTGTGTGTATTTGGATGTAGCTGTTGGTCGTGTCGAGCTTCTAAGGATCAACCTGAGAGAGGTGGATTTGGCTACAGACGTAAATCTGGACCTCATTGCTGAGAAGATCGAGGGCTACTCTGGAGCAGACATCACCAACGTCTGCAGGTGTGTATGGTTTAGAAACTGATTATCAGTTTATGTTTCATGTTTTATATACAGAACACAGTAAAGCAAATGCTGCTTTGTGTTCTTTGTTTCAATATGCTCGTACCTAAACTATTAAAAGATTGTTATCACTGCACGTTACTGTTGGGGTATCATGTAATATGTGGTGAGATGGCAAACTGTTGCTGTGGAGCTAAAAACTTCTGATTGGCTCTGGGTCTTTAGCAGAGTTCCCAATTTGCGAGTGCTGTGTAAAACTAGACTTTGACTGATTTTATATTCTCCTAATTCACTTTATCCAGAGTGGCTTACGAATGCTGCTGTGCAATTTATCTTTTTTAAAAGCCTGAAGCAAGAGTGGTGCTGCTTCCTCAGTGATCGTCCTGCTAGCACACTGGAAGCTCAGGCTTTTTCCTCTTTGTTTTTCACAAGTACTGCCACAAAGCAGTTTTCGTGCTCAGCAGCCTCAACCTTACAGAGCTTTTGGAAAAACTCCTTCCGGGGTAGGGATTTTACCTTGCAATTTGAAAGGTGTGGGCCTTTATGTCTCTTCTTCTTGGTCAGTGGTGGACAGTTAGGGTTATATCGCCACCTATTGCTTTGTCATGTTTTGTGGCCTGCACCTGCATGTAGACTAAGTTTAAGTTACAAATCGTTGTCTTTTTAGTAAACCTCCAATTTTTGAATCACTGATTTTTGAATCACTGTGGTACTTTAATCTGGCCCTGAGAAAAAATAATTTTATCTAATTCATAACTGCAATGCCTTCTTTTAGTACCTTTCCATATAAATACCAATCAACTCAGGAACACAGGCTGCTAGTAATTTGCTTCATCTCTACCTAAATGTATAACTCTGTTATTACTTGCTAAATAAGCAAATTATGCAAAGAGTAACTGCACACACGATAATGATAATTTGACTGTCAGATCATGAGGTCACGTCGTCCCTGTTGTGTTTTTATCAGCTCTGTCTCTTCAAACACGCAGCACTGTTTTGATTGTAGTGCAGTATAGCAGTTTTTTTAGTGTAAGACTTTTATCCTCACTGTCCTGTCCTTGATGTGGGGATCCTTTCTGCTGTAGCACTGCCAGGAATGGCAGGCATTTCATGCATCCAAAGCTGTCTCTGCTCATCTCTCCCTCACATTGTTTCATTGACCTTGGATGCATGCTCATTGTCCAACATACAGCGTAGCCTGCGGGATTTCATCAAGCTCAGGCACAATCCTTTCTGACAGGGCTAAAACACAGCAAATGTGTAATTTAAAACAGTGCAATTATGTTTGGCGTGCCAAGAGTAACTGTCTTCTGTCTGCCTCTGTCCACTCCCTGCTTGTTTCTTTACACATACGTCAGGGACGCCTCCATGATGGCGATGCGTCGTCGAATCCAAGGCCTGAGCCCCGAGGAGATCCGAGCTCTGTCCAAAGAAGAGCTGCAGATGCCCGTGACCATGGAGGACTTCACACTGACACTCAAGAAGATCTCAAAGTCTGTTTCTGCTGCAGACCTGGAAAAATACGAAGCCTGGATGGCTGAGTTCGGGTCAGTATAGAGATCGTGGTGATTAGAGCCAGAGGGGCGAAAACCGTGAGAGGAGGACTGATAGCTTTGAAAATATTAAAGGCCTTGAAAAGCAGCAGTGGAGTGAGCGCTTGTATTTCAACAAGTCAGCACATCAGGGATCAGAAAGACTGGTGCCTTTTAGGGAACATGAAAAAGGTGGCTTCACCCCTGCAATTTCACTTGCTGTCCAGAACTGTGTTTGTAGAGATGTCAGTCATCCAGCCCACTCAGGTGACCCGATGAAGGCTGGGTAAACCTCTCACACTGGGAACTTTTATGTAAACTACCAGCTTAATACACACAGGGAATGTGCATAAGGTTTTATACACGAGACCTCATGCAAGAACAGTTTTACACTGCAGAGCTTTCAAGTCCAGCATCTAAGAACACAGTTTGAAACAGTGTACAGCTGTTTTCACACAAGACTCCCTGGAAAAAGTCGAGGGAATTAGATCTGAAAATTATCCAAAGTTGTTCTTTCCTACATGTGGCACACAGCAGGAAACAGTTTCCAGTCAGATTTGCTGTAGGTGAGGGGGCCATCTGAATAAGGCAGGAGGCAAGACACAAAATGTGTGAATACACCAGACGAACATTTAGCTGCGCTATTCTCACATTAGTGCGGGCTGATTTCACACAGGCTTGAGCTGGCAGGTTAAAACTGACTCCGATCACATGCGCCTCTGTGAAGTAATGTCTAGAATAATTCAAGGTGTGAAAACAGCTAAACAAGTTAGATATCCTATCAGACACACGTTGCACCCGGACAGTGACTTGCAAATAGGTCACCGTCTTACAGAAATATTGGTGAAATTACTGCAGCACAGCAGGCAACATTAAAGAAAATGTCTTTCAAATTAACAAAAAAGAAGATTCAGTTTTTCTCTATATAAAGTGCACGAGTGGACCTCTCATGAATTTCATTTCAGAATGTGAGAAGTTCTCTTAAATCTGTCACTTAGGGACAAATCTGTTCTTGCACGAGGCCCCCGTGTCATAAAAAACTTCTTGAGGAGCTCATGTATTTATTGCTGACTGAACAAACTTGAACTGAACCTCAATATTGTGGTAGGTTTAGAATAAAGTGTTGCACTGGCACACGGCGCAATATCTTTGTGTCTTTTGACTGAGTGATTGTCTGTTCTGTTAAGTTTTATGTTGTGTTGTTGGTTTTATTATCTGTTTTTAATTAATGTTATGTTTCAATGAGAAAAGCATATGTAGTCATACTTTTGAAAAGAGGACATGACCACTGGAACCGTGAATTATTTTTTCTGTTTGTTTATTTGTTTGTTTTTAGTTAAATTAAAGAAAATACTTACCTCACCAAAAATCCTTGACTTCTGTTTTTAATGTAAACACTTAAACTTTGAGAGGTTATGTCTTGTAGAATAGAAGGGACACTCAAAAAAGGCAAACATGAAGCAATTATTTGACATTTGAAATGTTTGGGGTTTTTTTTAAGTTTATTAATTCAAATATTTAATCATTAAGGAAAATATGCTTTGTATGAACCAAATAGATACCAAGCAAGTAAATTCCATTTGACCAATTTCAAGTTAATGTCATGTTTTATACTGTACTTGTATAACAAAATTACATGGGGAAAAAACATAATTTTTTTTTGAGTGCAGATGGTATGTTTATATTTTCCTTTTTGTTTTTATATGTAATTCTATACCGGCTATTCTTGGAAATGCTGCTGCTAGTCACAAAAAAAAAGAAAGAAAGTCCTCTTACGTTTTCTTTCTCCAGAAAAAGCTGCATCACACTATTGGCTGAACAGAGATGAATCTGTTGGCATTTGAGCCAAGAATGAACTTTAATGAGCTGTAACCCAGCATGAATAAAGCATCTGTAGATGGTGTAATAGTTACCGTGCTTGCATGTCAAACAGATCCATCCGCGTGGCATAAAAACATTTTTTTAAAAACATTTAACGTGTTACATGAACTGGCACGTGACAAAACTGTAGGTTCTTGACAGCAGGAGCGTTGTTTCTGCTGCTGAATAATTTAGACATCGATCCAGGTTTCTATTGAGCGCTCAAACGTGCTATTTAATTTAGAATCCCAAAAGTTGAGGTGTCTTTGGAAAACTCTGTAAAGCTCCTGTGCAGGTTAAAAAGGCATGACAGCAGGTGTGATGTTAATGCAGCAAAGTGTAGATTAGTCTGTGTATTGGGTTAGAGATGGTACATCAGCCTGTTTACTACACTTAATACACTATGACCACCTATGATTTGTGTGAGCTGTAAGATTTTCTAAGATGCTGGCTTTTGTTCTTCTGTTTTTCCTGTGTAGTGCTCAGGCACTAATAGGTTTTTCTAAGCCAACAGATGTGCATTTGATGTCTGAAATGTCTTTTATTCAGACATCACACAAATTGGTACAAAGCGCAGTCCTAGCCTTGACTGTTTGTTCTCCGATAAATGTTAAACAGATTTTATTGCAGGTGGATTTATTGTCAAACGGCGTCTGTATGCTCGAATTTTCCAACCGCTGAAATGTACTGGATGCTAATTAGAAAAGACTGGTCAAACGGAAAGAAAAAGGAGATTACTGTGCCTCTGCACTCTGACAACAACACTCTGACAACCTCGAGATAAAAACCTTCACAAAAGTGCAAGGATGGCCTTGACTAGACTTTTGAGTGACCTCACAAAACATGTTTTTTGCCACAAGCATAAACTAATTATGAAACAGTTTCACACAGAAATGAAGAAGCAGTGTCATTTTATACAAAAAACTAAACAAAACCTCATCAGTAGGGCTGTTCATATAACGATATCTTTCATTTTACACTATCGTTTGTTTCATGGTGTCGCAAAATAAACTGTTTACGGCAATATTTTTTCATTTGATGGTCACTGTAGTGTCTATATTAATTTCTTAAAGTTCTCTCTTATATTTAATATAACCACACTACAGACAGACAAGCGCCTGTTTTTATGCGTTGTGGTTAGCAACAATGACGGTAACACCATCGCGTGTCCGCTTGTTTATTTTCCACATAAACCTTTCACAATAAAGCTCAAGATCCTGTTGAGACTTTTCAAAATGAACTGAATCACGTGAAAGAGCAGATTATTTACGGATGAGAAGTAAAAAAGAGCCGCCAGGTGCTAAAAAATAAACCTTAGACTCAAACAACAGCTTTTCCCCCCAGCACGCCGTGTAATAAATACAAAGAAAACAGCGGCTGGTACAACTTGTGTTTAAAAATGTATAGTTTCATGCATCAGTTAAAACACTGGACTCCAGCTACATGACGCGCAGCTGGAAACACTTCCCGCAAGACGAGCTGCCCGAGATTCACAGAATTTACAGAAAATGTTACATTTTTGTGATTTATATCGTTATCAGACGATAGAATTCTTATATCGGGATATGAGATTTTGGTCATATCGCACAGCCCTACTAATCAGATACTAAAATCTCGACAGTAGTCCCCACTCTGAAGGTGGGTTGACCGTATAGTATATGTTGTATTAGAGTCTAAATCCCAGATTTTATCTGCATTGTGCCAACATTGCTATTTATTTTTGCATGATATGACATATCCTTCTTTACAACAATACATAACTCTATAAAGGTTTTCAAACTCTTGTATATGGAAATTTTTAGTAACATTCACTTGCTTGCCAGTTAATTGTGTGCATCTATATTTATCTGAAAGGACTGTACCCATACAGCTGGAGAGCTCACTGAAGGTATCTGTTTAATATATGATTACACAAAAGTAGTTTTTTCTCCAATATTTCCACACTATATATAGTACTGTGCAAGAATCTTGAGACATGCCTCATGTCATTATATTTTGCCAGAAAAATTGTCAGTTGGTAAAGTGATGTTTTGAAACGTGCAGACATACATGGTAGTAAAGAACATAAGGTAAGAACAGAGTTTTTACAATATTTGGTGTGACCACCTTTATTTCTATGACACTGCTGAACTCATTGAAGCAAGCTCCTGTAGGAGTCTATAGGAATAGTTCTCCAGGCTTTTTGAAGCTCTTCTTTGGATGTTGCCTGCCTTTTTTTCTGTCTTCTGTCGAGATGATCCCACACTGCTTCAACAATGTTGAAATCCAGGGTCTGGGGAGACCAATCCATGGCTGATAGTGTTCCACTGTGTGTTTTTCTATCCAAGGGATGCTTTTCATTGGCAGTGTGTTGCTAAAAAATGAAGCTATTGCGAATTAGATCCTTTCCCCGGATGGTATTGGATGTGTGATCAAAACCTCATGGTACTTTTCTGTGTTCATAATTCAATTAATTTTGACAAGATCTTCAACACCAGTGGCTGAAAACTCTAATTTTTACTAAGTTTTTCTGCCAGAGTGCTCAAAATGTTAGCTTTCATAATCAACCATGGCCATTTTAATAATCAATAAAATATGGTTTTCTTGTAGTTCACAACCACATTCTTGCATGTGTCTTTCAGTATCTTAGGCCATTCCTTTTTCAGCATAGGCCACTCAAGAACCTTCATATGATTATTGGTGAACTATTTCTGGATAGCTTTGGCCTTGTGTCTGGGATACAGTTACACGTAAACCCAAACAAGAGGCCGATTGTTTTATGTTCTCATCAAGGATCAAGAATCTAGCTCACACTTTTTGTGATGCTGTGCCTGTACTAAAGGAAGCAAAATTGAATTGCATGCACTCCTGTCCTCCTCTATATAAAGACTGCTACCATGTGGCCAAACAGCTCAAGTTTTGTTTTGCCAGATCACAAACTGGATGACTAGAAAGCTTCACCCTTCTCTAAGCGCTGCTTTCCAAAAGCTAAACAGGTACACTGCAGCCTCTTTCTGGTTCAGGCTGACAAGTTCTCCAAGATGGCCTTGAAGGTCATTCTTAGATTACTGCTGACTTGAACAACCTTTTTGAACCAAGGCTGAGGACACTTTGGGATTACAACCTTGACATAGTTGGAGTGCTCTTGAACTTCTTTATGAAGGAATACGCAGTGGTCTTGTGAACTTGGAATCCCTTTCTAATAGCCTTGTAGCTTTGAGTGACCCACTGAGGTTCTTCACCTCAGGTAACATACCATTTAGTATTTGTTTTGCAGTGGGGGCTTGCACTGCTGTTAAAGCCCCACAGACGATTTGGAAAAACTAAAAATCTAAGGGTTCTAGGAACTTTTACATTTTCAGTTGTAATTATAATATACCAACATTTTTTATTTAAGCTTCTAGGAATTTTTGCACTTTTGAGTGCAAAACATGAGTACTTTTGTACTCACATTTTGTATTATTCTGTCTTATTCTATCTCAATTTTTCCTTTCCAATCTCTCCACCACGAGCATGGCCAAAGAGCTGTCAAAGGATGTTAGTGACAGGATTGTAGAGCTGTGCAAGTCTCAAATTTGCTACAGGACCATCATCAAGAAACTTGGTGAGAAGGTAACAACTATTGGTGTGATTATTTGGAAATGGAAGAGATCTAAAACTATCAATCTCGCTTGGTCTAGAGCTCCATGCAAAATCTTGCCTTATTAAAAGAGTGCCAGATCACCTGAAAACTACACTGGAGGAGTTTGTTAATGATCTGAAGGTAGCTGGAACCACAGTCACCAGGAACACCATTGGTAATGCACTACAGCATAATGGATTGAAATCTTGTAGCAACCGCAAGGTTCCAGTGAACAGCTGAGTGATTTAGACAAGGCTTGGGAGAAAGTGTTGTGGTCGGATGAAACTAAAATCGATCTCTTAGGCATTAAATGTGCCTGCTGTGTTTGGGACTTTGGGGCTATTTTTTCTGTTAAGGGTACAGGGTCCCCAACACACTGGATGGGGCCATGTACCATAAAATATTGGACAAAAACTCCCTTCCTTCATCCAGAACACTAAAGATGGGTCATGGTTCTTCCAGCAAGGGAAAGAGAACTTGTCTCCAGTCTCCAGACCACAATCCTACAGAAAATCTATGGAGGGGGCTGAAGCTTTAAGTTACCAAGCAGCAGTCAAGAAACCTAAAGGATTTAGAGTTTCCTTAATTGGGGAGTGAGACAAAATCCTTACTGAGACACGTGCAAACTTGGTGATCAGCTACTACAATAAACATCTTACTACTGTACTTAGCAACAAGAGATTTCCCACCAAGTACTAAGTCACGTTTTGCTCGGGGATTAAATACAAATCAATTTCTAACTTTTGTATAATGTGGTTTCTTTTTTTCTGGAATTTCTGGTTGATATTCTGTCTCTCCATAAAAATTAGAGACTGTTCATTTCTTTGTAAGTCAGCAAACTTAACAACACACCAATGCATGGTACTCACTTTACCTGAATAACCTTTGGAGTGTAAATTTTGACTGGTAATGGAGTATTTGTTATTTTCACTCACTTTAAGAAGCTTTTACTGGAGTCACCCCCGAGGATCTATATTTTTCTTCCGCCACTGAGGAAATTCAGCATTATTAAAAACTGCTGGCCTCATGCAGTAATCGATGCTGCTGTTTGATGCTAAATGAAAAAAGAGCAGTGATCATGATTTGAGAGCTGTGAGCAGGTCTAGTGACGCCGTGCGGCTGCATCAGAGCAGGGGCGCAACGCGACAGCTCGCAGGAGACGTTTCTGTTTTTTTCCGCTCCCGTTAATTTTTATCACAGCGGGTCCAGCGTAGATCCACAATGGAGACCAAACCGGTCATCACCTGCCTTAAAACTCTCCTCATCGTCTACTCGTTCGTATTTTGGGTAGGTAGCCTTTTTCTATCCTCTTAAACACAAAAGAAATACCCTGCGGAGGAAGATGTCAGTCCATCTCAATCCGCCGCTGCTCTGTTTTTGTTGTGCGCGATGAAGGAGTGGACAGTGCCAGCATCATCGACGGATCCATTCCGTCGTTTGAATAAACGCTCAATTTTGATAATAATCCACACAGGTGAAATAAAGCCGCCTATTTCGGCGTCTGTGGGACATTTGTTATCTACTAGCGGGCTATGTAACGGGGGTTAAGGTTACACACAGCCCGTTTTGGCTGCTGGGCGTCAGTGCGTAGCTTATATCACATATAGCATCATGGTTGGTATCAGTTAGCGAGGTGGATGATGTTAACATCACTGCGATGGTTTAACTCCGGTGTTAAGGGCCTGGTCTGTGCAATGAGGCCCCGGTTAGAGCCCATTTTCCCCGGCCACATACTATAGATTTCGGGGTCGCTGGTATAGATTCTTAAAGGGCCCTCGCACCGTCGGTGTAGCCTCAGTGGTGGAATTCATTTTTACTTCATCGTCAGAAACAAGTGCACATGATGCTACTCTGTTGCGCTCCAGACTCAAACGTTACATAAAGGACTACAAATTATGAATAAACTACCAAAAATATGCGATTAGCTGATTCATATTAATGCGCGAAGGAATCAAATTTAAAACGAGTCATTGTGTACTAATTACTTATTACTAAAGGTGGCGCTCACCAGACATCCCGCTATATTATCGTCGCAACACTTCACTCTACCATATTGCGATTTTTAAAATTTTATTTTTTACATTTTGTGATGTTCATTTTATTTATGTAAAGGTAAAGGCCCTACAGTAATACAGGGAAAGCCCCAACAATCAGACGCCCCTCTGTGAGCAAGAGATTTGGCAACAGTGGGAAGGAAAAACCCCCTTTTAACAAGAAGAACCCCTCCACCATAACCAGCCTCAGAGTGGAGCAGCCATCTGCCACGACCAGTTGGGGGTGAGGGTAGGGAGACAAGACAGAGGACGTGCTGTGGAAGATAGCCAGAGATTAATAATATCTCATAATTAATTGCAGAGTGGTGCATAAACACTCGGTGAGAGAAAGACAAACACTCAGTGCATCATGGAAATCCCCAGCAGCATAAGTCCGTTAGAGAATAACTAAGGGTTGATTCAGGGTTTATGATATTAAATATTGCGATTTTACGATCTCAAATAAGGTCCTCAAAGTTAAACACTCAGGATCTGTTTTATCCAATAAGATAACGTTATCTCACTTCTTTTTGTCTTCAAAATGATATTGTCAACACTGGAAATAAATGTTCAAACCTGGAATAAATGTTGTAAGACAGCATCAGGGGCTCAAGTTAGCAATTACATGCAATCTGTTTCTGATAATACAGCGTTTATCGGTGATAAATGATCAAAAATCACACATCCTTTGCTGTCTGCATAGACATAAACCCACATTTAACTATTATATTTGTGCTCACCAACCTTTCTGTTCTACAGGAATGTAACCAGGATACAACCAGGGGCACCAAGTTGTGTCGAAACTGCACTAATTGATAAAGAGTCATTCAGACTGATGGTAGCATGTTGGCAACCTGTCTGCATTTATAAATTAGACAGCAATTTGAGATTAAATGCAGTCAGTCTGAGTCAGACTGCGACTGCCTGCAGAAAGATTGCCTCCTGTCAGATGAGACGAGTCTTCTTCTTCATAGTGTTTTAATTTATTTATTTATTTTGTGTCTCTGTACTATGCTGTATCGATTCTTGTCCTTATCCCTATTTTTTACAATGTAGGAGTCTTGCTTGTGATGACATATTTTGGCATTGTAGCCTTCCTCACACATTATGTAGCGCTGTGAAATACTCAACTGCAGAGCAAAAATGAGCTTAGAAAAGTAAAAGGTCTGTAAGCTCTGTCAGCCTCACATTGTTTTACCGCTACTTCATAATTATTGCTGTATTTCAGTGTTGCTGTTTGAAGCAGCAGAACTAGTTTCACTCATTTAAATGTAGATTTGTGTGGTTTAACTAACCACATAAAAACTGTTGTGTGTGTGTTTTATATGCGCTTTGTCAGCTTTTAAATCATAATCTGTAGAGCTGCATAACAAATATAAGTGCGGTGTAGTCAACAGGATAGTATTTCTATCTGAAATAGTGGATTGTAAATACATAGTGGCAGTGTCATATTGAGATACAGCGTTCCTGTTAGCAGTAAAATACCTGTTAGCTTTAAATGTGACGTTAATGCAGATACTGCTTATTAGTTTTGTTGACTCCCTGTTTTATTGTGGTTGTGAAAGGATGTAAATATCCAGCACTTTGCTGAAAGCGGTGATGCAATAAGCAATTACTCCAAATTATTGTTTTATGTAGCAAACACTTAGAAAAAGAGTATTTTTTGTCTGCCCAACAGTCCATAAACTCAAAATATTCAGTTTAATATAACATAAAGAGGGAAATTCATTAAATCCTCCCACCGAAGAAGACAGAACAAGATATTTAATTTATATTGAAATATCATTCAAATGTGTTTCAATACACATCAGTCAATAATATATCGACTACATAATTGTTTTAGGGTTTTTTTATTTTTCCAATTTCAGTTGCTGGCTATGCAGAAGAGTTTTAATTTTAGGGTTGTCCTTTGGGTTTGTGCTGTTGTGTTGTATGATACAGTGCTGTGCAAAAGTCTTGAGCCATCTCTTATTTCTTTCTTTTTCTTTTTTTTTTCTGAGCAGCCAGACCTTCTTGTCATTTTTTAAAAAATGACTTCCTGAAGGTCTTTCAAAGTTTGTCTTTGGACACTGGCTGCCAGCCCTTGCACCTGACCATTTTCAGAGGAATATTTTTGTTTGTTAAGCCACAAAATAATTACCAATGAGCAGTGTTGGGTAAGTTACTTTAAATTAGTAACTTAGTTACATTACTAGTTACTTCTATCAAAAGTAACTCAGTTACTTCAAGTTACTCGTTACTTTCAGAGTAACTAGTTACTAGGGAAAGTAACTTTGGTTTTACTCAGAAATCTCTTGTTAATGTGTTGCTTCCGTAACTGGATACCCAGCAAGATTGCCAGTCTTCTAGCTTGCTTACTTGCCACAAGTGCACTGTGCCACCTACCAATAGAAAGGAAAAGATAATGTGCACATTTCCACGAGAGGAATCCCACGCCTGGACCATTGTTGGACCATGATTCTAGCCTACGTCACAGCGTCATGTGCGCTTTTTACATCCAACACAAAAACTGCAGCCGTGGTGCTTTCAATTGTACTCAGAACTTGGAAATTCTGCCTTCTGAATAGGAAGATGTAGGTAACACCAGACTGCAGATGAGCTGCATACAGGGCTGGACTGGGACAAAAAATCGGCCCAGGACATAGGAAAAATCATAAAGCCTTTGAATGAAAACAAACACTGTTGTGACAGTGATGTACACTGTTTTCATGGTATATATGCATCAATCTATCAATCGTTTGTTGTAAGACTCAGATAATTATTTTTTAAAAGCTAGACATTTTAAATGAGAATAAGAAAGTATTTCTTTGTGCCCCCCTCTCCCTGTTAATGCCCTACATGGCCCCCTGGCAACACTTTGCTAGACCCACCCCTGCACAGTTACCAGCTGTCAGCTACTTAGAAAAGGATCCTGGTGTTATTTGTCTCTCAGAAACAGTTCATAACTTCCCTTCAACTCATTCATGTCACCTAAAAGGTAAACCTGTTTCTCCATCACAGCTCTGATGATCCAGTAAGGACATCTCCTGGTTTCATCTTCATGTTTCCCTCTCATCACATATCCAAACCATATCATGACCAGCAGCTTTTTTACAGCTGTGGCTCCAGCAAACATCAGCTGATACTAGAAATTAATATTAAATAAATTCTAACAACAGCTGATCAAGCTTAAACGTGCTGCTGTTGTTTAGCGCGACACCAGCTGGTTTCCTCTTTCTGTGGGCGATAAACAAACAAGAGAGCCGATCAGCTGATCATTGATCAGTTTAATGATTGAAGTAGAAACAGGAGAGGGAGGGGCAGAGAATGAGAGGAGAAGAGGCAGCTGTGCAGCAAAGACACAGAATAACTCCACCTTTGTGTCTTTTTCATTGTAGCTGAAGTCCGGGACAAATTGCGTTCCTTTTCACCTCAATACGAAACGCGTAATATTTTCTCTGAATATGAGACGATTCTGTTTTTAGGGGACGGTTGGCAACTCTAATAATTAACCTTATGAACAAAATAAAGTTCAACATCAGTAACTTCATAGCACCCACCCAGCTGTATAGAAACTCCCTCATGCTAGCTAGCACGCAGTAGGAAAAAGTCAGCACAACGAAAATAAACTTGGTTTATGTCTGACCCAGATGGACTGCAGGTCATAACTTCTTACCTGAAGTTCAGTTCACACTCGGACTGGCAGTCGCTTCGGGTCTCTCCTCTTGCCTCCCCTTTCCTTCATCCACCTGCTGGCCTCCACCACTTGCTAATGTTACTGAATCTGTGGAAGCTCCGTGTGAGCCACCACACGAAGTAACGAGTAACGACCCTATCTAAATCCCAGTAACGAGTAACGCGTTCCTGGTTTTGGCATAATAACTAGTTACCGTGCTCGTTACCACAATAATAACGTAGTTACTGTAACGCGTTACTTAATAACGTGTTAGTCCCAACACTGCCAATGAGTCATTCAACTATAATAAAAGGCACCTAACTCACTTTGTTAAAGCACTTGATTTATTACCATTTATTTATTAATGAATCCATGAAAAATGCCTAAAAGGCTGTCAGGAACTAGACTAAAAATCAGTGGCAACACATCTTATAGAACAATAAATAAAAATGTGAAATTTTTGGTTAAGATCTTGGACAATATGTACAAAACAATGAGTGTCTACAGCCATCTGTAAAACTCAGCGGAGGCTCTGTCGTGGTTTGGGGTGGCTTTTTCGCCAGTGTTGTTAGAGATCTTGTCATGGATGGGCCTCCCCAGAGCCCGGGCCTCAACAAGAAATAACAAGAAAACATATCTAAGAGGGGTCAGGCTGTGTTGAAGCATAAAGGTTGTCATACCAAATTCAAGCTTGTTAGAGTTGTTTGAATATTTTACACGCTTAATAATGAAAGCGCAAATACAAATTATGCAAACCAACACAGCGCTACAAAAGCCTTAAATTTGTAGTGCACAATCAATATTTCTGCCAGCTCTTTTTTCACTAGGGTGTTAAGCTGCAAATTCTTTTTCCGATTCGAAAATAATACAAAAAAAATTGATTCTGCTCAGTTGTATTTAACACTCCTTATACTACTTTTCCCGAGGATTTGAAACGGCAGATCACTCAAGGAATCGCTAAAACCAAATTTTGAGATAAATTCGTTTGCGATTAATCCGTGAAGTGAGGAGTGAAATGCTATCTCTGTTTGATTTGCAGTGCTTTGGATTTGCCTCTGTTTACCTTTTGATTATCAGCCCAGTCTTCAAATATGATCATGCAGGGAACAGTACAAACATAAGGCAGCACTGAACACAGTACTGTGTGACTGATCTTTTTTAGCCATAATTGTGCATTACAGACTTATTCCCGTCTGTCTTTTTGGTAGCAGCCAGATATAGCCAGGGGGAAATGATCTAAAAGCTCCCCTCTGCACTCACCCTGAACATTCACCCTAGAAAGCTAAAAAAAAAAACCCAAAAGCTTCAATACTTTCCTTTGAGTAAAACCTGAATAAATCCTAACTGAATTAACCCTAACTTTGTAGAACGTCGTTAAAGCTGAGATCAGCCCTTCGAGTTAGGATCTGTAGTCGAAAAACTCTTGAATAGAAGAGTTGTGCTGTGTCTTCCTACATTGTAGACATGCACCGGTGTCACGCGTGTGAACTTTTATATTTAGTCTGGATTGGATGGTCTTTTAGCACTCCCTTACATCAACAGCTTCAGGTTTCATGCTTCGTGCGCCAAAAGTGCAGAAGAGTCTCGCGGCTCACTGGGTGTCCTCAGCCCCTTAGGGCAGAGCTCGGAGAGAGCGCTGGCACCGCATTTAGTGCAGGAGAAGTGTTTCTATGGGTTTCTCGTGGCAAATAATGTCATAATTGGGAAGAACACACATGCATGGGTGTGCACACACTGGGCTGGGGAACGCAGAGCAGGTGGTGGAGTCATATATTTTGTCATTGCACCTTCTGTTTCTTTATGAGGCCGATGAAGGGAGGAGGAGGAGGGAAGAGAGAGGAGGGTGACCTGTTTTAAACTCTGTGCTGGAACCAGGGTGGCCAGTCGGGCATTGAATTTCAAACAAAACGCCCGAGGGTGGGTGGGTGGAGGGGGGTGGAGAAGGAGGAGGAGGCAGAGGTGTTTGAAATTCAGCAGCAGAAGTGAAGTCGAGACGATTTTGCCCCATGCTTCTCTGACTTGATTTCCCAGTTGACTTTAAAATTAGCACTTTAGCAGTGACAAGATGATCATTTATTGGTATGCAGCGGCAGCGGCTCTTTTGAGGAGAGACATTTTGTCGCTGATGGCCATAAACAGTGAGTAGATCGTCATCAAGAGGACTGTTCTCCGGAATGACAGTCTGCTCTGGCTATTAGATTCACTGTTAATAGAAAGAGTAGCTGTCATTACTAAAGAATCTAATCATCAGCCCGCAGTCCTTCAGTTCAGCTGAGCAGGAAACTGAAAAAAACAGCTTGCTTACATATGTTAAGTTGCATCAGTTTAGCCAACACTTTGTACCTTCTTTTATTAGGTCTGCTATTATGACAGTATAATAGCAGACCTGTCCCATTTAGTCATAGTGTTTAAACTTTTGCATCTGTGGAGCCTCTTAAAAATGCTGCTTTTTTTCTCCTCTTCCACATTTCGAAGCCCATATATCTTTCTTTATATCACATTGTGTTATCTGAATGCTTTCAGTGTCCTCTGGTTTTCCAGTATAGATTTAAATTGAGAGTGCGGAGGGGGAAAAAAAATAGATTTTATGAACCAGAAATGTTCTCTCCACTGTATTGGCTTTCAGGGGGTAATGTTGCAAATCACTGTCCACAGCTGCTTTATGGCACTATTGGATTTTTAAAATGATTTTTGCATCAGTGAAGTGATGAAGTGCATTTCTTTGTCAATTATTTAATTTGAAGCATCCATCTATAAAGTGTCCGAAAACAGTCTCTCAACGAAATGTAATTGCGTCGATTATTATCGCATTACAGAGGTAGGCGAATCGATCATTTTTTGCTGATGGTCTAAAGCAGGCGCGTCAAACATACGGCCCAGGGCCCAGAATCGGCCACCAATCTGGTCCACTGGATGACTGAAAATATGATGCCGAACATAAATTTTTGTACTTTACAAAAATGACAAGTTTTACCGCTTGTTCCTCTGATAAAGACCTCCTCCACAGCCATTCATAAGGCACCAAAGCAGCGAAGTAATAGATAAACAGTTAAATGACTGTTTTTCACTGTCTATTATAGAGATTTCTGTTAAGAAAAAGAAGAAAATGTTCATCAATCAAGAAAAACAAAGAATAATAATAATATAGTTTCACTTGTCCGGTCTACTTAAAGTCAAAGTGGGCTGTACAATTGAAAATGAGTTTGAAATCCCTGCTCTGAAGTCTCTCATTTGTAGAGTGTTCAATTCAAGTTCATAAGGGCGACAGACAGCCATGCATATGTCACAGAAAGTTGCCTAAAAATGTGTTGAATTTCATTATTTAGTCAAGATTAAATGACTGTAAAAGATTTCTGTTTTAAGGTATTTAAAAAAAAAAAAAAAGATCATAGTTGTCAAATGCCATCCTGCTTTTGGTCTCCACATGGACTGTTTACCTGCAAGCCTGCTCGAACATAATTACTTAACATAATATGGTCAATAGAACCATAAGCACACACAGATGGAAACCAGAAGGCTTCTGCTGCCAAAAGTCTTTTTCCTTGCCTACTTACACCTGATTATACACATAATGAGCATTACTCCGTTACTAATAATTGGATGAGTGTATATAATATGAGTTGTAGTGATGAAGCCACAGAGATTCTGCAGCTCTTTAGCGTCTTTTAGCTTTTTGTTTTGGTTTAGTCTCACTGCTTTCAACAACCTTCTTTCCAAATCTGTGAGACTGGTATCAGCCAAAAAAGCTGTGATTGAGCTACATTTCACTGCATGCTCGCCATCAAACTGGGGTCAGATAAATTATGCAGCTCAGTGGTTAATATTGTAGAGCAGATAACAAGACAGCTATTTGATAGAGACCAAAACAGAGCGAGAAACTGAATTAATCATTCATCAGTTCTTGCCTCATGTTTGTACTGAGATCAACTTTAAAGTTACAATATGTCAATTTGTAGTGCTTTGTGTGTTGTTACAGTGCAAATGATTTAAAGACAGCACAAGTCAACTTATGTGCATGCACGGAGTAAAGTGCTGAAATAGTCATTGTCAGACCCAATGCTGCTGCATGATGCATCGAACACTTAATGGGTAGAACCATCCAGCCGTCCATTTTTTTCACACTTATCCCATTCAGGGTCGTGGATGCGTGGAGTCTATCCCAGCTGTCACGGTGCGAGAGGCGGGGTACACCCTGGACAGGTCGGCAGTCTGTCCCGGGGGTTATTGGATGAATCACTCATGCAAATTATTTTTACAGCCTCAAACAAGGAATTTGAAGATACAGCGCTAGTTCAGTTAAAGTGCTTTGCCTCTCCGTAGGCCGTAGCTGACCTCATTGTCTGGGCGTGCCATGATGCTGATAGGAAAATTCATAAGCGCATTTTTGCATGAGCAACAATTACGTTGAGCCATTTTACTCCGCAACTGCATTTTATTATTATATTCTGAAGCTACAGGTCAAAAGGACACCTAAGGTTTGCTCAAAACCTGCAAACAAACAAGTCAGAACAAAGCAGCTCAGTCAAAGCACAGGCTGGCTATTAGTCACGGTGAAAGACCTTTGTCGAGGCATTGTGTGTGCACCCTGCCAAGGGGGCAAAGTGTAAATGTTGTTAACACCACCATTAACCTGCGGAGGCTTTTCTGAATTTACAGGCAGCCCCGGTTTCCGTATTGCTGTTAATCATTTCTGTTTCGCTTCTGCATCAGTGACTAATAGCTAAGAGGTAACCGCAGAGAGCCGAGTGTATTTCTCTCATTAGCTTTAAAGGTTTCAGGCTGCACAGAGACATTTTGTACAGGCTGCTCCCCCTCCAGTCAGAGGGCCTTGGCAGCAGGACGGCGAACAGCCTCCTCTTGGAAGAAAGGAGGTTAGGATGATGAGTTGGCCCTCGCTGGAGTCAGCTCATCAGCAGCCGTTCCACACCCCGCTCTCTTTCTGATGCCAGCAAGACATACCCAGCTGAGACACACGCCGCTTCAGCTGCCTCGTACAACACGCTCTTTTATCCGTAGCCTTCATTTGAAATGCTAAGAGAGGCGCAACAGGAGGAAGCGTCTCGCCTCGGATCAAAGAGCTTCTTTGATTTGTCCTCTTTCCTTTTCTCTCTTCCTCTGTGTATTGCTGTGTGTGTGTGTGTGTGTGTGTGTGTGTGTGTGTGTGTGTGTGTGTGTGTGTGTGTGTGTGTGTAAAGCAGGTGATCGCCATCCTGTACTCCAGATAAATGTGTGTCTTCGGTCTCCCGTCTCCTCCTCCTTACTCTAATTGCACTCCTTTCTTGTTCTGTATTGATCCCCTTCCTCCTCCTCCCTGTTGCCGTGGCGCTAAAACACAACTTTTTGTAAACCATAATATCGCAGAGGTGCAGCAATAAAGGCCTGCTCCGCAAATTTCATTCTTGTTCTCCGTGCTTCTCTGTTTAACATCTGTCTCGCTCACAACCTCCACCCTTTAGATAACAGGAGCTATCCTGCTGGCGGTGGGAGTATGGGGGAAGCTGATGTTGGGCCCGTACATCTCTCTGATAGCCGACAACTCCACCAACGCCCCATACGTCCTCATCGGCACCGGGACAGTCATCATTGTTTTCGGCCTGTTTGGCTGCTTCGCCACCTGCAGAGGAAGCCCATGGATGCTGAAGCTGGTGAGAGGCTGTTGGAGGAGGAGGGGGAGGGTGGAGGGGGTGTTATGTTGCAGTGAATGGTGTCGATGCTGATTAATTAGCTTCAGGTCACATTATACAGGGAATAATGGTTGACCGCTATCCCACAGAGGGGTTGCTGCAGGGCACTTTGTTCCATTAATGACAGTCAAGTAAATGTGTTGGAGTGTGTGTGTGTGTGTGTGTGTGTGTGTGTGTGTGTGTGTGTGTGTGTGTGTGTGTGTTGTGTAGTAGTACAACCATAGGCAAATGATATTCATCTAAAGCAGAGGGTTTTCACACTAACTATGCAAATCTCCCTCCTCCTTCCCTTCCTTCTCTGCAGTATGCCATGTTTCTGTCACTCGTCTTCCTCGCTGAGTTAGTGGCGGGCATCTCTGGATTTGTGTTTCGCCACGAGGTCAGTATGCATGTACCAATTTTCTTTCTTTTTTAAGACTGTAGCTCAGTAAACAGCCTTTCTCTGTTAATGCCTGTGCTTACGATCGCCCCTAAACCGCAGATCAAGGGAACCTTCCGCAGAACGTACACCGAAGCGGTGAAGCACTACAATGCCGAGGATGAGGCGAGCCGTGCCGTCGATAACTTGCAGCACAAGGTGAGCCCTCATCCTCAAGATTAAATAAATGAGACATCGTCACTTTAAAGTGGTATTTTTCTCCACCGCCACCGTTGGAGTCTACATATGCTTATGACAGTGGAGCAAAGGGTTAAGGATGATTGTGGAGTTCTGGGGGGTAGGGTAGGACTACTCATGAGACCCACAGGCAGTGGAGTTAAAGAGGGTAGAGGAGGCTTGCATTGATTTGACACTGCAATGACAGCTGACAGCAGCAGGGGAAATAACAGTTTTAAAAAATCTTGACAGGACGGAAATGATTGGCTCGCACATAGGGACTGTGGCAAAATCAGATTGATTTAACTGTGGAAAGAACACGCCTCTGCCAGCTGATGTGATGCGTTTGGAGCAGGAAAGGAGCAAGAGATGGGATGAGAAAGAGAGAGAGGATATGAAAAAAATAGTCCTAGCATAAGCTAATAAAGAAGGAATGAACAGCTAAAGAATCCAGCAGCAGAAAATCAAAACACGCGACTAAAGCTAAAGGTTCACAGATGTCAGTACACGTTTTATTTTTCTTATTGCCAACAAAGCCAATCAAACGATTGTTTTTTAAGCACTGTTTGTGTACAAAAAGCCACATCACATTATAATCAGATCCATGACTCGAAGCCCTTTACAGCACAACCCACATTTGCCTGGCTTCAAAGAACCGAGGGTCAAACCGTCGCCACCCCAGTTAGTGGATGTCATGCAGTGAGAAATTCATTTCCTGTAGACCGAGAAATCTTTCTAGAAAGATTTACAAAGTGTCTAAATCAGACATAAGACTATTAACAATGGGCACTGTTGCTTAGCTGCCATACACGGCTCATGCGTTTGAAGTGTGTCGGTCTGATGCTGAACTCACTCCTTTGTAAGCAGCGTTTGCTGAAAACGAAATGACACTGCGCTGCGTGGTGGTGTGGTGGTTAACACCCATTGTCTTACAACATTACAGTGTGTATGTTCTTCCTGTGTCAGGGTGGGTATTCTGGCTTCCTCCCACAGTCCAAAAAATGCTTACTAGGTTAATTGGTGACACTGAAGTGGGTGTAGGTGTGAATGGTTGATGTACATAAGAAGATGTGGGAAATTGTTGAACAAAGGAAACTGTATTTTTGACTCGTCGTTAATGTGGATTTATTGAAGGATAATTCTGATCTTTCGCCGTTTCCGCCTCTCTTCAGCTGCGTTGCTGTGGCGTTTATAACTACACGAGTTGGATTGAGAGCGTGTATTATCCCTCAAATGGCATTCCTGCCAGCTGCTGCTTCAACTCCTCTGACTGCCACCTCGAAGACCTTCGCAACGCGACCGTAGCCCCGAGCAAGGTGTACCACCAGGTCAGTTTTTGTATTCTGCTTTCCTCCTTCTCATCTATCTGCTGTCAGACAGTCGATAAAACTCACAGGTTAGAAGGTAGCCATGTTTACATCAGACGTCCTCACGTGCCTTTTCAAATCCCTGCCTTCTCCATATACTAACACCTGCCTCAGATACGTTCCCATATACCCTTCTTGCCTCTGATTTGCTCATATAACATGTCCCCGTACCCTCTGCGGACTAACCTGCCCCCTGTGTTCCAGGGCTGCTTTGAGTTGGTCACTTCTTTCATGGAGACCAACATGGCCATTATCGCAGGAGTGACGTTTGGGATTGCGTTCTCACAGGTAGGACTTGAGGTTTTTGCAGGTGACGGCGTGCACGTTTGGTGTTTGGTGTATAAATAAATCCTCAACGCGCCGATTTTTCTGTCTTTCAGCTGATTGGCATGCTGCTGGCCTGCTGTCTGTCCAGGATCATCACAGCCAATCAGTATGAGATGGTGTAGCTGATGTGAGGTGGCAGGTAGGAGCCATTAAAAACCAAAGATCACCTCTCCAAGTAAATTTAAAGAAAAACATTGTTCTCTCTATTCTACAACGTGAACTCTTCTTTATCTTTCAGAGAGGGAGTTGAAGAGAATTAGAGATGAAGACTCTTGACACACGACCAGAGTAAATTCCTGAAACTCTACCCAACATCCGAATTGGAATTTACGTCCCTCCGTCTCTCTGCCTGTGATCTTAATGTAATATCTTAATGTATCTTACTGTAAAGCACCATTCCATGACTCACTTGCACCACAGCTTTCTATACCACACGTTCCATCGCGGCTCGATGTAGAAGTTGCTCACCGGCACGTATCTCAGATCAGGACGGCCCACGGCAAGCAGGTAGACCAGAGTTGTCTTGAGTGGACAGCGGTGTTGGTCTCGGGTAGATGAGCGGGCTCAAACTTGGTTTCTCAGTTGGCTGCAGCATGCTTAAAAAAAACACTGCACATGTTTGTACTAAATGACTTTGCTAAAGCTTGAGAGCAATCCTTTTACTAGGTAGATTCAGTTGTTGCATTTGACTTTGCTGTCGCTCATCCTTGTGTATCCTTTGGTTGTGACACTTTGTGAATTGATTACATGCACTGAGGAGTATGTTTTAGGTTTATATGAAAAGTGAGGAAGCCGAAAAAGAAGGGAAAAGCTAATTTTTAACCTTAAGACAAAGCATGATATATTTTTCTTGTCTAAAATAATGTATTTAGGTAGTTTAAATATGAATGGCACAGGTTTAATGGTATTTTGAAACTTTAGTGTGGGATACAAATACCAAACTACAAAATAACAGTCAACTTTGCGCACATTTTACAGTCTGTCATTAGTTTTACATGGAACAAAATGCAGTCCGTTCAGCGAGTCACACCTTTGAGGTCAGTCTAAAAGGCCTGGTCACACCAATTGCCAATTAGCATATTAGTGTAGATAGCATCTCTGCATCTAAAAGAAAGGGGCACTCTTTCAAGGATGCCAATGTTCCCATGTCGGACAGAGAAGACAGACGGTTTGAAAGATCTATGTCCACTGTGAACAACCAGCGTTGAACAGAGGTGGTGGTTTACGACACCAACTGTCTATAATCCAGTTTTGAGATCCCTTCCCAGACGCCTTAACGCCCACTCACATCGTAGGCCTTTTGACCTCAGGAAATCACATGATAGGGTGGGGCTAGGTTTCACAGTGGGTTCACCTGAAACCTTGGTCCACACCTGTTTTCACACCTTGGCTCGTGTGATTAGGTAGAGGATCAATAGAGGTTCCATGACCTTCTTGGGGACATTCCCATAGGACTTCACTAGTTGCTCTTAAAAGTGAAGAAGCTTCTCGGATGAGAGGTGAAACGTCTTCAAGGAAACTTAAAGAAGTCCAGACGCTTGTCTTTCCAAGCTCCTTAGATTAGTGTAGATGCTAACTCAATCGGTTTCTACAAAACACAGATTATACCATTGAAAGCTGTCTGATAACTGTATCTACATTTTTTGGTTGGTAGATGAGGGTCAAAATAAATATTAAAGAAAAAAATTGGACTATCCAGTTTAAAATTTTAAAAAAACCAAAACAGAAAAACATGCAAACGTCACCTAAACATCTTTTCACTACTGCAAGTTCATTTAAATGTACTGATTTTGCTTCAATACTGGTGTGACCGGGTTTTTTCAGGCTCTGAATTAGACCTCTAGTAATCAGTAATCGTTAAGGTTACTGCTCTTCAGCTTCCTTTGAGGAGCAATCAAAGGCCACATGTGCTTCAGCTGGGGTTTTTTGAGGGTCATACTTGTAAACCTGAATATGAATTAAATACAGAAAAAAGGCCCTGACTTTTACACAGTCTCTGCAAGCCCATTTAGAGTGTTGCTGATATAGAGAACAGATGGAAAACAGGATGAAAGTTGCCTGCAAGGGGAAACAAGCACTTATATGACGCATACTGACACTTTAGTGATGTTTTAGTACTCGTGTTCGTGTTATTATATGTAGAAAATGTAGAAATTACTGGCAGATTTTAGCTTTAAAGAGACCCGTCTTACTTTTTGCTTCGTTCTAGTGGTTAAGAGCTCGCAGAGCAGCGCTTTACAGCTTGCTAGTGTCATGTCGAATCATTAGGGTCGCCAATTGTTTTCTGCTGGTTTGAGCTAACGTCAGCGGTCTGCTACGGCAAAGGATGTCAGATTTAGCAAGAAGACACGTGTTCATCTACTGTATTGTGTGTGGTGCCATGCAACATGCTTAATCATCGTCATCATCAGCTGTAGATATGTATCGGAAATGTAATTTATATGACATACCGTTTCTCATTCTAATATGCTAATCAGTATAAATGTTGTGTCACAGTTTTGAATCCACACTTTGTGCTGTATTTGTTTAATAGTTTATAGGAAGACCCCGCACTGAAAAAAAGAATCGTGGCCGATGTTTCGTTGAGAGTAACGCGCAGTTTAGCTGTGTATTTATTAGAGTTCGGTTGGCATTCAGTTTACACTTTCACCAAGTGGTTTTTTATCTCTCTTTCGGTATGCGTGTGCGTGTGAGACTTTGTTCCTCTGTAGCTGACTATCTCTGTAACCTTGAGCGTGCGTGTAAGCGAGAGAGTGCGAGCGTCTAGACTCTGTGGATCCTGTTGTTATTCGGTTTTGGTCAGTATTTGGTTGTGGCTTTTCAAAGCTTGTTGCTTTTGAAACTGTATATTTATTTAGTGAATGTATGTTTTCCAGCACCCTTAAACTTACTTTACCTTTCTCTGAACTGATATTTTCCTGTAAATACTAAATTGTAATACCATCCTGCTTACACATGGGGTCACTAGACACCCGAAGAAGAACTGCACCATGCCGTCTACTATCGACTAAGTCACCATCAGTGGTCTTATTATCAATAAATATACAGAATAACACTTTTGTTTGCACTGTGGTCATTTTGCTTCAACAGAAACGTAACTGGGTTTTTTTTTTTCATTTACAGTACTGTGCAAAAGTTTGAACCATCCCTCATTTATTTATATGATGCAGGGAAAATGGCAACATACATTGACAGCCACTCTTCCGTTGACACCGTTTCTGATGAGTCTTCAGTGAAGAAGAGTAAGGTGCATCTCTAAGGTTTCTTTTGGACTTTTTCAAATTTCTTAATGTGACACGACTTTTAGATACCGTTTGCATGCTGTAGATATTATTTGTTTTGTGACATGCTGCTTGTAACAAAATGCCTAAAGATACGATTTACAATTTGTTCCGGCTCATCCCTTGAATTGGGTGTCTTTTTTAAGCTTGAATGAGTCATGGGTCGGTGTTAAGTGGAAAGAAACATTCCTCTGAAAACGCTCAGGTGCAAGGACTGCACTGGAAATGAGTGAAAAAGTAGCCAATGTCCAAAGAAAAACTTTGAAATACCTTCAGAACTGCTCCTCAAGACCACTTCAAAAAAAGAAAAACTACAATAAAGTCTATTTTATTTTTTATTGCTTTTGACTTTTAAGAATTTTGCACAGCATTGTAGCCATTTCTGCATCATGATTTCCTGTTGTTTCCATAAGACTTCTTCTAACAATGTGCCATCACCAGTGTGTGAATGTGTGTGTGAATGCGTGGATGACTGAATGTGTAAAGCGCAAATACAGGCCATTTACCATTTAACACGAAAACCACTCGGTTCACTAAAAATATTCACTTAAAATTGGGAAATTATATCTAATCCATATTTGATTCACTAGATGGCTCGTAATTTGACCAGTGTATAGGGCCTCGGTTTAAACGAGAAGTAGAGAAAAGATCGGATTAAAAGTAACAACATGTTAAACGTAGGCTAAATAGACGACAAGCACCTATATGGTGTTATAATAAAATACCCCCTAAAAAGTCAAATGAAAATAAAATAAATGAACAAAAAATGTAAATTTCCATTAAACGTGATCTCATCCTATAAATAATTTCACTTATGTTCTTCCAGTCCTTTCAAAAGCTCCCTCTTCCCGCATCGCTGCACACTCGCTAACGGCGCAGGTGGCCTTTTCTTTTATCTTATCACGCCGTGCTCGTCCACATGATGGCGCCTGGTTATCAGCTCAAAACGGAACTGTGGAGAGATTTCACCGAGAGAGAGAGAGAGCGTGCGGAGGGAGGGGGGAGAAAACACGGAGGGGAAACCGCATTTGTCAAAGCGCCGCACACACATTCCCCGGTCTCTGTGTGTCTGTTTTCCTCCCCTGCTGCAGCTGCTGCTGCTGCGGGCTGCGTCGGAAACAAGGCCGGAAAAAGCGGTGCGACGATAGGGGAAGAGAGGCTGGTACTCGCGGGGAGACCGCGCCGACCGACTGGGCTCGCTCCAATCTCGTTACGCAAATTACCGGCAGAGCGGCGCGGCAGTGGGTCCGCTAATGGAGCGTGCGTGCCGCTGCCTCCCGCGCCCTGCCTCGCCCTCGCCTCCGCCTCCCGACTGCACATAATGGGTTATAGGCTAGAGGGAGGCATTCACTGGGGAAGCGCTATTACTCACACGCACGGCAGACACACAAAGCGCCGCTCCAGAGCGCGTCGGTGTGTGCGCAGTGCAGCGGGTCTAATTATGAGGAGATAAGTCTGCTTATCGTCAGTCCACTTTAAAAAAAAAAAGAAAGAAAGAAAGAAAAGAAAAAAGAAAACACAGAACATAAGGAGAATTTAGAGTCTTTGCCTTCTGAAATGAGCCAGCGGACGGAAATGTGACCGCTCTGAGTGCGCGGTGGATCAGCAGGGCGGTCAGAGAAAACTACTGAGGTCAGGAGTTGTTGGGGGGCCCCTCTCCACCCACGCCCCTAACGACGCTCACCCCCAGACTGCAAATTATAACCAGACTCTGTGGGAAAGCCTCAAGTCTCTTTTAATATCCTTTAAAGCCCGTTTGTTGGGCTGTGTTAATTAGGTCAGAGTATTGCAATAAAGTTCAATACCTGAAGCCTCAAAATGACCGTACAGTTGAATCAATGTCCCTCTTAAACAGTTTAGAGCAATAACGATCATGGAAAAAAAAGTTAACTGCTACGACTGCGTTCATTTTAGCTTAGTATAACCATGCCGCATCCTATTTTTCCCCTAAATGCGATGGTGTGCACAAGACTCTTTCCCTATGAAATTGCATCTACCTCACTTTAAGCCTTCTTTTAAGCAGCTTGACTTGACCTAGTTATTGTAGTTTGGCAGAGACTTTTCTCAAAAGCATCGGGACGCTACCAAAGTCGGAAAAGCACAGTGACATATTTAAAACTGAGGACGGCTTTCCTCCGATGAGCTTTAGCAGTCGCATTGTCCTGTGCCGGGGACATACGTCATTGTTTTCATGGGTTTTATGACTGCACTGTTCAGTTTACTCTGCAGACTTTAGAGAGTTCAATGCACAACAAACAGTCATCAGTAAGATGTTTTATTCAATAATTCAAAGATGCAGAAATCTGAAAAGAAAACCAAAAACCAATCTTAACCAAGGTCACTGTGGCAAGGTGTTGATACATTCAGCAATCCCGAAATTCTCCTCCTGACGCTCAAACAGCTTCATTATTTTTAGGCCTTTTAAAAACACAAAAGTCCACAGCTTTGAAATGCGTGTTAACGTAATTCTTTTGGGGTAACTAAATAGTCCAAATGTGCTTAAAATTTACAAATAAGTTACAATATTACATGAAATCCAACAACTGTACAAAAACAGGGAAATCACTCACTGCAGTATTGTTGTAAAGTTTTCAAACCCCTGTCGTGGTATCCCAAGTATCTGAAGTCCTTCTTACCTGAAAACATTATGTCATTAGAAGGTTCCCATTTATTGTCGTAAATGCTAATGTGCTACATTGGACGCTGCTCCTGATTTGTCTCAGTGATGGCTGCCAGCCTTAAGCGGCGCACGAAGTTCAGTATGAAAGACAAGTTGGGTTTTTTTAAATGGCTGATTAAAAATCGTATTAAATCCACAACAGGAATTACTTTGACTGCTTTGACACACACCCACACCCACACCCTACCGTCTGCACCCCACGGTGACGCCTTATTTACTGTCTTATAAAGTAAAATAGGAGGCCTGCCCCATTCCACCTGTCTGTTTGTGATGGGAGCTGTTGTCGCTGTTGTTCTCGCAGCTGTTGTTGTTCTAATTGCTGTTGCTGCTTCGCCTCAAGCTTCCCCGCTTAACTCAGACACCCCTGCCTCACACTTTTCAGCAACATGCAGTTGTGATGACAAGTACTAGAGTTCCCACTCAAGCTGCCTGTTCCTATAGCTCAGCACACCACTCTAACCCTCTCTCCCAACCACCTCCCCCTCCTCCTCTATCTCCTCTCTCTCCCTTACTCTTTGAAGCCTCGGGGATGATGATGACACCCGCCGTAATCGGTGGATGCTCAGCTCCTGACATGACACACAATCGAGAAACTCTCCCGAACTGATCCGGGTTTGGTTGTTGCATTCAGACGCGGTACGTCCTCTGACAAGTGGAAAGGCCTTTCACGGGAGAATAGAGGAATTCAGTGAGGTGGGGTCCATGACTGACAGGTCTGTTGAGAAAGCAAAGCCAGCTCCAGTTTCACATCTCTCCTCTGCAGTGGTGCACATTTGCTCTGCTGACCTGTTTCTTTTTTTTTTCTTAACTAGATCTGGGATCAGCTAATCTTCAAAGCAGCACTAAGATTAGTTCATTTGTTTTCATGAGGCTTTGCAGTTTTGGAGCGGGAGGGATGTGGGACAGGGACAAGGCTCCAAGCACATTTGCTTTTATCCAGAAAAGGTCCTTTGTTTAAGCATTCACATTTTTACTTCTTCAATATTTTGCCTTCACTCTGTGCAAAAATCTTGAGACGCCCTCCTTTCTTTATAGTTTCCTTCCAAGGTGCTCGACTTTCTTTTAATTTGTGATAGTGATAGTTCTCCAGGCTTTTCCAGGGTTTGTTAAGCCATTTAACACTGACCTATGAATCATTCAAGCACAAAAATTGCATCTAACTCAAGGAATGAACCAGTGTTGAGGCAACTTAGCAAAGAAATGGCACTTTGTTACTAGTCGCATGTTGTAAAAAGAAATCATTTGCCCCCATGTCTTTAGTTGACTATGAAAACACAGTTTTACACATCTCGGCCTGCTGTGTAGAGTGTCCTTAAAAGATTTTCGAGGAAACTGGAAAACTGAAAGGAAAAAGAAGAAATGTCAGGCTTAAAACACAACAGATAAACAATGATAAGAATGACAATGATCCCAAACACACTGAGAATGCAGTAAAGGGCATAGTTGAATAGAAAAACACACAAAGGAACACTGTCAGCCATGGATTGGCCTCCCCGGAACACAGGCCTCAACATTACTGAAGCAGTGTGGATCATTTTAACAGAGAACAGAACAAAAGGATTGTTAAAGAATGTCAGAGATCTCTACCTGAAGACTACTGTGTTGAAGAATAAAGGTGGTCAAACTATTGATTTTCAAGCTTGTCAGAGCTGCACAGACTCTCTTTTGGCCTTGTGTACTGTATTTCCATACATGTTTGCACGTTTCAATAAATCTCTGCGCCTAGTTCTCATTTTCCTAGCAAAATATAAAGAAATGAAGGCTGGCTTGATACTTTTGCATATTGCTGTATTTATTTATATGTTTAGGGCACTGAAACAGATGATAAAACACAGAGTACAGTGAAAGTCAAAAATAAACAAAAGTAGCATTACATTAATGCTTATATGCTACTTTTTGCTCATACTGCATTTCACAGGGAAATATATTTTGTCATGCTAACCTTTGCATTATAATTTCAAAAAGTACAAATTGGTTTTTGCTTAATATGAATAAGTATGAATCAATAATATGTTATAGAGCAATAGAATAATGACACACAACCTTTCTGCTTACATAGTGAGTAGTTTGATTCTTATACTTTAAGTATGTTTCACTGGTATTAGTAATACTTCCTCCACCACTGGGTGTGCGGTGAGGAACTGCGATGGAAACAATATGACAAGGGACATAACAAAGAGAAGCTGTAGGTAGATTACGAAACACAGAGAGACAGAAACCCAGCAAACAGGTTTTTGTCTTCACATTCTCACAATTCTTGCTGAGTGAGACTTCTTGAATGCTGATGCATTTACAAAGAATCTAGAACAAACCGTGCCCGCATACATCATCTCCAAGACACACAGCATGATTCAGGCCACCCCTTTATCCGTGCTTTAACTTCCGACTCATCCTAACATCATTCATATAAGCTTATCCCTGTTTTGATTTAACACATTTTGATTTAATGCCTGTCAACATGGTGGAATTTTATTTTTGCTGACGGTGGTATGTGGAAAACATGTGTGTACAGTTTCACCTTGGCCAGAAGTGTTTACCAAAGCTCAGATTTCAGACTCCCACCGGGTGCACCTAGTGTATCAAGTACTAATGCTGGGCTATTTCTGATGCAGGGGCTGTGTGGGAGTTCCCCTGTTTACCAGCAGCTGAAGGGCAGACGAAAATCAGCTACCCACCACCACTGCTGGAAACCGGCTGGTGCAACAGTTCAGATTTTAAGCGTAATCTCACAAACCTTGACAGCGCTGCACCTGGTTTATGGACTAAATTACCCCGAGTGGAGTTCAGCAGGCCTGTTATATTTCTGTTAGTGTGAGACTGGTACTCAGTAACGAGTAAACCTGTACTCTAATCACATTTGTTGTTACTTTAATTGCATTTTTGTTGCCATAGATGCACAGTATCCATGGTATTTCTGCCTATTATGGGTATTTTGTACACAAAATACACCAAAAAAAGAAATTGCTTTATGAAAAAACAAGTTGACAGTATTATAGACTGTAAGCATACTGTATATGATTAGCATAAGAGGACACCAGGCAACTTCCCTGTGCTATTAAACCAAATAAAACCTGATCCACAAAGAGAAAAAGGAATTAAAATTCAAAGATAATTGAGCGATAGATGTTGCAGGACATTACTGCCCCCTCTTTCTTAAAGCATTAATTGTGTAATGACTGTTTGCACTTGACACACCCCAACGTTGAAACACCCAGCTTTATAAAGTATTTAACACAGGCTACACCCCCTCCACCTGCAACAGTAAACACTTATACTAACGTTTAATACAGATAAAGAACCACTGAATACTTCTATTATACTGCTGCTTATAATTTGCTGATGTCACTGCTGTAGACTTGCTGCCTGTGCTTTTTTACTCCAGATCATGAACTCAGTGACTCTACATTAGTACCAGTTCTACCGGAGTGTCTTTCACATACAGAAAACAGGCACTACGTGGTCGAGCTCTCAAGGATTCCAATAACTACACTATAAATATACATCGTTGAAAGGACTTCTTCCACGTGTTGCTTCTGTGCTCTTTGCACGACTACCGTCTCCTCATTGGTCAAACTCGGACTTGTCCCGCCTCCGGGTCATGATTGGTTTGCCTGGAAACCAAAGTGATGGGCTGATGGCTTGGATAATGAATATTCATAATACCGGTCTGCACGCTACAGCCTCACCCTACGTGCCTCAGCTGTGTGCTTCATCGGAACAGAATGTGGGATGTGGTGATGTAATCTCAGCGACTTTTTTACCGGAAGACAGCGGTACACTGTAGGTTTACAGGACGGCACGTTGCACAGTAAGTGAAGTTTGGGATGAAATTGTTACGCGTAAATACGCACCGTGAAACATCGCGTGTATTGGGCTTTAATTGACGTCTGAACTCGATTTTGAGCTTTTTCTCGAGCTTTGCATCGGTGTTTGAGGTTTACTGTGGAATGTGTTCTAGTCTACCTGTCAACATAAAGCCACGCCTTTTCTAGAGAAAGCGCCAAACCTCTGTTCTCTGCTCTGTGCCATTTCAGGTCATTTGGGTCCGATTACTCTTGGTAGAACTCGACAAACAGGTTGTGGCACCGCCTTGAAACTACCTGTGTGTATATATCCCAGCGCTTTCGACGAGTTTCAGAACGATCGAGAAGAGCAAGCAACTGAGCGATAAAGCTCAAGAACCGAGCACGACTACCAGAGCAAGTCGCATGATTGCTTGAGGGCAGCCAATCTTCGCTGGAGCATTAACAGAAAAGCAGCCTCTGCGTAAAGCCGATCAGCGCGGTATTACAGCTGGGCACACACAGAAGAGAGGAAAGCGAGACAAGACATTCGGATCATTGCTTTCACGGAAAGAAACAGGAAAAAAACAACTACCGCCAAGATGATGATGCAGCTGCAAGAAACCACAACTCAGAAAAACTCCCTCTTCAACGCCATGAACAGCTTCATCGGGGCCGTAAAGAACATGGACCAGACCATCCTGTTGCCCAGCCTGCTGCGGGATGTCCCGCTGGATGAAGACAGCCAGATGAGCTCTCTGAAATCAGAGGAGGACGAGGGGGACATGTACAGCTACTACCAGCTGCTTAAATCTATCCGCGGGGAGATCGAGTGGGGAGTCAGGCACGGCACCTCCGACGAGACGCGCAAAGAGAGCATGAAAGTCACTCGCTCTCACTCCTCGATGTCGATGTCCTCCCTCTCTTCAGCCTCATCCGAGGAGGAAGACGAGATTGAAGACGAGAATCTGCAGAGCCAGTTCCAGTACCATCTCACCGGGCTGCAAATGGTGCTGTCCAAGCTCACTGACCAGGCTAACTCTCTCACCAAGCGCTACAAGAAGGAGCTTGGCATCGGAGGTTGGGGCCAGTAGAGCCCACATAAACTCTGACGCACAGACTCTTTTCGTTAACTGAATGACAAAAGTGTCTTCTTTGAATAGGCCTTCATGCTGCTGCTGCTGTTACTACTGATGAAATTCATGGACAAACATTTGAATGGTAGAAAAGAAAGCAGCTATTTTTATCTACAGGCATAAATGGTGTTGGTCTACTTTGTGGTCTTGACTGTAGATGTGTTGATCTTGGAGAAAGCATTTGCGTGCTCATCACACTTGACTATATTTTTGCACTCCAAAGTGTCACACGCAGAATGCTTTCAGCTCAAGTGATCCACAGATGAAACGTATTTAAGCCTTTTATTTAATGTGTAATTTATTACCTCACTCTGTATGTTTAAGAGCCAGATGTTATTTCAAAGTTGGAGAAGAAGTGGTCTGTTGGATCTTAGACTGTTCTTCTGAACCACCTCACTGACAGGGATACTGACAAAAGACTTAGCGTCCTATCTGCGACACTGATGATGTTAGTGTGTTCAGATGAACTGTATGTATTGACTGTTGTTTTAGTCTAATGTGTCTCATGTAAAGTTCTTTGGAAGGAGGCAGATGCTTATTGTAGCTGCCCATGATCGCCTCATGTCCTAAATGGTCAATGAACTGGAAACGATGGATAATTCTTCTGGATGGAGAATAATGAGGTTTTCCATGAGATACATTAGTTATTGTAATTTTACCCTGTTATGTCCATCTGTCAGTTTAAGCCGATGCTTTTGTATGCACCTTATGCCCCATTTTTGTACTTGGTAATATGTCTTTAAAATAAACTTTTATAGAAACTTATTGCACTTGTTGTGTTTTGTTTTTTCTTTTTGTAAAATCACTGCAGTTTTACATTTTAGATAAAAAGTGGGAGAATATTATAGCGTATTATTTTGTTTTGTCTCCCTCCCCTCACTCCCAACCTTTGTGGCAGATGGTCGCCCTGCCTTGAGCCTGGTTCTCCTCAGTTTCTTCCTGTTAAAAGGGAGTTTTTCCTTCCCACTATCGCCAGGCACTTGCTGATTGTGTGATTGTTGTGGTTTCTCTATATTATTGTAGAGTCTTTACCTTACAATCTAAAGTTCCTTGAGTTGACTTTTGTGAACAGATACTATACAAATTGAATAACTATTGAGTAAAGACGGCAAAAAATGGAGTTATTTCTTGATTTTTACTTGTGATTTGCTTTAAAGCTAAACACCTAACACAACTGATCTTTCCTCTTTTGATCACAATGAAAGCCTGTAGGCTATTCTTAAACATTCAGAGTGTTGATAATGTTAAGAGTTGCCACAAATTATGCATTATAAACTTGAACCATCTTTTTAAAATAATATGCAACATGAACATGCATCCAGAGATGGAAAGAGCCAGGTTATACATCACAAAAGAGAGAGAACGGAAACATCCAGACTTCCTGGTTGCATTCAGCTTCAGTCCTTGACTTTTAAAAACGACTGGTTATCTCACAGTGATGATCGTTGTGTAAAGTCATTGTTCTGAGCTCTTATCAGCTGGGGACAGATAAAGTATGAGTTTTGTTCGAGTTATTTTATCATAACACCCAAATATTTTGTTGCTCAACTGCACTTTTGTTTTTTTTCTTTTTTGATCATTTGTGTTGTTGTTGGGGGAAAAAAATAGGTTATGACGCTGTAGCATTGTCTGCATTTTCTAAAGACAATCTCTGGGGAAAGGTGGATCTCAAAACCAGCAAGGGAATTAGTTGATCTTTTTGTATTTGCAGTCAATAGACTGCCAAAATATGCAGCCTGACCCAACAATACTGCAGTTTTGTCCGTGCTATGATAACCTCTCAGGTTAAAAACCAAAAGATTCACAGAAAGGCATTCTGACCTTCAGATTTACCACAATTGCATTCAGCCATTTGGAATTTAAAAACATGTTATAGAGTAGAAGTAGAAGGAATGCTACCTGCCAGTTAAGTTTCGAGTGACAACACCTTAACCCAACTGGGCTCTGTGTGATAAAAGGCTGATAATATTACATGTATTTGAATGCGTCGAAAAAGACTTGTTACTTCCTTTTCTTAAAATCTCATTGTTTCCTCTGGATATTTCCAACTGACTAAGTGCATGACACAGAAAGAAAATATGCAAAATATTTTAAAATACATTGTTCAATCAGCATTTTCCTGCAGTCTGGGAATACCTGTGGCAGTTAGGTGTGCTCTGTAACTACTTTCATCAAACTAACATTTTACAGTATGTAAGCATTTTGGAATGCATGAAAAGGAGTGCCAAGTCTGTTGTGAATATACACATGTGTTACACATGTGTTACACACTAATGTAACACCCAGAAAACACCCAGAAAACAGATTTCCTTCACTGAGGTAGTGACAACCTCAAAGACCAGCAGGTACAGCTGGAGTTCCAGTGTAACAATAGGGCAACAAAGATGCACACACCCACTTTCCACTTTGATTCTCTGTCTCATTCACACTTGTGTAGAACTGCAGAAAACAAAAAGCCACAATCATCAGCAAATAAGGCAATTTGAAAGGAAAGGTGACATTTGAGGAATGAAGCGCACTTACCGTAGTACATTCATCTCTGTGACGCAGCCAAGCTCTCTACAGCTAACTGAAATAAAGATTTATTTTTTTTAACTTTTATTTAACTTATATATTTAATTATACCCAATGCAATGCATGAACAAAATCTACAATAACTAATAGAAAGCTACTAATGGCTACTACACTGGGTATCTCTGCCTGTTTGATATGGCAGATGCTCTTCCTGATGCAGTCCCAAAAGGAAAAATTGCTCCTACGAATGAACTGGGAATCATTAGGTTGTTAAGTGAATGTGTAAACCACTCCAATATTGAGACACAAAACATGGAATGAAGTGAAAACATTGCTTAATTTTCTCTTGCCTGTCTTGTTTCAGAGAAACATAAAATTTACACATCCTTTAAAATGCATATAAATAGAGCCTAGTCCACAAAAATAAAAAAAATCTCCAAACATACACACCTTGAAAATACATCTCAGAGGTTTTGCACAAAATCTAAACCCTGCCCATGCGAAGGACAAAGGTAACATGCTTTGCTACATTTATCAGTAGTCTAAATGAGCTGGCAGTTTGTAAAAACATCCGCTGAGATAGTACAATCTTATCTTAATCTCAACCTTAAAATGGCTACCTGAAACTACCAGAAAGGCTTTTGTTGTCAGTCACCAGACAGCAATGCTGCAACATGCTTTAATGGAATCACAAGGTTATGTTTTGTGGGTTGTGCTTGTTTATGTTTGTTTAATTATTTGTGCCCATAATCACGTTAGACATGGGGGACTTTGCGACCTCTTAGTTGCATACTAAAGGTTAACTGGTATGAGATATCTTGCTTAAATAAACATAAGAATGCAAAACTTTGTTCATGTGAACATTCACTAGCTTACTCAGCGTAAAGGTTCTTTTAATTTTGGGGAGATGTTATGCTATAATAAAAACAATCTTGTTATTTCATCATATTTTTATGGTCATATAAACCTTACACATTTCACCATAACACATCAGGACAGGTAATGTTTCTGCTTTATTGTCCCTTTGTTAAACTGGAGAACAGAGGAATGGTATTGTATATTTATTTTGAACATATTGAAATAGTGCAACAACAACAGAGAAAAGAGAAACACAAAAACTGAGCAAAACAAAGCGAAAACAAAACAATAATACTTATAAATAGCTTGCATGTTCAAAAGGGAGTAGGAGGAAGCATAAACTCATTTAATCCCACCCCTTTCCAGTATTTGATAACTAATCGTCAACACTTTTTCTTTCTGTTTATGCCCCATCCATCATAAATTCTTCCTTTGTTGAATGTATTTGCATTTATAACCCCACTAACACGCCAAAAGATATACAAATTTACAGATATATACATATATAAACATACATAATAGTGGGTCAGAACACCTGATCAAAACCTTACCTCATCACTGTACTTTTCAAAAACCATATTTTTGTATGGCTTTCAGAAACACGGGCTACAAAACGTCTGCACTCGATTTTTTCGCAAACAGTGTCTATCAGTTTTGTCCCCTTGCCCACACGGTAGAAACAGGAAGTTAATGGAAAGCTACAGCAAAATAAAAACAAATCGAAGCGAAATTGGCTGAAAATCGCTGCGAATCAAATATGGCCAGTCCAGATCCAAAGTCAATAAGTAACGATTCACGCTGCATATTTTTTAACACTCATTCAGGAGACTATCAATGCGTAAGTAGTTGACGTCAGTTAAACTTCAGCTTTTGGCTAATTAGCTAGTTAGCCGCGAAACGTTTTACCGTTTTTCTCTTCTGGGGGACTCTGCTGATTAAAAGAGAGTAAAAGAAATGTCCCATCCTGTTTTTAGTTAATGATTAGTTGATAAACAAAGACCTAACCCCTGCTTGGTTCCTGCTGCTAAGCTTTGGCACTTCACCCGATTTCATAGGCGTCTCCCATGCTAGCTGCGGCTAATCAACGTTAACGTCATTTCAGAAACCTACTGTGAGGTCCACTGGCTCATTAAACGATAACTGCACTCACCCACACTTAACCAGCCTTACACTGAAACACTACTGTCAATACGTATTGTTAACATATCTTAGTTTATATCTAAGCCGTAGGCTTGGAAAGAGTACGTTCATATGTTTGTCTATATAAAAATGATACGTTAGTAATTTTAGATGTTAATTAGAATTTAAATTCATTCAACTCAAATTAAATTTTCTTTTTTAAATGAGTGCCACCACTCATAGATTTCTGAGGAAGCGCTGGATCGTTCGTGGAGAACCATTTAGGCCTAAATGATGTGTGCTATCATTGGGCTGCTTGTTTACTAAAACAAAGTTTGTTTACTTTACCAAAACTATAAAAAGTCGATTTTGAAAAATATTCATTAAATAATCCTGACCACCAAGTTAATGTAAGTAAAAGATAGTCATCATTATGTAAGCAAATTCAGACAAGGCTTAATTTATATTAATGTAAGCAACTTTTCAAATTGTCACAGCTTTTATTCTTTCTTTCAGATTTTCACAATGTATACACAAGTCTTTGTTCAAATACATTTTATAATTCAAACTATAAAGAGGCAATAGATTAAACGCTTTTGAGATTTGAGATAAGCTATTGTTATTAATTAAAATAATATAACAAGGTTTAAATATACTGAATTTTTAACATTTATTTGCAGTGAGTTTTTTTTTTTTTAGATTTAGTGCTAGACCTAGAATTGGCGCTTTCTGAGGAAAGAATGCCAGCTAAATGGAGTTACCTAAACAAAGGAAGGAAACTGAAAATAATTTGTCTTGTTTTGGTTATTTTTGTAACGGAGTTGCATTGATTAGAGCGACAGTCTCGATCTGATCAGGACAGAAACACAAAAGACTGACTGACCTTTGTTTTACCCGTGGTGTTTGCACATGATCCGATCATATCACATTCTGTTTGTTGTGTCATATCACTGTTTATTCTCTTCCTTTTAAACGCTAAATAGGTTTTGGTGGCGGGGTTGCACATGGGGTCATGCATAATTACTGTTCTTTAAAATAGGTTGGTGTCAAATAAAATTGTTTAACAATTATGAGAGACATGTATGAAGAAATGAAAGCCACATAAAAATTGTATTTATAACTAATTTTACCTCTTGACATGCAGTTTGGGCATCAAGAAATTGGGACAAGACAACAGGTCATTTTTGGGGTTCTCAAGAGCTATTTTGTATTTTAAATAATATTTTGGAACCACTTTATAAAGCTAACTGTACATTTTGTTGGAGAGCAAGAGTAGTTTACACAGCAAATGCGTGTTTTAGTATTTTGTGCATGGAATATTTTCAAGTTCCTGGGTGGGACCAGAAGTGTCCTTGTAGAATGGCTCAGTAGCTTTTACTCCACAATATTAATTTATTAGCAGCAGCTGTTTATTCTCCTATAAATGAAACTACTCAGTCTGTTTGAAGCAGTTAATGTTTGTATAACATGAAGGTAGTGCTAACATGTTAATACATCAGTAGTAATTATGCAGTGATAGAATAATGTAACAGAGTTTTATGCAGATATTGGCAGCATATCTGCGGTCAGTGATCCAGTTTTATATTCTGAATATCTGATTGTTGTTCATTGCCCTCTCAAAACCCACCACCTCTTTGAATATTATGGTGTTTGTATAGTGTCAAAATGTGTCAGAGAGTTGTGTTTTTTTTTTGTTTTTTTTTACTATGGCAACAGCAGTTGCTTCAGGAAGATCAGTCTCTTCCTCAGCAGGGGGTTGGCAAAGGGCATCATCTGTCTGAACTGCTGAATCTCCTCTGCCTGCCACCAGTCCTTTGAAGCTAATTAAGAATACTGCTGGTGTTTAACCTCCTCAAATTTCCCCATATCACTTCACATCTTTGTTCCTGTTGCTGGCCCTCTGTTCTTTGCGTAATCTGGATTGAAAGTCTGATGGTAGGCTACATAGAAACTGCTCCTCTTATCTCTAATCCAAGGCCAAACCCTGCACTCTGGCAGCTCAAACTCTGTGTCATTCCTCTGCTGCTTTGGGGCTGTAGTGGTGTTGAACTGCCTTATGACATAGACAGAAAGCGCAACTGTTAAAACAGCATCTATCAGCCCTGTGCTAATATTTACAACAAAAAAAGAGACAGAGAGACATGGCAAACAATCACCTTAAACCCAAAGCGGCTTGAGGGTTCAATCAGCACCTCTCTGCAAATTCAAGTGCCAAACCTGGATACTATAAGGCACTAGACATACAGGTGGTATGGAGTGTGCACTCTTTAAAAGGTCATTGATAAATAAATTTATCAGGCGTAGCTTTCTGCCTAAACCAAAGTTGACATGAGCTTGGGAGATTAGATTGGAAAGACAAAATCAGTACTTTTTCTGGTACACTAAATTTGCTTGTGTGAGAAGGTGTGGGTCTCGTGTGCCAGCAGTATCAGGCTGCAGGTTATCATCAGTTCTTGCAGCAGCTCAGCTGCGCTTGATAAAGTGTGCTGCAGTAGGGCTGTCTTGTGCGGCGCCCAGATCAGTAATGATGCAAAGGTAACTGCAATTTCCGGGGAAATAGCTGACTAACCCACATACAGATGTTCATCAGTGAAGAAGGTAGCTATCTGAGTTTTCAGACAGTTTTTATTCATCGATTTCTTACTTTATCCTCTCATTATTAAAGATTGTGGGAAAGATGTTAATGCACATGTTTTTGTTGGCTTAGCAACACCTTGACAATGAGCCTTTCAGTTTGTGGAAATGTTTTGTTTTCAGACACATTGGAGGGTTTTCAAGCATGAGCAGCCCATTTGAGGTCATGTGAAATCAGATTTAATTTTAATTCTTTAATTAGGCTATTGCAATTTGATTTTGATTTTTGTTTTTTGTGAGCCATTCATAGGTGGACTTGCTTGTGTGTTTTATGCTTCATTGTCCTGCTGCATAACTTAAGTGCACTTGACCTTCAGGGCCAGACATTCTCCTTCAGGATTTTATGGTAGAGAGCAGAAGTTGTGATTACATCAACATCTGAAGCAGCAAAGCAGCCCCTGACCATCACACGGCCACCACCTGGCATGATTGTTACTTGTGTTGTATTTTGAGATCTTTTAGCCTATTTCACTTTGTTAGATAGATTATATTTAACTGATTTGTCAATTGAGCAGGTCTAGCAGTAATCAAGTCTGGTTGCGGCTTTTTGAAAATAAACAGCCTTTTTCCTCAATAATTCAAGTCATCATTTAATACCAGATCAAGATAAGTGGAAGGAGACATATGGCAACAAATATACACCGACCCTCTGAATGGATTCTGCTACATCGGATGCTTTGCAAAGAATTTGGTGGATTTAACACAGTGTGTGGTTGATTACCTTTAGAGCTGAAATCTTTAAGTATTTAACTGATGGGTTCATCAATTAAAAAATATAATTAGCAATACAGTATAGTTTATACACAATCAAATAAGAAAATTAATAAATACTTTCTTGTTCCAGCTGCTTAATTGTGAGGATTTGTTGGGGGTTTTTCTGACTCAGCCCCCGTGTCTAACCCTTCATTACATAGTCAAAGTAAACAGCCATATATGTTAAAATAAGGCTGTTTTCACTGAAGGTTCATTACTTTGTCAGTTTTTAGTAGGAATAAGACTCAGAGGTAAAACTCACAACTATGATATGAGGAGAAAAAATAAAAATAAAAAAATGGAATTATGAGCTTTTGTACCCTGAGTGTTGTTAACATTCCTGCAGTACTACATTGGAAGTCCTTCACATGAAACGAAGACAACAGGAAGGCCACACAGACAAAAAAGAATGTTTGAAAAATATGCCTTTAAATAAATGAAATCTTTCCTATCTTAAAACCTTTGAAAGCCTTAACTTCTAAGTTATGCATTAAAGGAAGACTTAATTTTTTGCAGTAAATTTCCATCTTTTTTTTGAAAGGGCTGGATATGACGCAGCATTTGTTTTTTGCGGAAGTGATTATCAGACTGATCGAAGGAGCTCCTTGTTATTGTTGATGTGTCCCTTCCGAGTACACATGTGTTGAACGTGTGCAAAGGGCCAGTGCAGCGATGTTGCATGTTGGATTGTGCGGACATGCCGTTGTCTGTTTTGTATGCAAGGCTTCTGCTGCTGGCTCGTTCATCTACCCAGACTGACAGGACTGACTCACATATAATTCATTCTCATCATTCTTTCGCTTTCTGAGATCAGTTTCAGGTTGCACACAGCTTTTAGCAGAAAATGTAGAGTGTCAGGTTCTAGCTGTGTCTGTGTTTCATTTCCCAAAGCTTCCTCAGAAGCCCTTTCTTTATAGTGTATTAAAATAGGTTCATGGACACTGTAGATGTGTCAGGTGCCTCCAGTTTTGATGCCCAGGTTGCCATAAGTGTATGCAAATCCTGTTCTTTTTTTTTAAGCTTGCATGTTTGCATTTATGTACACAAACACAGAGAACACATGCTAGAACAAATTGCAGACGTGTAGCCTGAGCTTATCAGGCACAGCGTTTGTACATCTGATGCTGTACGTGCTTCTAGTGCTTTCCAGTGCTTCCAGTAGATCATACAGAGTACACTACAAGGAGTACGCATAAGTCAGCTGAAGATGTTTATATGATTTATGATTTATATATTTTTATGATTAGTGCACGTGACCTGGACACTAATAAGATTCATTTCTTTTGTTTTGCAGGGGGTGATTTTAACAGTAAAGCGAGCCACAGGAACCTTCTCATTAGTAGGATGGTGAATATATTTTGACTTATATCTTCCTCAAATTATTCTTTGTGTTCAGGGGTTGATTTTTTCTACATTGCTAAGTATTTAAGATATACAGACTGAGTGATGTGAGAATTTTGAAGACCGTTACCAATATTGGTGTTTGGCAATATAAAAAAGAAATTTTATTTTATTTTTCTCTTTCAGACACAAAAAAAATATTTCTTATGTGTCGTTTATTTACTTGTTTACACCCTGCCTGATTTGCATGGATCAGCTGGTTGCTTTGTTTTTGGTGTTCCAAAGATGTGACAAGGAAGTTGCAGACTGCCCTCTGATGGATAAATTATGCAATGCCAATACTCAAAACATGGTTGAAGGGTGTTTCTCAAATTAAGGATGACAAAAGGATGATGTATGCATCGCATTTGCACTGCTCACACTGATCTAAAATTTGTGCTTTTAACCAGAGCCACAGAGTTGAAGAAGGACTTGATGACTTGATGAAAATTGAAAACAAAAAAGAAAAACAAAACAAAACAGGCAACACATGGGGCAGATTCCATAACACGAGGGATGACTGCAGTATTTTGAGCTACTTTGACAATGAAAATGAAATTGCAGTGCTTGTGTTCTCAGACTTAGCAAACTTGTAGATCAAACCCAAAAATCACCCTTCTGCATCCTGTTTGCTTGACATTTCTTTAAGAGTATTACTTACTCATCCATGAATAGATAAATTAAGGTAATCAAGTGGCCATCAGTGCATTATGTAGTACAGTCAGTGATATTTTCCAACACAGTATGTAGGTGTTAGTGGTATTTGATGTTGGTGATAATTTGCTTAATAGGTCAGTGGCCTTTCCACAGTATTACATATTTGGCTAAGCTGCTAATTAGAATTAGTCATATAACATTTATAGAATATAATTAAGAGTGCTTGATGATCTTTTTTGCATTCATTTTTGGAGATGATGTGGGTTGTGTTGGGGTGGATGACATTATAACAGCAAAAAATTCAGTCACCTTTTATAGGAATAATACCAATAATGAACACTGTCCATGTAAAGCTTCCAGTGAGCCTTGAGGTTGCTTATGTAGGTAGAAAAAAAATAGTTGAAAATAGTAATGAAACTAAATAATTTATATCAAAATTTTCTGAACCCCCAGGCTGGTAGCATTAAGAGTTTAAGTGGACAATTATTTTAGTTAGCAGTTCATATATTGGACTCTAGCATTGATACTGCTTTGACTTTACAACATTTAACCCAGGTGGTCCTTTGTTGACACGGATTAGGCCCGCCACACGACTCGAAGCAAGCCGTAGCGGTTTAGTTTTTATTAATTTCAGCCTAAACAAGCTTTCATGCTTAGTGATCTTACTACAAGCTAAACAGTATTAGCAGTTAAGAGTACAAGAGAGCCCGCAGGGTTACGTGCTGGAGTTGTGATGATGTATAGAGCAGTAATTGGTCTGTAATGCTCAAACCGGTGCCCTTGTAATTAGCCAATCTCACTGATGTTTTTCTTCTCTCTCCTCAGCGTTTTCATGCTGTTTGTAATCTGGCTGCTTCGCAGGTATCACTCTTTGGCGCAGGTAAATTTGTACCTACGGTGTTCAGTATGTGTTTGACACTTCTTTTCCTGTTTGCTTCATTGCCAGCAGAAAGATGTTTAATTAGCCATGGCAAATCTTGGCATAATTGAATCCAATTAAAATGCACCAGATTAATGAAATGTGGAGTTAATTGACTTAATGGTCATTCTGCGATAGTGGTTGCCGTCTTTGGGTTTTTTTTTTCTTTATTTGTTTTTTCTCTCTCCAAATGAAGAAGTTTAAATATATATAAAAAATGTTGGCTAGCTTTTTCTCCACTTTTTCATTCGTCGAGTCAAAGGGAGTTTTTCTGCAGTATGCTGCTCTTTCTGTTTTGTGTTTTTGAGACCATGTGGAATTTTTTGTGTTTTTTAAAGCCGGTCCAGCAGGAATGTCAGGTTTAGAAGCAGTGCATATTATCCTCTTAATCTGAAGTAAATGACAGCTTAGTGTTGGGCTCTGATGGATCCTATTACCTCTGGAGCAGGTTGCAGGGAGTGACCTCACATCCCTAATGCTCTTCCTCCTCCTCTTCCTCATCCTCCTCCTCTGCTCCTCTTATGCCACATAAACCTTCTCCTTTAGTCCATCCACTTTCAAAGGTTATCTGTCAGTCAATAGTCTTTAGTGCTCTCAAGGCCCTCCTGCGCTCTTTTGCTGTCTCCACCTCTCTCTGTTCACCCCCATCCTCCCCACCCCTCCTCCTGCTCTGTAGCCTTGGCCGGGTCACTGTGGGACGCAAATTGATAAAATACCCTGTGTGTGTGTGTGTGTGTGTGTGTGTGTGTGTGTTTGTCTTTTTCTGTGCAGCCACTTCCACACTGTGTTACCACCTTTACAGGCAGAATTTAACTAACATCTGGCGAGCACAACCTTCCCTCCGGAAATTCTGCAGCGTACAGATTATTGATTCATTTCATATAAAATACAATGATTTTGCTCTAAAGCGAGTGGAAATACGGAGACTCTCTCGTATCTGATATTTTCACTGAGTTGTCACCAGGGATCCCAGTCTGTCAGTTACATCAGTGATCATTCGAACAATAATTTGCCCCTTCTCTCTAAGTGAATATAAATACGCAGTCTTTTTTTTCCACCTTGGATGTTATTTTAGAGAATAATCCTTTGTCTTTTTTTTTAATTTCCACTGTACAGAAGATGATTCTTAGCCTGACTGTAGCCGCCGCCTTTGACAGCGTAGCATATGTCATGGTGAGTTACTCTTGTGTCTTCCACTAAACACACACGCAGTCTTTTTTTTGTTTTCAGCGGTTGTAAAAATGTAAAACCGTGCTGCTTTTCTTTCTCTGCCCAGGGTGAGTCCCAACCAGATGGATCACTTTGTGATTTCCAAGCCTGGTGGCTAACATATTTTGGTAAGAACAGTTTAATTGAGTGTTTATTGGTGCAGTTTGCATGACAAGCATGTGTAACAATAGACATCAAGCAAAGACATCAGATAAATATAAGGGGAGTTGTTTGTGCATTCAAGTGAGCTTTCCACTGTTGATCAAATAACTGCTACAACCCTGCTTTTCTGTATTAAAATAGATCCTTAAATCAGAAATATTCATTACTTAGAGATGCTTACTCATATGTTGGTAATCAGTGTGTTTTTTCTCAGTCATAATATGAATGGATATGTGCTTTTGTTGCATTTGGCATTGTGATTGTGGCTATTCTGTTTTATGCTATGGATTTAAAATTAATTCAGGGACTGTGTCATAGATAGCCAGATAAAATTCCGTTAATTTCCACCCAGCGCGTCCTACCCTGAGTTCTCCAAAAAAGGCAATATTCATTGTTGCTAACAAAGTGGTTAGGCCGGCTCAGCTTTTACAAGTATTCACACACAAATATGTGCCAAGTATGGGTGTGTAATATTTGCGACTGTGTTTTGTAGTCATTGGCCTGTTGCTACCTTTTTAGTGTACCTCCTTCAAACCAGAGGGCGGTACATTAAGAAGTGTATGAGGAGACGATTCTCCGCCAATGACAATACAGGACTTCTGATTTCATTTGTGACAACCGGGCACACCTCAAGGTTCTTAGTGTTCATTTGCTTCAGGATTCTCGGGTGTATTTGCTTTGCTTGCATTTGTTGCAATTAGCGTTGATTAGTTTAAAGATTCTTAGTTAGGACTGGCTGTTAATACGACGCTACACCAGGCTCGTTTTATTGGTCTCGCTGGCAGACACTCACCTACACGAACACACACGCGCGCGCAAACACACACTCAGATTGATGCAGGGTAATGGGCGGTGAGTTAGTGCTGCAGGGTTGGTGTGTGTCACCTTGGTTTATCATGAGGATCCTCGCGCTGAGGACAAACGGGCGCACATAAACACCAGCTGAACCGGCACTTTGTTCTGTAGCACAGCGTCGAGTCTGGCGGGAGCCGCAGAGCACAGCTCCGCTTTTAACTCCCACCAATAAAATTTTATGAAATGTGTTTGAAATAGAGGAAGGCGGTATCAGGGGCAGCAGCGGGACAGGAGGTGAAGCCGAGCTGTATGTTGTCCAGCTCGAGAAAACCTTTGGCTGCCTTCTGCTTATGTAAAATGCATTAGCTATTGCAGTGATAGTAATTTATTAAAATAATGACATAAACAGCCATTCTTCTTCTTTCTTGGCAATTGCACAGCAATCCCAAAGGTTCCCTAAATATAAGGGGAGCATGCGTAGTGGAAAATATATTTGTGTAAATGCGAAGCTGTCCTTCTAGACTCTTCCTCGTCTCTGTGTACACCCATTTTCCCGTGCTGCTGACTGTGCCTTCCTTCTCCTTTCTTTATATCTTCTTTCCATTGTTTTAACACTCGCCGTAGTCCACTCCGCCACCTCCACCCCTGATTACCCTGCCCCTCACTTTACTGCTCTTTTTTTCTCCCTCCCTCTCTAGTCTTATCTCCCTTCTGCTTTTCTACAGTTCATCATTATCTCTCTTTGAGCTCCCACCTCTCATCCATCACCCTAAGCTACAGGTTTCCCTCATATTACTGCTGAATGGGCCTTCATTTATCAAAAAGTGGAACACATGCACACACGCGCGCACACACGCTTCACTCTCTCGCTCTCTTTCATACATAGGTGTATGTTTGGACACACGTTTGCAGGTGCATGCTGTGTGGCAGCGAGCTGTGTTGTAATTTGACCTTGGTGTTTTTCTGTGTGTGCGTGTGTCTGTAGACTGGAGTGCCTTGGCTTGGGTTTGCCTTATCACACTAAACCTCTACCTCAACCTGGTCGGAGAAATAAGCACCAACAGATATGAAATGTAAGTAGGGAACTACTTAAGGATCTTTTTTATTTTATTTGTATAACTTCTTTTGATTTATCGTTTGGTTTGTTATGTCTTTAAATGTCCTTTTTTCTAACCTGCTTCACAAAATGTAAATGTATTCAAATTATAGTGTTTCAAGAGAGCAACGACAATTCCTCATATTGGAGAGGATGCAATCACTTGTTTATCACTTATCAAAGATGTCACTGATTGTATTTTTTTCTAATCTTGCCAGTTATTAATAATTTGATCAATTATTTAAATTTAACATAATCCGTTTATCCCTCGTGTGCATGAACAGTTCTTTTTCTTTCTCTCTGTGTCCACATTTGAATGTTTATTTGTGTCTTGTTTTGGGCTCTTCCTCCTTCGCGTGTGCCTTGTATGTCCATATGCATGTTTGGTCTGCCAGAGCATGTGTCTCCCCACAGAGCATTGACAGACCCCTCCTCCTCCTCCTTTTATGTTCCAGCCAGCCGACACTCTAATTGAAAAGGGAGTGAGTGTCAGCCGTTAAGTGCGTTCTAGTGTGTGTGTGTCTGTGTGTGTGGGCGCGCATACCCATCTTCACGCTTTGTGGCTCTATGTCTCTATGTTGCTGTCGCTCAAACTCCCATGAGCACTTTCCATGGCGCAAGTGTGAATTTGCCTGTGTGTGTGTGTGTAATATTTTTGCATTTTTAATGCCTAATGAAAGCTTTGTGAGAGAAATGCACAATCTGAAGGGGGGGAAAAAGATGCAACTATGCGTGCTACGTCAAGCCAAATTGTTAATGGGCGTATCCTGTTGATGTGTCTTGGTGGTCCAGAAAAAAAAGTCCCACCCTTGTGTGCGAGAGGGTGGGCCATTAAGATGTGTACGCCACCCACCACCACCCCCATGGGAGTTTTCCTGCATTGATTAGCAATACGCCAGACAATATAATGGTGGTATAACTCAAAAGGTGACGGTTTTATGGGTGCTGGCAAGGGGCAAACTTGGAGGCCAAAATGAGCTTGCTTCAGAGCCTTATCTGCTGCATACCTCTTATAAGTCCTGGGGGAGCAAAGTGGGAGGAGGATATATCTGTATATTTGCGGCTGGTCGCACATGATGTGAAGAGGGGGAAAAACACAGCGCTTTAATAGTAAGAGCGAAGCAAAGACGGCGTGTCAGTGGGGCTCTCGTGTGTTGACTCTGCGGAGAGAAGCTGCATGTGTTTAGGAGGCAGTATGTGGCTTTGCATCCATACGCAATTACGTCTCAGCCCCCCTAACCCAACCTCCCACCCTCTCGCTCTCGCACTCACATTCACAGGGACGACACAGCGCGATGGTTTATGAATGAACAAACTGCTAGAGGAGATGGAGAATGGAGGCCGGATGATCTAAGAATGATTGAAGTGGATGCAAGAGAGGATAGGAAGTGTGCACACGCGTTCATGTGTGTGTGTGTTTGTGTGTGTGTGTATGTGTGTGTGAATGTTTATGAGGATTTGAAGTAAGAATTCGCGCAAACCGAATGTGCTGGGCGATAGAAGCTAAAGGGGTGGGGGCGATAGAGGAGTGGTGTGAGGCAGTGAGAAATGAGATTGAGCCTCGAGAGAGATTTCTATATGAGCTCGTGCGTGTGTGTGTCTGCACACGTGTGGGTGTGTATGCAGGTGTGTGAAATGCAGCACGCATAGCAGTCCTGCTGTGCCTCATTAAGCCCATGTTGAGCGCAGCTCCGGACCTCGTCATCTCCCTCTCAAAGCATTGCAAGTGTGTGATGCGTGTGTTGCAGCGTGCATGCTGGTGCATGTGTGTTTGGGAGGGGTGGGGAGTGAGGGCTCTGTGAGCTCTCAGCATTGATTTTCTGACAAGCCCCCCCACATATGCACCAGTTGTCATGCCATACACTGGCAGCACCGATTTCACCGTTTGTATCCTCCCGCCTTGTCTTTCTTTGTTTTGTTGTTTTCTTTCTGGCCTCTTGCTTGCTTGTTTTCATCTTTCTCACACACTTCCTTCTCATGTTCGATCTAAAGACAAACTCTGTCTGGATCCATATATTTACTATGTCTCTCTCCCGCCTACTTTTCTGTTCTATTTAAACCAGCAGCCTTTCCTTTCTTCCTGCTCCTCCCACACACTCAGGGCTGTCCATCAGCAAGAGGGTCGGGGAGAGGGGAGCGTACAGTGCGCCCCAGTGAAATAGAGTGATAAAGTGTGTGTGTGTGGGTGTGTGTGTCACACAACTGGAGTGGGATTGAGCGTGTGTCAGCTGTGTCACCACTGCTCGATTGACCGTACTCGGAACAAGTCAGGGCAGGACTTCCACTCTATTGACCAGGCGACGCTGTACGCTCTATGAAGTATCGACTCCCACACAGACGCCGAAGACACTGGCGCACACACCTCATCTGGCACACACACGCTCAAAAGGCCGTCACCGTCACTGTTATCATTTTTCATCGATAGCCTGTATGAGGCTCTCCAGCCTCCTTAACCTCCTCCCTTTGAAAGCAGACTGTTTTTATAGTGCACAAACATATTTTAGGTACACAGTTACACTTAAATTGTCCATCCACTAGGATCCCCTTGAGTGAGAATCTGCATCCTGCTTGTGGTTTTGATGCAGGGATTTCCACTGAAAATCATCTTTTCCCCAACAGTTAAGCTAATTATGGTTTATATTACCATGAGTAATTGGCTGTCTGGCTGTTATAGACATTTGTCTGGACCTGAAAAATGACCCTAGTGTGAGTGCCAACAAAGGGATGAAGTGAAGAAGAAAAGAATTGATTTATTTATAAGCTTTTTTTTTTCCAGGGAAAAACCTGCCGAACCCTCTGTGCTCATAATGAAATAAATGTGTTCCTTTTATCAGGTTTTACCATCTGATGGCGTGGGGGGTACCTTTGGTCATGGCCTCGCTGCCGCTGTTCAACGGTTACTATGGCCCCGCAGGAGCCTGGTGGTGAGTACGCCCCAGCTAGAGTGTAGTTTTTGTGTTTTGTCAGCTAGTTACCGTGTATTTTCCATTAAATGTCTTTTCTTTCAAGGGAGGCCACAGCACTGGCCTCATTCCAACTCTAGATTTGCTTCAACCATTATAGGAGTTTATGTGCTTAAAATTGGCAATTATCAGCACATCTGATCACAGTGCAACACGTCCTCGTGCTCTCCGGTTCTTGTGGTAAATGGGAAAGGCATTATTTGTTTGGAGGGTTGTTAAAGGTGGTGAGGAAAAGTGGAAGAGGCCAAGGAGAGGAGGCGGTGGAATGAGAATTGGGACAGAGCCTTAATCTCCGGGCTCGGCTCTCTCTTTCCACTCTCGGCTTATTAATAGCTACAGCTGCACAGCTTCTCCCCTCTGCAGTCACACAAGTCTCTCTTCCGCTCACGCTCTCCCTTTTCCTTTGTAACCCCCTCATCGCTCTCTCTCTCTCTCTCTCTCTCTCTCTCTTCCCCCAGCTGGATCACAGACGATCACGTAGCCTGGAGATTTGGGATGTAAGTAGACCCTTTCAGCACCGCCATCAAAGCTTCCCCCACTGGGGGAGATGGGGAGGAGGAGGGAGGAGAAGGGCTGTCTCTGCGGGGAAATGTGAAGGGTTGCATGTCAGGGGAGCCTGCAGGGTTTTTTCCCCCTTGGTGCAAGGCCAAGAAGTGTGTGTGTGCGTGTGTGTGCGTGTGTGTGTGTGTGTGTGTGTGTGTGTGCGTGCGTGCGTGCGTGCGTGTGTGGATGTTCCTGTGTCTGCCTCTGCCTTGTCAGATTTAGGGGAGTTGCTACACTGTGTATTTAAGTGTTTAGGACGGCTATGAAGGATTATGCCTGTCTACTGCTTTCTGCAACTGGCCCTAAGTCTGCAAGGGCTCTGCCAATCTGCCGGTGCAGACACGTAAACACACACACACATACACACAACAACACTTTGCTATGAGCCAAGGTAATCGCGTTGCTGCTCGCAGCATCAGCAGGGAATCAATCTTTTTAAACAAATAAGCACACAAACGTATACACACACACAGAGGCAGACTCACTCAGACAAATACACACACGCACACATATATAGAGAACAACACATAGCTATCGGCTGTGCTAAACGAGCCCATGTCTCTTTTATCAGTGCTCCTCTGCTCCCCGGCTCTTTCTAGTTTTCCACGCTGTCGTGGCCCAGGGGGACGAGCCGCTCAGAGGATCAGGGAATCTTCATTAGCCTTAATTACATCAAACCAGACGAGAGATTAGAGGCCAAGGCAGCACCCGTCAACGGACAAAAACACATGCACTCACACACACACACAGCCTGCTGACACCTTGTGGGGGGCAGAGGCTGTAGCATTAAAGGTGAAAAGTGGAAAAGACGGGAGGGGTAACATACAGAGTCTAGTTGGACGGAGACAGGGAATTATTCAGCACGAGAAGGAAAGAGGATCGGCATTGCAGGACGGGAAGGAGAAGGGAGTCAGAGAAATAGATTGTCCTCGTGTCTGCCCACGCCCTGTAGTGCGTCTTCATCAGAGTTCAGCGAAGCGCACGGGCAGAACAGAGGAGGCAGGGAAGGTTTGATGGAGGAGGGGGTGTGCGAAAGGGAATGAAAAAGGAAGGAGAAAGCAAAGCGGAGGACAGGGCTGTGTGATGAAGGTGCAGAGTTTCAGGGCTTGAGTCAGCAATTGGAAGCACTCGAGCTTAGCTGAGTCAACGCTCTTAGAGGTCCCCCATCGGTGTGTGCCACGGGCCCCACTCAAGCATAAGGCTGAGAAATAACAGTGAAAATAACTTTGCAAGTGGAAGTTAATGGTTATGTGGTTGTTTTAGCTGCATTGCTTTACAGATGTTACAGAAGTCTGTGGATCTGATCAGTACTTTGGCTCAGATTTAAATATGCAAAAATGCGTGCAGATTTTCTTACAAAATGCATTTTTATACCTGTGATCATTGTTATATTCTTTTGCAGCACTGACGTTCTTCACTGCGGCAATGCAAGACTTTTTTTTATGCTGCCCATGTTTACTTACCATTTTGTCCACACCTGAGAAAGTGTGCATAAGGGCACTAAGAGTTAGCTTGGACTGGACACCTCATTTCTTTGCTTTTGGTCATCATGTGTTTCCAGTTATGTTTTTATTAGACATGCCCCTAAATTTGAACCTAGCCTATGTAGTAATTTCAGTAAATCTCCTATTATTATAAAGTGCTGTCACTGTCGGTTTTATATTGCAGTCTATGAGTTCGGATGTAACATAAGTGGGGGCTTGTCCGGGATTTGACCCATACCCATAGATCTCCTGACTGATTGATCTCCTGGCTCTTTACTTCAGTTCTAACATGAGGCTACCATTTGTGGTTTTAAATAACAACAATTTTAGCACTCACACGTAGATCTTATGCTTACTTCAAGTATGTAAAGGTCCAGGTAGGACAGAGCGATGTTAATTTGATGATCAGTGGGTAAATATGAGGCGCCATTTGAATTCAGTTTGCTGTCCATTTCTGTTGTGTTCACCCAATGACGCTGCACGCTTGGGTTGCCTTTAAGTCAAAGCACCTCTAGCTAGGCTGTAGATACCTTATGGCTTTTCCATTAGTGCATCAAGTGAGACCCGACCTTCACCCTGAACACACTTCTCCTCCTTCCCTGCTTCTAAGTCTCCACCTCTCTTTCTGTCTGTTAGGCCATCCTTTCTTGCGTAAGTGGTTGATCGTGATCTTTCACTGTGCGCTAGGATCTCCCGGGTCAAAGCTGACGGCTGCAGTTGATCATTAACCTGCATAGACGGGTCTCTACCATGCTCTCGTCTTCTAGCAGGCACTTCAATTAAGACTTCTTTCAACCGAGCCTCATTCTTCACTTCAGAGCCGTACTGGAGGGAAGGCCAGGCTAAGGCCGAGTGATTGAATTTGTGCACATCTGCGATGATCTTTCTTTCTGCCACTTTCAGGCAATCCACTCTTGCTCACTGTTGTCCTCTGAAAACCCCACTGTGGTTATCCGTATTTCTATCCATCTTTCCCTAGTCGATCTATCGGGTGCAACGAATTTCTGCTGTTCCTTTCATTCTCACTGCGACCTTATCCCTCTGCTTGCCTTTTAATCACCCAGAGCTTATTTCTTATTTCTGCTCTTTCTGGTCCTGAGCCGCAATCCGCAGTCATCTATCCACCTTTGCATCCTCTTCTCTATTCATCTCATCACTTTTATCATCCTCTGCCCACTCTGAATCTTCTCTCCCTCTGCTTTTACTTCTTTCTCTGTCTCTCGCCGTCTCCCTCCTGCTCTGACTCTCTCTCTCCGGGTAGTGCTCAGCTGTAGAGCACAGCGGACTCTAATGGCAGATCATTATCATGCTAATTAGAGCACTTTGTAGCTGCCGCCCGTCATTCTCTCCTCCTCACAGCCCCCCACACTATCGTTAAAAAGGCCATCCCTCCTTTTCCCCTCTCCACCAACCCACCCACCCCCCAAGCTCGTCTTTCCATCATTAACAGGACGTGCGCTGGCGTAATTGGACGCTGTTTATTCCGGAGAGCGGGTTATTAAATCACACCGGGGTGACGCTCGCACAGGTCTCCCCCTGAAACGCTTTCATCAGTGTCCCATGCCGTTATTGAACCTGCACAGATGCACACATGCAGATGCAGTCATACCAGCTTTCAAAGACAGGCAGTATCCTTTGTCTGCCGATGTTCCCTACAAGACATAAAGGCACATAAAGGAGCCTTTCCCTCAGCCTGTTTCCTGCATTGAAACAAACGCCTACTGTATCGGATTCCTCCTCCAATAAAAAGTTTAATTTAATAATGCTCAGTGAGTTTCTTTCGGTCCTCGGGCATGGAGGACAACCATGGGTGAGCACAAAATAGACAGACGAGTCAGTGTTTCGGTTTGGAGTTTGCATGTTCGTCCAGTGTCTGCGTGAGTTCTGTCTGAGTAATCTGGCTTCCTCCCACAGTGCAAAAACATACACATTAGGTTAATTTGTGATTCTAAATTGCCCATAGGTGTCATTGTGAATGGTCATCTGTATCTATGTGTTAGATTGCTAGCCTGTCCAGGGTGTACCCTGCCTCTCAGCTGGGGTTGTCTCCAGCCTTTCCACCACACTGAATTTGATAAGCAGAGGAAAATGCATGGATGGGTGAATTATTGGATGTTTGGATTCTGCATTTGCCTATGCCAAGGACTTTGATGATCTCTGTTGGACATTCATCCATTTTATAAGTGTGTGTCTGTAAATTTAAGGGTCTGAGACAGACTCTTTGTTTTAATAGTCAGCTGAACCGTTTTGTCTTATCATGAGTGCTATAATTACTCTTGGTGGCCTTGTTCAGTACTGTCCAGTATGTTTTGCCTGTGTCAAGTGCAGGTGCAAGCCAGAAAGTTGTATTGAAAGTTGTATTTGCATGCATAGGACGACACAGGTGGGGGATTGGCCAGTCATATTTCATGTCTGCCCTTGAGACTTCTTTAGATATGAGGTAGGTGACAAACACAACAGTTGTGACTGCTCAGGGTTACCTAGACTGAAAAGACAAGTTGTGACCAGGAACCTGTATATCAAAGTGAGACAAAGACCTGTTTCACAATTACAGGGAGAGGTTGAAACTCCTCTGAGCTTCCCTCCCAAGAGGTTGCATAACATAAGACTGCCATTCCACCAAAAGTAATCACCTTCATTTCCCCTGCTCGTCTTGCTCGCTTTCATCCGCTCTGAAATACCTGACATATTATTCTCCCACACCTCCCCTTTATAAATTGCAACCCTTGTCCCATAGGAATGCCATGCATTTACAGCATTGTGACTTTGCTGGAATGATCTTTTGTTCTTCATCTACCTCTTGACTCAGTATGTAAAACTATATGGAGTGAGGTCCAGAGTTGCCTCGTCAGGTTTTTTTACAGTCTTTGGTGACTGTGTACATACTGTGTGCCCTTTACGCATCAGCTGTTTAGAATAATGCTTTCTAGTGTCAGCCAGCGAAACAGTCTCACCTGAACTGGTTATGGAAAAAGTACTGATAAACTCTAACCTTTAATTTCTTTTTTTTTAGCTTAAGTTTTTACCTGTTAAGTTGATATAATCAGCTTCTTAACAAACAACTGCCTATTTAAATTCCTTCTTATAGGGGCCTACATTATTATAAGAGTAATGTGCCTGTCTGCTTGGTGAATGCATGTCGTATATTCACGGCCCATTTGTTCTTTCTTGGTCGTTTCCCATCCTCTGAGAGAAATAGCTGCCTCCTCAGCTTGTAAATGCTCTTAAGTGTTTACCAGCAAGTCTTTAACTATATTTCCTTTTGGTGCTGAGCAAGTAGCAACGCAGTGGACTTCAAGACATTTTTTTCCAAAAATGCAACACATCTGCAAGTAAAACTGGTGGCCAACAGCTAAAATTGAACTGCAGAGCTCTGTAAAGTTAAGGAAAGCAGCACAGAGGTGGTCATTTGCTGTAGCTTCTTTCCTCCAAGCGATGTCGTTTACTTTATCATAATGTTTTTACATGGTCATGTCATAAATGTATGTTATATACATTTGTAAGTTGGTGTATACACTCATATTGATAACGCTGCCTAGAATGAAAAAAATGTATCTGTAGTAGAGCTGGGCGATATATCGAGTTTTTAAAAAATATCGATATATTTTTATACGAGATATAAGATGTGACAATATCTTTTATATCGATATAGTCTATGTTACGTTATAACTATGCTTGTGGAGCCGCAAGTTTGCCTCTCTTTCGTCCACTTTTGTCTTTACGCAACGTTACTCGGCCTCGCCCCTCCTTCACTGAATACAACTCCCCCTCCTCCCCCATCGCTTCACCTGCAGGAAACGACAAGATGGACACGGCAAATCTCCGTTAATGAGTTACTGCGCATCGACCCGTGCGTGGGGCTGGACGCCGTCAACGTGTTAGCTAGCTAACCACGCTAACGAGCTAACCACGCTAACGCCATGCAGCCCAGAGGCGCTGCACAGCCTAAAATCCTTTCATTTTCTCAAAAGTTGACAGCGCGCCTTATGTATGAATTCTGGTCGTGCTTGATAGCTGCGAACCGATTTTATGTGGTACACAGCGCTCAGCAATCTGTCAAAAAATGTTTTAGTACGACTTTGGTAAGCTACGGAGCTGCACCGCTTGATGGACTGTCAGAGCATTACGGCTACCGAGGAGCCTCGCGGAGTGATACGTACTGTGCTTCAACGTAATATTACCCTACTGTGTATAAGGACCATAAATGGCACCTGTTAAGAGACGTGGTTAAGAAGAGGATTTCAAACTCAATGCTGTCAGTCACAGAGTAGAAGTTGGGAACAGAGCAGCTGTGAAATCTGTCTTTGTTACTATGCTCAGCGTCTTTTAGTTTACATTTTGACTGCACAATTGTGAGCTTTTTGTTATGCACAAAAACAACATTGTTTTCTTTTATTTATGGAGCATTATTATTTAATAAATGCTCATAATTTATTTTTGAGTAAATTTTATGTACATCTGCTCTATGTTAATAAAAGTGCCTGTGTGACATCTGGGACACAGCTTTGACTAAGAACTCTCTTTTTGTTCTTACTTTATGGCTTTAAAAAAAAAAAAATCGAGATATATATCTTATATCGCCATCTAGGTAAAAAATATCGAGATATGAATTTTGGGTCATATCGCCCAGCCCTAATCTGTAGGCAGATCATGAGCAATGATTTTATGCGACACGCCAGCTAAACATAAGCTTTTATTTAAGTCTGGACTAAATCCTATAGCAACAGGACACGTGGCTTGCTTTTGTGTTTTCCTAAGGTGTGAATTCCTTAAGAATACATAAGAGTATATCACAGTAATCATAACTTTTGATATTGTTCATGTGATTTCATGTCACACTTTCTACAACTGAAGCAAGGAGGCTAAAGAAACAACCTCCACTGACAAAACAGCAAAAATGATCTTTTAATAATGTTTCACGTTTGGAGTTTTGTTATTGATCTGTTACGCCTGTGCTTTGCAGATGGTACGTGCCTCTTTTCGGCCTCATCTTCCTGATGATCTTCTGCTACGCCAGGATCATCTGCGTGGCCAATAAGAGAGTGAGTACTCAATATACGTCTATTTCAAGACAACTTCGCCGAACGTGACGGCGCTGTGAGCTTTTAAAACCTGGCATTAGTGGAACTGCTCTGTGGGTGTACTGATGGGGTGGGGGTGTAAATGTTCTCACTGAAGTACAGATATAAGATAAAATTCCCCAAAACACTATGCGCTATGAAACGATCCTATCCTGTTGATCAAAAGTCATGTAAAGGATAAATGTGGTTTGTGGAGATTTGAGAATGTGTGGCATATACTTAGCAAAAGTACATGAATTCAGACAACTAGACACATTTAAACAATTGTGATAATTTCATAGTTTGCTTTCGTTTTCATTTTCGCTTCCAGTGCATTTGGAAAAGGTAATAATAGTTGTTTGAATGTCAAGCAGCTCTTTAAGGAAGAGAAATGACTACAGGTCAAAACTGCTGAGATACAGTTTACAAGAAGCTTGCAATATTGTTTAGAGGTAGCAAGGAATAATCTCATCTAACTTTTTGAGTGAGAAATGTGTTTCGTGATGCATTTCTGGGGACTTTTTTCATACTGGAGTAACGGTGTCATAAAATGTCGTCCTGGTTCTATACTTAAAGTAATTTATCAAGCAAGAATACCTTTCTTTCACTTGGTGCAGCTGCTACATTGTGCCAATTTCTGCTTTTTTATTCATTTTAAATTGGTTTTTAAACTGATGCTTCGACAAAACATAAAATATAATGGCTTTGATTTATTAATTATGCTAACATTTACTTGGTCCAACTACTAGAATATGAGGATTTTATGCTTCTCTAATTTTTGTGTGACTCTAAATTGTCTACTTTGGCTAATTGGAATTGATGTTTGGGCAAATAAACTGTCTGAATTGATATAATTGTGGACTTTCAGTTCTTGTGTGATGGGCATTTTTTACCGTATTCAATATTTTGTACTGCAATCCATTAAATTGTGCAGGAAATCAGATAAGTTCATTTACCACTTAGTTGATGTGCTCACCATGGTAGCTTGTAGTTTTCATTGTAGCTCTTCATTGTGCTTGGTGCTGTAGGAGCCCACAAAGTTCGCATAGCTGCCATTCCCCTGATCTGATGACACCCCACACTGTGGCTGCTGGAACAGCGACGGTAGATTTGCGTTGCCACAGTATGCTCGTGAGCGTTTGACGTGAAGGGAGGACGAGGCCAAAGCCTCATCAGACTCACAGTCGTTGTGTTGCTGTTGAATGTTAGCATTCATTGCTTGGGCTGCACAGGGAACGGTGGAGTGAGAGAGATTCTGCAGATAGCCAGGCTGCAGGAAGACGACAACGGAGACAGACAGCAGGTAGCTGAGAGGCAGGGAACGGGAAAGAGACTACACTCTTTTATCACGCCTGCGATAAAGAGAATGAATGAATGTCGCTGGTTTCCAACCTGCATCTCATAACTCATTCAGCTCACAGTATTCAGCTATCACTCCCTCTACCTCTTGTCTCTATATCTGTTTCGCACCTTCCTTATTCTGAATCCCTTTTTTGCATTCATTTGTCACTCTCTCTCTCTCTCTCTCTCTCTCTCTGTGTTCCCGCTCATTTTCTCTTCCCCCCCTTTTCCTTTCCCCCTCCACGTCTGTCTCCCCCTTTCACTCTGCCGTTTTGCTTTCTCTGTCGTATTTATGAAGAGCTCAAGCCTTATCTCTTTTCAGCTGCAGGCTGTCTCACTTGAAAGAATTTCAAAAGCTTTGAAAGCAGGGTAGGTGGCGACGCTATGGAGAAAGGGATAGAGGCGAATAGGCTGAGTGAGGAGAGGTGGGATGTTAGCTGGACGGAGAAGTTTTTCCACCTTCCGATTTCCCCGAGGCAGATGGGCGTGGCGAGGGAGGGGGTTCCAAGTCCTTTACACCCAGATTGTTTAAAAAAACAAAACAAAACAAAAAAAAAAGAAACAGGACACATTCTGAGTGGCTGTGCGAGCTCATAATAACTGGAGGGATTTGAAGGCTAATGAGTCATTTCGGGCCACACAGAGAGCTCTGGGAGTGTGTTTGTTTTACAGATGCAATTTGTACATGTCCACTCCCTTCCTTCCAGCCCTCACCCCTCAACACGCCACTAGCATAACCGCTTCCCTTCCAGTAGCGTGGCTTAAGAGAGACTGCAACGAAAGCCGGGTATGTGGAGACCTGGCCAAAGCCTAATGATATTGCCACTTATTATCAGCGTTTGTTGATTTTGATGGATAGCGGTGCTCAGCTGGGCAGCAGAGGGCTGCTGTGGAAACAAGTTGAATCTAATGACCAAACGGCTGTCCTTTTTTTTTTTTTTTTTTTATCCCCGCACTGCACAAACACCACGGTCACGCATAGATTTACAATGACAATCACGTCAGCACCGAGAAACCATGGCAACATTGAGTTAATAAATAGCAGAATAGAAGAGCTGTTAGTGCATGTTGTTCATGCTGCCTTTTTGTTCATGCGTATGAAGCTCGCACAGGGCCTCCAGAGATTTGTCTCTGATGTCTTGGGTTACATAAACCTTCTGGCTTCATACAGCCCCCTCCCTCCTATCCCACCATCGCCAATCCCCAGTCCTGTGCATGGTTGTGTGCATGTGTGTTCCTGCGCCTGCCTGTTGACATTTTCCATTCATTCCCCCGAGAGAGGACGCAGAGGAAGAGCGAAAACTATTCCCACGTTCTTTCCAAAGGCCTCGTGTCTGCCATGTTTGCTCCACTTCTTTTTTTCCCGACACTTTTTTCTAAACAAAATTCTCTTTTTTCGCTCCCCCACGCAACCCCCTCACACACACCCCTACCCTCCGCCTTGTTTTCTTCTTCCTCTGTCAAATTGTGTGCACTGAAGCTGATCAGGGGTTTTTTTTGCAAGATGCTGGGAGCTGTTTAAGAGCTCCCTTCTGCCTCTAAGCTGTGCGCTCGGTTGTGAATTGGGTAATTTTGCTGAGGCGTGTGAGAAGGTGGTGGGATTTTGCATTGATGTGGTAGTCAGTGTGATATTTGTTCAGGTTTCTCACTGCAGGCAATGACCTCTAAGCACAATGTCACTCCTCACTAGGAAAACCCATCTGATTAAAATTGTAAAATCACTGCAATTTTTCTTTTTTTCCCCTGCTTTTTAGCTGCCCTGACCTCTTTCTTCCTATTTTGTGTCTTTTCTGCACAGATGCAGTCATGGCTGGGAACTTTCAACCCAGAGCGAGAGAGGCGCAAGGTAATGGTCTGACCATCAAATTTCTTAGCACATACACGCACATGTACACGTATAAACACAGAATGTGAGGATTAGCGTGTCTGTAGGATTAGCTCTTGCCTTCACGCTGGGTAGGTGTCAAACACAGCAGGGAGCAATTTGACCTCTCAAATCTATTATTGTGTGAGCTCTTGTGTATGTGTATATAAATGTGTGCATGCACGTAAAGGTGTGTTTAAGCTTCATTTTTAAACGGAGCAGGAGATAGGTGTAAATCAAGACAGATTGAGAAGTGCGACATGAGGAGGAGGAGAAATAAGGGGAATAGAAAAAAGGAAAATTAATTGGGGAGAGGGTTAACCTAGCCTAGTCTGAAGGGGCACTTCACTGATTTTACACATTAGTGCTGGGTTATACGTGAACAGAACTATCTCGCGAAAGTAATTTTTCCGATCGAAGCAGGACTCAACGTGACTGGAGACATAACTTTATTTAAATGTGTAAACCACTACACAATGGAGCCACTGTTTAAATGTGAGGACAGTCAGTTCTGCAAGCTTCTCATAGTGTTGCCACAAAACACGAAATATTGCAGAAATTAAATAAAGGATGTAGGCAGGAAGGGTTTATGAAATAGCTGGTTGCATGATGGAAATCTAAGATGCTTGACCTGCACTTGAAAATTAAAAGCCTCTTGTCTCCGCTACTTTGATTTTTAACAATTTTCTCATCTCTTGTGAGACACAGAGTTTGGAAAAGCTGAACAAAAGTAGATTTCTTGAAAATCCTGGTGTTAGAAAGTGGATCGTTAAACAGGTTTTTGCCACGTCTTTTTACCTGGTTCATTGACTGCTCATGATGCATTGTACACCAGGAAGACTATAAAGCCTTACTTCTCCCTAACCAGGTGCTATTGAAACAATATGACTAATGCATAGTAGGAAAAACTAGCAGCAGCAATCCCTCGCACTCCCTCCGCCCTCCTCCTTGTTTGGTGTTGCCTCTCCGCCCAGCAGGGTGAGGTGTCGGAGGGCAGGTTAGGGTTAAGGTTATGTAGATGCTGCCCCTAAGTGGCAGACATAATTACTGCACGGTGAACTGGCGTAACCTTAAGCGGAGTCGCGTGTGCATGAATGTGTGACCACACACACATAAATGCACACACACACGGTCTTCATGTGGGCTAATTGCTATGTGTAGCACAGAGTGTAAATAAGTCAGCAGTGGTTTTTATCACACTCTCTTTCCTCGTATTTCTCTTTCCCGGTCACTCCGCTCATTTCCATCTGTTTTTTTTCCTCTCTCCCTGCCTTTCACTTCACGCTCTCTCTCTCTTTTTCTCCCTGTCTTTCTCTTTCTGCCTTTCTCACCCCCTCTCTCGCTGTCTCTCTCACTGTTGTGCTCATACCCAGCATGAATAAAGCAGCAAGCCAGGTTCATGGACATGAATATTTATGAGAGTTTATGCACGCGCTGCGATGCTTTAAAACAACAACAACAGCCTCCCAGATTGTGCTTGCCAAACCAGTGAGCTCCTGCTCATGTGTGTACGAGTGTGTAGCAGCAGGTGTAAACTAGAGAAAGCGATTCCTGCTGGGTGTCTGAAGACCGCTGGCTCTGGTGATTTCCATTCACTCTGCCACGTCTCCCTCCTTCTGTGCCTCACACATTCTCTGTTACTGTCACACGCACACATACACTCAAACCCCTAATGCCCTGTGTCCACACGCATTTCCCAACCCTTTTTTTTTTCCTCCCTGACTCAGCGCAGCATCATCCCCCCTCCCGCTGTCTGAGTGCATGTGCGTCTGCATCTGGCTGGAGTGGTGACGTACGTAACTAGCGCTGGCAGTTATCAGCGCTGTAAGTCACATGTTGTGACCCATCTGTGTGTGTGTGTATTTCTTGAGCAATTTGTTTGTGTTCATGCATGAGCACACATGATTGCCACAAGGTTTTGAAGCGGCACAGGTCAACGAGAGGATATTCGGATGACGGTTTTTCAGCACCCCTCACACATGCGCGCGTGCGCACCTTTAAATACATTTGCACAACTGCACACACAGCAGCTCAGTCCCGTCGGGTAGCAACAAAACTGGCTGAGCAAACAGCAAGTCGCTTGTTCGTTATCTTCTCAAGATGTTTGTTTACCGATCCACACAAGCTTTGCCTTGAGTAACAATGCAGTGGCCTCTACTTTTATGTCTATACAAGTGTGTGTGTGTGTGTGTGTGTGTGCGCATGCATGCACAACCTTGCAAACCACTGAGGGTACGCTCTATGTGTGTGTATTCTAATTGGTCTATCAACTTTTTATTTTATTCTTGGCCAGCAAAAGGGAATAGTATGCGGTTTTTCTCTTAAGGGCTCTCAGTAGGACGTTTGACTTTTTGACAAAACACACATGCCTCCTTTTTTTAAGGGATCAGCTGTCCAGCTGTTAAACGATCAGCAGTGATATACAAATATATGGCTGGAACACAATATTACTAAAGCAGTTCTTCCTCTTGTGTTACGTTATCGATGCCCTGCCACCAGACATCTCTATATTTAAACGCACAGGGTGTCTAAAAGGATTCCCCACCAGCTTCACTTACCAAAGTCGCTATTTAATAAGTCAGGCTTATCAAATTAATGGTAGTAAAATGAATATAAGTGAAATAACTTTCAAAGAAGATGAAGCAGTTCACAGAAGAGGAAAAAAGCAGACAGTGGCACAAGTCAAATTAAAGAGCTAATTAATTTAATTATTTTTAAAATGTATAATAAAGTTCATACATAGATAATGACAGCATGCATACTAATGCATGCTAATCTAACACAGATATCATAATGTATTTTTGACGACTGCCTTGTAATAGCCTAAATATTGCAGAATCACTGTATCGTGATATGTTAGATATGGTGAGCATCATACGTGATGCAGCATGCAAAAGCCGGCCAAAGACACAGACCAAGAATCCCCACTGTGCTCAAAAGCAGCCAAGCAATGACACAGTCATTAACAACCGGGCTTTCCAACTTCCACTGCTCTATTTTAAATGTTAGTTATCTCAAAAGTATGTCCTGTCTTAAACGTTTTTTTATGCACAAGCTGCAAATAAATGATGCAATATTTTGATCCAAACCCTCATCCAGCAAACCTCTCAGCTGCGAGGGGAAAACCCAGAGCTCAGCACAGCCACACACACACACATGCACGCACACCTGAGGGTTTGAGCTGGCCAGTTCGCCGGCAAAATTTACCGATAGTGATGCTGGTGACTTTTCTGTGTTCAGCCTACGGCGATGAAGCTGTGTGGATTGTAATCAGTCGCCGTTTTCTTGTAAACCTAGCCAAGTTTTTTTTTTTTTTTTTATCAGAAGTGTAATCAGTTACGAATGAATGCACAACAAAGGAGTGTCTGTTTGCATCATTACTAAACCACAGTAATTCAAAGAATCGGCAACGTTTGACATCTTCAAGGTAAAAATAATCAGCAAAAGAGCACTTTCGGGACTTCTCAGCCATGTTGGCTTAAAAGTTGTAACTGAAAGTCTGAAATACTGCAGCAGATGCTGCTGCTGCGCCTTATGTGGTACAGCTTTTTAAGGAGAAACATTTTCCATCTATTATGTTATTCAGTTTTAGTTCCTGAATTTTACTCCCAAAAATCCTTTAAAAAGTCCTTGAATTTAATGCTAAAGTGCCCTCAGTAAACCCGATCCTCTTATTTTTAGAGGAAGTTTTTCCTGAGACGAGCGCTAGCCCGGTGAGTGCTGTGCTTGGTGGTGGAGGGGATGGGTCGCTCCCGATTGCTGTCTGTAATCTAGCGTGTGTCATTAACGTTGGGACCGCTGCGCCCTCTTCACATAATTACGGTTTCATTCCCCCCTCTGCTTCCCAAGCAGCGCAGGGGCCTCTGACACTGGAGGACTGTGATTAAAAACACGAGGCAGCGGAGGCACTTTACCCACACTCTTCCTGTTTCTCTTCAACCCTTCTGCACCCTTTCCTTGGCTCACTGAAATTCCTCAAATGCCTGTTTCTACGCCTCACCGAAATCTGATCTGAGATCACTTGGCTCCAAGCAGTCTTTGAAGTTGTTTTTTTTTCTGGATTTATTTTTCCCCCCCCAAAATATACACACACATGCTCACACAGCCACAAATTGCCTTTTGCATGCAGCATCCTTCAGGCTGTCCTTTTCCTCTTCCTCGTTGCAAAATTCTTTGCAGTATGCGTACACTCAAGTGCCCAACCATACACACACCATACACACAAGTTAGCAATTGGCAGATCTTGACACGGCCAGTGACGTCAGGGCTTCCCGTGATAATAGATGCTAATCGGGCTGAGCTTGGTTTTTGCCTTGGGGTTGTGCTGTTAAAGACAGTGATGTGGAAATACGACTGGTCTCTGTTCAGTAGATCACATACAGCCAGCCTTTCTCACACAGTGAAACACCGCCTCTTGCATTCGGTACCCCCCTCAAGAACACACACGCATATATGCGTAAGATAAAATACCACTGGATTTCATCTGAATTGTTTAAAATGCTTGCGTTAGAGCCTGACTGCCTCAGGGTTTTTCTGGTGAGTAATTAATTTCCTCCATGTGGGGGTAGAGACCAGAGCTTGTGGGCCTGCCTCCTGGCTCCGACTGTGTGTAAGTGTGTGTGTATGAGAGAGGGAGAAAGAAAGAGAAGGAGGCTCTGCGCTGGCTCCGCTGCTGCGACCTAGCCTTGAGGAGGAGGAGGGGGGCGAAAAAACAGCACAGCGCAGAAAATCAATCCAGGGGCCGCGCTTCTCAGCCTCTTCCGGACGCAAGAGTCCTCCTCTCCCGGGAATTAGATAACGGCTTGTAAAAGCTCTCCACCACCAGCCTCTCACCCCCCTCCTCGACTTTTAGCTGCTGCTGCAGCATGTCTCTGTCTTCCTCTCAGCTTGTCCACGAGATATTGAATTCATCCCCTTCACATTTGCTGCAAAGTATTTGCTTCTCGTTTAATTGAAATCCCCGCTTTCTTCTCATAACTGTGTGGATGTTGCGTATTATCAGCAGGTTAATATTTTATTAGGTTTTAATTGGCCTTTGTTTCTCGCCCCTGCGCTCTGATCTTCCAGTGAAGACACTGACGCTGCGCGTGCACGTGTATGTGCGCGACGCAAAGGCGAGACGAGAGCATTAACGTGAGCATTTGAGTTTCTCTACATGGGTGAGCAGCCAATTTTCTCTCATCTAGGTTTCCTTGGCGGAGGAGATCAAGCCGTTGAAGTGGTATCCCTCAGTTTACCTGCTCGTGTCCATCTTTCCCCTCATCAACAGGTAACACACAGACACACACCTGTGCAGCTATAAACTCTGTTGTTTTATTTGCATGGGGGCTTCACTCTGCTATCTTATCTCCTCCCACCCTCCAAGCCCTGATGTGCCTTTCCCATTCTTTAGCTCTCTCTGTTATCTTAACTCTCGGAAAGCACTGCTCTCCCTCTTTCCGTTCGTAGCAGTTGAACGCTAAAGGAGGGCGTGCGTGTGTGTGTGTGAGAGGGAGAGAGAGAGAGAGAGAGATGGAGGTATAGAGCGTTTTATTGGCTTTTATAAAACCTGAGCTTCGTCAGCTGAGGGTTGGGTGGGAGGAGGCGGGTGGTCCAGTAAATGATAACCCCAGCGCTGTTATTACTCCTTCCCTCCCTTTCCTTTCCCTTCCTTTCCTTACTCCTCATCTCCCTCCCTCTCCTTCTTCATTTATTTGCCCCCCCCCTCCCCATCTCAACACAGCACTGGTGTGATTGACAGGTCAGGGTTACTAAGTGATTAGCTGCAGCGGCTCTGCTTGTCGCCACGGCGATGTAGGCGGAGACACAGGTCAATTACAGGGTCAACGTCTTTCAAAAGCTCTGCTCAAACACTGCCCACCCCCCCCCCCCCCCCCCCCCCCCCCCCCGCCCTGCTCGCCACCTCACCCTTCCCTTCTCCCCCCATTCACCTCTCCATCCATTCCAGACCCTTTCCTCCCGTCCCCCGGCTGTCGGACTGATGAAAGATGACAAACTGCATTCACTGCGCTAACGCTGCCCCATCGCACCCCCCCACCTACAACACGCCACCCCCTTTCCCTCCCTTAATGCCACTTTCCCTTCCTCTCGCCTTCTTTTACGCTCAAAAAGTCTTTGTTATTGTCCTCTTATTTTCACTCTTCCTCGCTCAGGCGCTCCATCTTTCTGCTGCTGTGTTTTTATGTCACCCCACTCCACCCCCTCCCTCCCTCCCTTTTTCCTCCTCCTCCACTTTTCCTCTCCTCAGCGACACAAAGCCCCCCTCTCTCTCTCTCTCTCTCCCCTCTCTTGAGCAAATACGCTCTCGCTCAGCTCGGCTCTGCCTTTCTCCAGAGAGCGAACGAGTAGAAAACGGGAATGAATTGCTCTCTCGTCGTCGTCCTCCTCCTCCTCCTCCCCCGTTCAGCAGCGCTGGCTGTATATATCTCCGGCTCCTATTAATTTGTTAGCCCCCCCCCCTCCCCTTCCCCTACTCACTCGCCTCCCTCCCCCTGCCTCATATCCTCCACCTCTTCCTCCTCCTCTCTTTCTCCATCTCTCCCTCCTTCCTTCCCTCCCCTCTGCTGAGTGCTGGAGTGTGTAAAGTGTTTGTCACGGTGTCGTGCCGATGTCGCTGTGCTCTGCTTCCGCACGGCAGACAGCCTTAGTGTGTGTGTTTTGTTGTATATGAGAGCGTGCGTGCGCGTGGGTGGGTGGGTGGTTGGTTTCATGTCGAGGCGAATGTGCTGTCTCTGCTTGTTCCCCTGTGTGTGTGTGTGTGTGTGTGTGTGTGTGTGTGTGTGTGTGTGTGTGTGTGTGTGTGTCGGCGTGAATGCGTGCGCACTTGTTTGTCCGCCTCAACCGGAGTGTGTGCTTCTTCGCGTCTGCCCGCGACAGCTCCCATGTGTTTGCGTGCGTGCGTTTTTTATTTTGTGTGTGCATGCCTAGCGCGTGTGTGTGTGTGTGTGTGTCTGAGTGGGGGATTATTTCTATCTGAGCTCCAAAGCCTCCTAAACAGGGCTTAGAGAGACGGCCCAGGGCAGCAGCTAAAGCCGTCGGGTAGAGCTCTCTCTTTCTCGCTCGCTCGCTGTGCAACCCTCTCTGCTGCTCTCTCTCTCTCTGTGCCATTTCTCCCTGCCCTGATCCATTGCGTTAATACACAGACACTCCCACACACAAACACACTCTTGTTTTGGCCCTCATCTGCTGCTGCCACACACACACAAACACACACACATACACGCACATAGTCACACGCCACACGCAATTTTAATCTGTTCCAAATGCACACTGGTAAATGTGTTAATTCGACACCAGCTGTTGCGAATTGAAATGGGAAAACGCTCCTATTTCGTGTCGCCCGCGCTTGCACACACTCGCACGGACAAGCCATTTTACGTCATTTCGCCGTACACATCCATCTCTCTCACACGCTCGCTCTCTCGCACTCACTCATTCGCTTGCCCTCATTTGGCAACACAAAAGTAGCACCAGACACTCGCACCTTCGCACTCATCCCTCCTCCTTCTCCTCCCCTTTCTCCTTCTCCTTCTTTCTCTCGCGCTCTCCCACTTCAGTCTCTCTCGGCTCTTTGTGTGCGTCTGTGTGTGTGTGCGTCTGTGTGCGTGTGTGTGTAAGCACTGCCTGGGCACGACTAGAGTTTTCACAGTCTGCTTCTCACATCGCCTCCCCTGTGTGCTTTATGGTGTGGGTGTGTGTTTGTTTACAAGGCTTGTCTAGATTCCTACTGTGCGCGCTTGTACGCTTGTTTGCATAAATAAGCCCTCTCTTCGGAACCTAGCTGCCGATTTCTGTGGTGCGTCGCAGCTCGATGTGCAAGTGCTCCTCCCGGACAGCCTGCTCGTCTTTTGCCAAGACTTCTTGCTCTCCTCAAAAGCACCCCGATCCCCTTTTAAACACCAAAGCGCACCACCAAATCGGCCTTACCATTCAGTGCTTTTTTTTTTTCTCCCCTTCTTTTTCTTTACAGCTTTGTCTTGAAGCTGCAGCTCCAGTTTTCAAAGCCGCTTGGCTTTGAGCAATCAGGGTTACGCGCCTTGTGCAGGGGGGCGCTTCAGCGTGGATAGATTGGCCCTGGCGGCAGGGCTTGAACCGGTGATGTGTCTGTAACCTTGAGTTCACCCTGCCGCTCCAGGAGGTAGCTTGCATCCTCCTAGTTATTCTTGGTTTCACTGAGTGCTGTCTGTGTGGTTTTCGTGGTGTGTGCATAGGCCTATACGGTGCTAGCACAAGATTTTTATTTTTTTATTTATTTATTTTTTTTGTATGGGCTCCCTACAGCGCCTAGCCCCCCTACACCCCCACTCGTCTTTCTCTGGAGGAGATCTGATTTCCCTGCTCCAGGCGAGCAGCGAGAACAAGACAGTGTGCGCACGCATCTGTGTGTGCTTCAGTGCGTGTCTGCACTTTTGTGTGTGTGCGCACACGCGCTACCCGGGCCAGGCAGACCTTCCCCATCTCCGCTCTGCGCTTTGAAAAACGAGGGAGGAAATCTCAGAGCAGCAGTTATTATTCATCCCTCAAAGAGAACGGGGAGGAGGCGGGGGAGGAGGAGAGAGGGAGGGAGGGAGGGAGGGATGGATGGATGGAGGGAGGAAGAAAGAGAGCCAAACGGGAGGGATGGAGGGAGGGGCGTGGGGGGGATACATTAACTCTTATCACACTGTATTCGGCATTCTGCATCCCAGGATGCGCTCTTGCTCTCTCTCTTTCTCACTCCTGCTTTCTCTTCCCTTTCTACAGTCCCCTCCTTCCGTTCCTTGCCTCTACGCTTCTCGGAATATCTTGCATTCAGCGCATATGGACGTGTGTTTGTGACTCCCCGTGTGTGCGTGTGTGTCTAGTCTGGTGTGTGGTTCGTACTGTATACCCTTACTATCTTTTGTGGTGTATTTTGTTTACTTGAACAAGTAAGCTGGTGCTGAAAGGCAGTATGTGAGGTTCCAAACTCTCATCTTTCTTTGTCTGCAAGCCTTCTTTATTTATCCATCGCCTCACTTTCAATTTACAGTGTAAGAGTGGCAGCGTTGTCCTGTTTGCTAAAATAAGTTTTGAACTTGATATAACTTGCAGATAAGTGGTGTTTTGTTTTGTTTTTCAGATCTAGAGGCAAAATGAACCATTCTTGTCTTTTTTGGGATGCTTTGATTTGCGGTTTTGCAGGAGTGACATGACAGTCTATAGGGATTTGCCACTAAAGTTGAGATTAGCTTGGTTTAAACTGTAATTGCGCAGAGTGAAAGTTAACATTTTAAGAAAGCACATACTTAAGAGTGAAACCTCTAATCCTTTAATTTTGACATTTTATTTTAACCTATTTACACACAGAGAACATCAATGTTTGCAAAGCTGACCTGTCTGTAGCATCAGATGTCATGCTCTTTGAGCAACCCGATTGCCTGTGCGATAGCGTAGCCACAGACAGCTGTTCGACCCACATAATATTTGGTGGTTATGTGACCATGCCTACTGTGCGCGCCTGCATGCGCACACTTGTATTTGCATCACGGGCAGTGATTGGTGTGCAGCTGGAGACGGAGAGCCACACAGCCATTCGTCTCCCATTGAGCAGCAGTGACTCTCCGCTATTCATCCCCATTTAGCGAGACGGCGAGATGGTCTACAGGGCTGTGTGTACTTCACACACACACACACTCACACACACACACACACATACATACATAGGGGCCACCCGTATCAAGGCTGGACACACACACACACACACCCGCACACATACACACACACACACACACACACACACACACACACACACACACCAAGGCTGAATTTTCAGTTTTGAAGTAGAAACATAGTTGTAACATGTATCTCTTTGCATACATGTAAATGACACCAGCAGAACACACAAACACATTTGCATGACTCCAACACATTGAAATGTACTGACCTGACTGCTCTTACATACATGTAGGTCATGTAGACAAATATCCATATATAGGCATACAGGGTCATTCTGGTGTATATGCACATGAACACATATGCATATGGTATACACATGCAAAACCTAAAGGAGATACTGGATAACCTCCCTCACACTCTGCCGTATGCAAACATAAACACATACACACGCACCCACACAAACCCTGTTCCCCCTCCCTCTGCTCTTTCAGGCACGTCTTTAAATATTCATCACTCTGGCTGCTCTGTGAGTGCCGTAAACGCTGCCTCACACTCCAGGGAATAGCTAAAGCCTACTCTATCATCTGCTCTCCCTCCCTCCCTCCTCTCTCTCACAGACACACACACACGCGCACCCACCCCTACACACACGGACACACTTCTAGCCACAGCCGCTCACAAGGACGAACTGACTCGCACAAACACTCTGAGGCACAGCCAGTGGCATCACTGGACGCACAGACACATGCAGGTACATGAATCAGGTGCAGGGAAACACGTATGCTTCGATGCACGAAGAGATTTTGTTTGTGCGTGTGTGTGTGTGTGTGTGTGTGTGTGTGCGTGCGTTTACTGGCTCCCAGCACAGTGCGTTGAGCGGTGTTGTGTTCCAGGAAACAGGATGTCTCTTTGTTTGGGTTTTATTCTGTTGGTGAACGTTAGCCGCTTTAGTCCCTGGGGTCTGTGTATGCCGCTTTGTGTGTTACCGTGTGTGTGTGTGTGTGTGTGTGTGTGTGTGTGTGTGTGTGTGCGCATCCCATGCAGGTGTGCCTGTTTATGTGTTTCAGGATTATTCCAGAAATTTTGGCAAAAATGAACGTGTTTGGACCAAGCATGTGCGGTTGTCTATAATGGGAGCATTTACACCCATATTGACCTTATGCTCAAAGTAGATCATCTTCCAGTTTTCAGTTGTAGCGCACACGCATGCAGACACACTAGCAAGACGCACATGCAGACCGTGGTTTCATCTACGTGTCGTTACACCCAGGAGAAAGAAGATATAGCGCACCATCCTCTAGCAGATAGTTCCCAAGCAATAGAGCTGAACACACGTTTGCGCGGATGATCACATGTTGTCACTGTACAAAGAAAAGCCTGTCCTGGGTTTTTGCTGCCCTAAAGGCCACCACACATGTATCTGTATGAGACGCAAGCAATCAACCAACGGATCAACAGGTCAAGCTTTATGTAAATGAATTTCAGGCACTGAGTTTAAAAAACCCAATGTTGAGTGTTTAAAAAAATCTTCTTTATTGCTTTGTCTATTGAGATTATTGAGGGGAAAAACCACAAAGATTAGAGTTTTTACGTGTGAAGAATCTGGATTCAACAAGTGGATTCTACCATATTTTGAGTCCTTTAAAAGGCTATCATGGCTCGAAGCACTGTGAAGAATAATTAGACGAAAATAAACTGTGACAATGTCTAGTTCATTTTTCATCCTCTCTGTTTGAGATTAGTGTTTGTCTTTCTAAATGTTTTAGAAATATAGATATAATAGAAACCTTTGAGCTGGATTTAGTTTTAGGGGCTTAAAAGCTAAAATCTTTCTGAAACCTTCAGGAAAGGCAGTAGAATATCATGTGAGCTTGGCATACATTTAAAAAATTATATATAAATCTCCTTCTTTACTGTCCTATGCTTGCATTGATTTTGTCCCACCTATAATTTATCTTAGATATCAAATTCAATTTTACAGAATTAGACTTTCTAGTCAAAGAAAAGTTCTGATTCGCTGTCAGCAGCGGCACCGCAGGGAGAATGAGAGCCTTGTTTGGGCACTGCGAAGCATGTGATTTGTCTGGAGGGAAGAAAAAAAAAAAGAAGTAAGGCAGTCAGTCATAGAGCGGAGGAAGTGCAATCGGGTTCAGGATGACTTCTCTGTCTGGCTGCCCTCAACTCTGGGGAAGGAGTTCTCGTCCAAGCTGTTTTAAGTGCGTTTCACCCACAGCTCTGAGGATGTTCGGCACAACAATTAGAGGCAGACAAAAAAAAGAAAAAGAAAAGGTGAACGCTGATAGAAGGAGGAAATGGAAACGGAGGGAAGGAAAGTGGTATAGACTGGCAGGGTGGGATATTGGAGGAGATAGGGAGAGGCAGTAAATGAGGGATTTTGCAGAGAATGCGGAAGGTGAGATAGACGGGTTCAAAGAGTGAGTGACAGCTTGATAGATGGAAGGTCTGAATAAGTGAGCGAGGCTTCGGAGACGCTGCGCGAGTACTAATGATTGACTGCATGCTTACAGGTGGCAGCAGGCTGAGACTTAAGGCTACATGCGCCCGCGAGCGTGAGCGCAGAAGCGTGTCTTCGTGTTTATTGTTGTTGACCATTTGCTCCCGATATTGTGTACACAGCATCATCCCTTTTGTGAGACTTGCTCAACTACGCCGCACACACAAAACCCCGACACGCGCGCACACAGCAGCTCAGCCAGGCATCGCCCGCAGCCACACTCTCCTTCTCACCACTGCCTCCCTCATTCATCTTTCATTAGCCTGGCTCACACAGGAGAAACAGCCTACCACCCCCTACCATCCTCCCCCATCCTCCACACGCCTCCACCAGCCTCTCCATCTCTCCCCTCTCTCTATCTAACCTCCTTGCACCCCCCCGTGTCTTATCTTGGTTTCTCTCGCACGTAATCTCTTTTGTTTGTCTCACTCATGTCTTGCAATCTGTCTTTTTAGATATCTCTCCTACTCCTCCTCTTCCTCTTTCCCTTCCCTTCTCTCTCTCTGCCTCTTCGGCTTCTTTTTTAGTCTTTTTCATTCAGCCTCGCTCCTTCACCCCTTTGCCCTCTTCCCTGCTCCTCCTCCTCCATCGCTCTCGGCCCCTCGTTCCCCTCCACGGCCTCCTCACTCTTCCACGTTTTCACCTCTTTTATCGTCTTCTCCGTTTTCGCTCCCGCTCTCCCTTCTCTCCTTCCTGTGCAGCGCCGTTTCTCTGACACTCGTCTCTGCCCAGCCTCCCCCCTCCCCCCGCCTTCCTGTCTCCCTTTCTCTCCCCCTCGCCTGCTCTTTTTCTTCCTTTCATTTTGCTCTCCGTCTCTCCCTCGATGGAGGGGAAAGGCTCTTCGCCTCTAATTGCGGCTGTTCCGTTGCCATGGCGCGTGTTGCTCAGCGCTGCGAGGTGCTGTCTGTGTGTGTGTCTGTGTGTGTGCGCACGCATGTGTGTGCGCCTGCATGTGTCTGTGTGTGTGTGTGCGTGTTTGTGTGTGGCAGGCAGATGATTGCTTGCTGCCAGCTCTCGTTTCCCGGACGCCGATCGTGTTTCTTTGCGGCAGCAGGAAAAAAAAAATGAGACGCCAGAAATAGCCCCCCTTCACACAGACCCACTCACTCTCACCGCTGTGCTGTCAGAGAGACACACATACGCAGGCAGGCGCACACACACAGCCGCTCACACAAACACACATCCACTGCATTTCCTCTCCTTCTGACGTTCTCGGCGTATGTGACCCAGGTTAGACTGAATGTAGACACCTATTTTGCACACGCACGGGCAGTGATGTGTGTTTATGTGTATCCACATGTGTCCAACTTCCTCTTCGTGCGTGTCCGTGTGTGTGTCTTTGTGTGTGTGTTTCCTGCGTCTCTTAGGAGGTTGTGTGGGGACTCCTGATTTATTTCACCTTTAATGGGAAGTGAAATGAATGTGACTAGCAGCTGGTCTGGTCCTCGGAGATATCGCGGTAGGCTAACCCAGAAAACAGTTCTGAAATGGTCCCTACTCTGACAAGCACCAGGATACGCCACTCTACGCTCCACTGGCTGCACTGTTGGTTTTATTTTAAGCTTCGTTTAGACGTTTAGTCGACACCTTTATCCAGAATTACGGCAGGTAGATTCTTGTTGCCGGTTTATATTCGACCTCTGGCCAACTCAACTTGTGCTTTTCTTTCTGTCACAACTTTTTAAAGGGTTGTTGGAAGGTAAATGGAGACAGATTAATGGCAAATAAACCTTGCAACCTCACGCTGCAAAAGAGGATAAGAGAGGATTATAACCAGATTTGTGGATGAATCTCCATAATCATCTTCTGTGCTTTTCTCCTGCAGTTCTCACTGGGCTTTTAAGGGAAAAAAACAACAGCCTGTTTATGTGCCTGCTTGGTTTTGACAAAGTTTGCGTAACTTAAATCTAAAAGTTTTAGGAGCTGTTTGTAAGACTGCTAAAAAATGAACAAAATGTGCACAAATGACAAGAAAAAATACACTAAAATCTCCTTAATCATCCATCCTTCCATCTGTTTATTCATCCATCCATCCGTTTTTCTACTGCTCTGGATTCCAGATCGTGGGGGTAGCAGTTTAAGCAGAGAAGCCCAGACCTCCTTTTCCTTTCTCCAGCTCATCCGGCGGGAATTAGGTCTTCCTGATAGAACATGCCCGAAACATCTTACCTAGGAGGCATCCAGGAGGCGTCTTAGTCAGATATCTGATCTATTTCAGTTAGTTTTGTTTTATGTGGCAAAGTAGTGGGTCCTGCCAAACGACACAACTCACCCTATCACTAAGAGAACATCCGGCCATCCTTTAGTGGAAAATGATTTCTGCAGCTTGTATTCTCAGTCTCATTCTTTAGGTCACTATCTAGAGCAGGGGTGTCGAACTCCAGGCCTCAAGGGCCAGTGTCCTGCAGGTTTTGGATAACATCCTGGGTCAACACACCGGAATCAAATGATTAGTTCATTACCAGACTTGTGGAGAACTGCAAGGCACGTTGAGGAGGTAATTTAGCAATTTAAATCAGCTGTGTTGGATCAAGGACACATCTAAAACCTGCAGGACACCGGCCCTCGAGGCCTGGAGTTGGACACCTGTGATCTAGAGCTTGTGGTCTTAAAGATGAGGGTGGGAACATAGATTGGCAAGTAAATTGACAGCTTCACTTTCACACTGAGCTCTCTCTTCCCTACAGTACAACATCTCTCCAGTCGCTTTTGGTGACCGTTTATTCCCTGTCACATGCACTGCTGTTTTAGTTTTTCTTTGACCTGTTGACTTTTGTTACTTGGCACATCGTACCACTGCTATCGCAGCTGGGTTGAGGTACGACCATGATGGTTTTTACTGCCATAATAATGATATAAAAGTTACTGCTCAGACAGAGGGAGATGGTGCAACAGTTTCTGTGAGACTGTGGAAAAAACATCTTCTCTTCCTATATCAATACTGATATGACGGTATGGTTTGAGTGGTGCTACCTATCGTTCAGGAGAATATTAGAAGAAGTCTAACCTCTTGTGAATTGCTTGGAGTTGAGGTGAACCAAGCTCTCTTCCCACGCTTAAGCTTACTGTCACACTGTTTACAATATGCCCTAACCCAGCCCGTGGCATCAGGTGATGCTATACTGTCTGCATTTCCCTCAGTATGCAAGTAAAAATAAAAATGCCTGAATGTGGCAAAAGCATATGGGCACAGTGCCACAAAGGTATATAGATCCTCAAAGCTTAGATGGCGACATGTATCCCTTATATCTTTATGCAGTCTTTTTTTGTTGGGAAACAGTCTGGTTTTCAACCAGTGCCGACTATTTCATTCACTTGTTAAAAAAAGAGTTCTGTCAGCGCATAATTTAAGCTTTCACTAATTAATTAATACATTTTGTGAGTAATTATTAATTCTCTGAGCAACTCGATGGTAAAGCAGAGGGGAACCCTCAGGACCATTTAGACTTTCTCAGAAGGATTTGTTGCATTTAGCTTCTTTGGTTTAATAATAATAATTCTGTTCTAATTTGAATTTCAGTCTAATTTTCTATCAGGTTTCCTTCATAAAATGGCATAGATACCATCCTTTCTCAGCCGGCTGCAGGTACCATAGCTGGATCGCTCACTGATTAGGACTTCATAATGGGGCCAAAGACCATAGCCGTGTGTGTGTTTGTTTAGAAAGTGACAGGTACATGAAACAGTCACGTTTCCTTAGGCCTTTCCAAATGGCCAGGCGTACCTTGCTTGTAGCATAGATGGAGTGAAGGCAGGGCATGACGTCTGTAGCCACTACAACTCTTTCCCCTTTTCCTTTTATTTTGATGTGTGTGGCTAAGTTTTGACAGAGCTGAAGCCTCCGCTCTCATAGTTACGGTCCTCCACTGTGGCATGCCAATTTAAAACATATTTGTAATAACAACCATAAACCACGAGGAGACTGAGTTTCTCTGTCATCCCAACTCAAACAGAGTGAGACACTTTACGCAGTTCTCAATTTCTGCAGTTGCATTTGCCCAAAGAAGCTTAAAATCGAATCCATATTGGCAATTAAAGATCATTTGTTCTTGAATCTGGACCTTCAGTATTTGGGTCAGAATGGTGCGCCAAACAGATACACAAAGACTCGGGATCAGTATCAAGGCAAAAAATAGAAATAAACACTGAATCGTGCATCCCCGTTTTCTATAACGAAAGATTTTGGCAGACATTGTAGTCGGTTCATTTATACTAGAAAAGGGAATTTGGCATCATTAAACTTCATGGTTTCTGTTAAATTAGCAATGAGCAGACAGCAGTCAAATTCTATGGCGTGTAAAGAATTTAAATTATCAAAAAAAAAAAAAAAGAACTGGACTGTTGTTCAAGCAAAAGATGTTAGTGTATGCAACAGCTGTAAGGAGCCTATGTCTTCATAGCCTCCATACATTTTATGTTGTTAGTGGGGCAGTTTGAACTCTTGCTGGCAGAGCTGGGAGCACATCTGAGGAGGTGGGGAAATCATTTCAGAGAGCCGATTGACCCGCAGCATCTAGCTGTGTGTAAGAGGTAAAATAGTGTTATTTTACTATTTGTGTATCCAATACTGGTGCACATTTTGAGCTACAGCACACTTGTTGCCAAGTGCAGCGGTCCGATTGGTCAGATATGCTTATTTGAATCATAAAAATTAAGCTTGATTTGATATTTGCAAATATTATGTTAACGTGTCCAGTGACTGAAGGCCTTTATTGACGCATTTAAGGATCAGAGTTTGGTTTCACTTAAACGTTGAGATTATTGAGTGTGGTTACATCAGGAAAAAATAATCATTTATGTATTATTGCTCCAAGAGACCACAATTAAAATGATGGATAGCCTCTGTTGCAAGTTTTATCTTTTTCTTTTCATATTTAAGAGTGGCTTGCAGGTTGGGAATTTATCTGTATGAAAATGAAGCAGAAAGCAGATTTAGCAAAACCGTGTCTGCAAATGCACTACAATAAAAAACATTCACGGTCGTTATTGTAGTATCGGGTTGGAATTTGCTGTAAATAAACACACTGTAATGACACAAAAGTGCGAGTGGCCAGGCTAGGTTAAGTTTAGGAATAACAAATGGATCCGAAATTGTATAACCTTAAAATATTTTGAAAATGCAGGTTTTTTTTTAATCATATCTCGCTTGGGTAACATAAATCAACGCTGTGTTTTTAGTTGTCACGTTGGCGAGAGCAAGGTGGAGGAAAAAGCTGGCTAATTTGGAAGTTATCAGACGTTAGGAAAAAAGCATGTACAGCGCCTCGTTTATATTTTCATCAAGCAGAAACTCAGGCTCTGCTATCGCTGCTGCTGGTAGTGTAAGAGGCTGCTGTTGACAGCGCACCTGAAGCAGCTGTGTGTACCAAAGAAGCTGCACCAGCTATTAGTTTCATACAGCTGCGACATCCCAACTGGAGCTCCATCTTATCTCCGGGAACAAAATCTTCCCGTCTAAAAATGGGTGGTGCACGCAGCCTTTTTCAAGACCGTGATGCAGAAGCAGAAGAAGTCTACGTCCACAAAAGAACTCAAGCACAAAAATGAGCTCAGTAGTTCTTATTTGTTTTTTTTCTGGACATGATGTCCTGACAGACTGGGCAGAAAATTGGGAAATGCCATCTACTACTGAGGCCTGATTTAGACTGAATCGAGCCGACAGTTTGGCCCATGTGCGTGGCTGACGTCGAAGTGTTTATGCTTGTGCTGGTGGACTTGTGTGTTAATTGCTCCATGGTTTTTGTGGGGTAAAACATTTTTGTTGCTCAAGTTTTCCAATTCCTTTTTCTGATAGACAGAAATTTGCTGAGATCCTTATATTGATGCTTATGATTATCACCCCTCACATTGAGGTGACAAATTTCCTGCTGAAGCGTAAATCCCCAGTAAGAAAGAGAGGACTCCTGTTTGCGATATATAGTGTTTTTATTTTTTTTTATTTTATTTATGTCTCTAGAAATGTAAGACATTGCATTAACTTTTTAGTCATTTCCAAAAAATAATGACAAATATTAAATATAAATCAATTTGCTCCGATTTTAGTTGATTCTCACGGCAAGTAACAGAGTCGCTCCTCTTCCTGGCACCTGGGTGCTTCTCAATGCTTGCTTTGTGCTTAAATGTGTTAAAATGGATTTATCCATTGCCTTTTCAGTGTTTAAACCATCTGCCATCAAATGAAACTCCTCTGAAGGATAACCCTGCCAATGTAAGTTTATGTGTTTCCTATTGGAAATAAATCCTGTTGCAAGCCCTGAACCTACTTTGGACGTCTCCACTACACAAAGCTTTTTGTTTATTTTTGATCTGGCCTTCAGTGTCCTGTTATTGTAAGTAGAAAGTTTCCAGTCTTTTGAGTAGTATTCTCTAAAACATTATCTGCCTCCTGTGCGACTAGAAAGTGACAGTGATGTAATAGCATCACGACATTTAACATTGTTTTTATAAAACACATTTGGTTAGTCACCAGGAGTTATTTTTATTAGCCTGGCTGATGTCACTGCAGCCACGAAGACTCGTCATGTTCATGTGCAGGGTGCAGTGATGGCTCAGTATTTGTGGTGCTATTGTGAAGTGATTGCTACAGAGAGTGATTTAAAGCACAGCGGTGTTAAAATTGCTAAAGATTTCCCCAATATAATTGTCATTTCAAAAACTAATGAAAAAAAATCTCTCTGAGTCAGACAGTCACATAGGAATAGGTGATTGGAGAGTCCCACGTAACTTTGTGCAACCACAATACAAGAGTGGCCCACCCAACCCCCAAGACACAGATGACTTTGGCGACCCTGAGGTCAACCACTGTGGCCACTTAGTTCGTGCTGCACACTAAACCCAAGAACACAACACATGCAGAAAATGCCATGAGCCGCGCGGCGGTTTGATTCTCACGCTAATAGATCAATAAAAGACATTAGTGGCAGGCTAGCCCAGCGAGCAGCGCTAATACAAGGTTAATCCAGGGTTAATGGCTGAGCAGCATCGTTCTCAGAGGCAGCCATTAGTTCTCAGCCGCACCATACAATATCAGGTTCTTCTCCTAGTCGTGCCCCAGGTTTCCAGGCGCGGGGAAGGAAATTGAAAAGAAAGGAATAGCGGCTCACTCTCACGAGTCAAGATGAAAATGAGATATCCAGATAGATGAAACTGAATGCAAAGAAATGGGGGCGATATCTGAGTGAGGCCGAGCAGCGTGCGGGGGAAACGTGCGCGGAATGAAAAAGAAGGGAAAGATGGGATGGCGAAATTGTGGTCAGGAGAAGTAGGAAACTGAGATGAGAGAAAGGGGGTGAGAAGGAGAGGAAGGGAGTTGAGCGCTACACATCTCCCTGTCCTTGTAAAGTGCTGCGTGCTGTCGAAGCGGCAGCCAAGAATGTGTCAGCCCAGCCGTCTCACGCTGCCTAATGGGCTCTTAAACGCTGATATAAAGCTCACTCGCTCTTTCGCCCTCCCCTTTTCCTCTCTCTCTCCTTTTTCTGCCTCTGCCATTCACTCTCATTACTTCTCGTTCTCACCCTGTCCCTCACTCTGTCACTCACTTGTCCTCTGCCTCTCTTTCCCTCTCTTTCTGCTGCTCTATCAACCTCTCGCTCTCTGCCGTTCCCCTTTCCCCCGTTGCCGTCTTCTCCCTCTGATTTCTCCCTGAATTACTCCATCGTCACGTCTAAAGCTCTGCTCCTAGTTGTCTCTGTATTTACAACTTTTTTACGGGAGAACTTAAAACTTCTCTGTCTTCTCTTTTTTTCCTCCTCCTCCAGGCTCCATAACGCCTTCTACCCTAAGGCACCGTCCTTCTACCTCACACTTCTGCACGTCCTGTCGGCACCACTCCACGGCTTGGCCAATGCCTTTGTGTTTGGCCTGAATAGGGATTGGTGGAGCCTCCTGAGCCCAACTGGCATGCAGGTAAACTTCACACACACCTGTGAGAACCGCATCGTTATTTAAATCTGGAGGCTATTTATACATAGTGGTTACGCTTGAATAGACACTCAGTCATCTTTCATGTGATTGCATACAGTAGTCTGTTCAAAGACTTGCACTGATGCGAATCAATCCTGGGTGACAAAAAATAAAGGTAAATACATGTCCGTGTCACTTGAAAATATTTAACCCAACACGCGAGGAACCAATCAGGCTGTTGCACTGACACGAGCTCTCAATCGAGGCTTTTACTGGTTGAAACTGTGCATTTGGTTAAATGCTTACAGTTCAGCGCTAAGTATGCAAACATGGTCACAATGTGTGCATTTACATGGACAGAGTATCCCAGGTTACCTAAGCTTATCCTGGTTTTAACCATATTCAGGATATGACACTTATATACATTTGATTAGGCATGCAAATAGTTTCTCACAGTTCATCTTCATAGCTACTAAACATAAGCCCAGGTGGCTTTGACCTGACTTGTCTCACTCTACATGTTGAGAAACAGGCATTCTGCAAACTGTCTTCTGTAGACTTGAATGTCTTGCTCCCACCATTATTTGTGTTTCTATGAGGTAACTTGGCTGGAACATTCAGACACCTGGATGTGCTGTATAAGGGTACTTCAACATGTTCAGAAGCATATCCAGGTTTCTTAACACCTAGAACAAAGGCCCATTCAAGTGTCAGAAATAAAGACGCAAAGACAAAAACAGAGTACTTCTAAAAGATTGTCATAACCAGGATACGCATGTAGACACACTCAGCAACCACCCAATATGCAGCTGGTTAGCAGGTATAATTCAGTTTAACTGTAAAGTAATAGACACGTGAATTAAATGGGCAAATTTAAATCTGTGGTGACGGATTAAAAGTCTGGGATCACCAAAGTTTTCCAATACATTTTAGTCCTAAGAAAAAAACATCAGCTTTGCTGTGACATTTAGCAAAAATGATCGCTGGGATTACTCATTTGAATTATGTGAATTTCAGATTGAGCATCATTGTTATTCCTGCTGTTAGCGTGGTTTAAAATCCATTCCTTCAGCAGATCTATTCAGTCGGCAATGTCACAGATTCCACGTCTGAAAGGAGCTTTATAAAGCTCTGAATGCCATCTGTCCTCTGCAGTGTACCTTTGCTTACTCCTTTCAGGGACTCAGGTGGCTGAAGCCCATCCCAGCAAAGACATACGAATTGAAGGGCATCGAAATGAGTGGCTGAATTTTCTGTTTATACCAGTGTTGAAATGCTTACGTAAGGAAGATGTTTAAGTTTAATGATGTGGTAATTCTACAAAAGTCATTTTACTTTCTTTTCCTTCTTTTTTTGCAACATCATCTTAGCCCTCTTCCCAGTGAGAAATAATTGCTTCAGGATTTGTAATTAGGCCATTTAACTTCCCACACTGACTGTTACCATCTGTTACAGGTGTTCACACGCCACCTGTACGGAAAATGCTTGTTGGGTTTTTGGTACAAACCCCCCCCTTTTTTTTTAAGTGTAAAATGGCAAATTCAGGGCTTAGGAACATGTAATGAAGACAAGCTTTTCCAAAAAAATTACGTGTATATATTATATTTAATTTCTCTCTTTTTTTAAATTTGAACCACAAACCTGCGTGGTTGCATTTCAATAAACACCACAATCAATAGGGTTCTCCACAGATTTGTCTCAATCTGCAAACATTGACTGTATCTGCAGATACGAGCCAGAGCAGATATTGAACCGCAAACACAGAAAATTCTTTGTGGTCTTAGCTCACGCGTACACAAACGCGCACGCACACACACAAACACGCACGCACGCACACACACACGTATCGTCGCCTAGTCAGTACCACCAACCACGCTGATAACGGGTCGTGAGCGCAGTGTGGAAGACTGGAATGTGCGGTGTGACCTTCAGCCCAAATGTCAATGTTGCACTGTGGTGAGCGGAGAGAGAGAGACAGAGAAGTGAAACGGAATCTCAATGTGTTCGTAAATCACAGAGAAAACGCTGTTTGCGCGTCTCACGGAGAACGAGAGAGAAGGTGAGGAAGAAGATGACAGAGCGAGAGCGAGTGAAAGAGAGAGAGAGAGAGGCGGCGTGTGTTCGTGCGCTATCGTGACTAACAGCCGGTTGTTATTCATCTTGGCATGCGGCTCCCAGCAGCCCCCACACATCAGGTGTGAGATTGGCGGGGAAGAGAAGGGGGCGCGGGGGGGGGG
>NW_024582436.1:1733306-1742309 GCF_018398535.1 Haplochromis burtoni
TCAAAGCGACGAATCTGCGCTTTCAACCCTACCCCCCACCCCCACCCCGGCCCTCCTAACCCTGTCTCCTCGTGCTCACTCACCAGCGCTCTCTCCCTCTCTGCCTCTGTTGCTGCTTGCCTGCAGTACATTTGCATGATTTAAAGGGTAGGCTCCTTTTTCCTTCTCCCTAGGCTGTCTTCACTCTGCTCTCTCGTGCCATACGTACTTTGGAAAAGTTGTTGGTGGCTGTTGCTTTGGGTAGGCGGAAAAAATCAGTTTAATTAAAGGTGACCTGTTATGCTCGTTCCCACCTTCATGTTTTTATTCCTGGACTCTGCGATAGTAGTCTTGCGTGATTTACAGCTCATAACGATCCATCATTATTCCGATTCGCTGCTCCTCATAAACAGAGGCTTTAAACAGCAGGTGGATGGGACCTTTGTGCTCACAGGCAGAGCTGTGTGCCTGAGATGACTACATTAGGGACAGCCGCTCTCTTTGACGTCATACAGTACCAGGAGCAAAAATGAAAAACAACACTGTCAGGGTGCCCGTGCTGACCTCTGTCAACCGTCGAAAGCAGCATAAATGGGAACTCGAGCAGTAGAACCGCACCACAGATAAATGGTAGAAGGTGGCCTCGTCTGATAAATCACATTTTCTTTTACATCACGTGGATGGCCAGGTGTGTGTACATTGCTTATCTGGGGAACACCTGGCACCAAGATGTGGTATAGGAAGAAGGCAAGCCAGTGGAGGCAGTATGATGCTTTGGGCAATGTTCTGCTGGAAAACTTGGGTCGTGCCATCCATGTGGATTTTACTATGATGCTATGATTATTACCACCTACCCTAAGCACTGTTTCCCTGATGGCTCTGGCCTCTCTCAGCAGGATAATGCTTCCTGCCACCAAGCAAAAATGATTCAGGAATGGTTTGAGGAGGACAAGTTTGAGGTGTTGACTTGCCCTCAAAATTCCTGATTGCAATCCAGTCAAACATCTGTGGGATGTGCTTGACAAACAAGTCTGATCCATGGAGCCCCCACCTCCCAGCTTACAGGACTTGAAGGATCTGTTGCTAACATCTTGGCACCAAATACCACAGCTCACCTTCAAGCCACTAGTGGACTCATGCGTCGACTGTAATGTAATGCATTTGCTGCATCTGCATCTGCACCTGTACTTTGGGTAGAGACCTCTTAAAATGTTAGTTCACCCACAGTTTTTAACTGTATTAAATGTGAGGGTCTGGTGATGCTTTCGCAGCCCTCAAAAGCACAAGTCCAAACCACTGCACCAAAACTGAAAAACCCTAAGTAGAGCGTTTGCAGGAAATGGCAGACATTCATGTAAATGAGTTTCCATCATTCAAGTATGCAACACTAAGGGGTGGGAGGGGTTCTCCCACAGCTGATTTGAGCTGATCTGAGACATGTTGATGAGCCCTAAACAGTCTGACCTGTGGCAGTCTGGCTTTGCAAGGTTTAAAACAGTAGATTGCTTATTGAGCCATTTTCAAACAGTGACATTCAGGTTTTTATTATTTGCAAAGAAATGTCATTACCACCAGCACTGACGTGTTTCATCCCAGTAATAGTGACAGTAATATCATTAAGTTTATAGCTCAATAAACTCAACATTTAAGTGCGGAGTACCTTTTTAATATCCAATATGTTCAGTCATTCAAACATGCCTGGTACTGTGCCATTGGTATTTTTTAAACCTTGATACTGGACTCCAAGATTTTGAATTGTTCTCAGTTTATTAGGTTCCCTTTTGGCTTATGCAGCACATAGCAAAAAGGCATTATTATTGCTTTCCGTGGCCCTGCCAGTTTTGTTCTGCTCAGTGCATAGATAGCACATTAGGATGAGACAGTGCAGATAAAAGCACTTTTGTGAGTTCTAAGAAAGGCTCACGCATTTTATAGGGTATGGCAAAAATGTGCCATTTATTTGTTTCAGTGCTTGCAAATGGCCACTGGAGCAAATTGGCAGCAACGCTGAGTTTGGGCACCACATTTAGATCCCTCAAAACATCCACAATTTGTTCCACTCTCACTATGAAAAGTAGCTGCTTTGATTTGAATGGTGACGTGTGAAAGATCGTGATGCAGAGTTTGCTAAAAATAACTAATTTACATGTTTTTTAAAAAACCTTACAAAATAAATGATCTTGGCAGCCACTCGAGCAGCTCCCATGTCAACTAAAAATAAAACTGCAGGATGGAAATGAGATTAAATTTAATGGCATTTCAGGTTGATTATTAGGCTAGCATGCATGATTGTGAATACCACTGGGTTTCCCTGAGTCTAGACTCGTAGTGGACATGGGTCCTCGTCACTAGAGACATAAAAGCACAGCACACTCTGCCTGCACGATGTCTATTGGCCAGTTTCAGTTGAGAGATTGAGCAAAAACACAGGAAGCGCGGTGGCTTTCAGTAGACTGTTTACTTTGAGCCATAGAAATTGTAGCTGTTAAATTTTTCAAATAGCCTTTGCTGCATACACCCACACATTTTCACTGCCATTCATTTTTTTCCCCCTAAATTTAGTTAGACACTGACCTTTAAGGTGAGTAAGCCTACCTGCCAGTTATGTTTGGTACTGCAGTGCAGAGAATTACAAAGTTAAGTAAAAGACTCGGCACACACCAGATTAAAACTCAAATCATGACACCAAAAAACAAAAAAAGAAATCGGACCAGGTCGTGATTTTAGCAGATATTTCCATTCCTCCTCGCTTCCTCTTGAAGCTAAATTTAAGCGTGAGGAGAGTCGGTCTAACTAAAACTAAAACTAACACACTTTCACTGAGAGGCCTCTTCTGGTTACAGATCTGATTCATGCATTCACACAACCAGGTTATTACTGTGAACAGAAGCGCAATTTTTTTGTTTTTTTTGTTTTTTAAAACTCATTTTCTTCCATTAACCTGCTTCTTTGTCATGGCATCTCTTTCTTTATCTAGTCCTCGGTTTCCCCCACCCTCCTCCTCTTTCACAGCAGTGAAGCCGCTCTTCTGTTTCTCCCTCTCTCTGCCCATCTCTGCCTCGCCGTACTCTTCTGCTGTCTCCTCTGTTCCCAGTACCCTGTTACAGCATCTCTGGCATTTATCTATCTTACATTATTTTTGCTGCTCTCCAGCATCTCCCTCCCACCTGTGTACTCTCCGTCTCGTTCCCTCTTCCTCTCGCTCCTACCCTGATATTGATCTGCATTCTAGCCATACAGCTGAACCGCCCGTGGCTCTGCAATGAGCTCACATCTCACTTCTCCTTCTCTGTGTTTATGAGTGTGCACGCAGGAAAGGAAGCTCTTCCAAAGCCCTACATGTCTCGGTATCGTGGCAATCTTAACGCAATGCAGGCTGATTTTAAAACACGATTGTTGTTGGGGTTTTGGGGTTTGTTTGTTTTTTAGTGGAAACACCGCGTGCCCACACGAGCATGGCCCCCTTTTGTCCACCAATAACCGATACTGCGCATCACAGCTGTCGTGTGTTAAGGAGAGGCAGACAAAGCCTTGTTACGCTGCTGAGGCTCAGCTGGTTAAACCTCTGTTCAGTCCTCCCCCTTGCTCTCTTATAGTGTATGTGTACTGTATTCCCTTCTGGCAGGGCTGCCAGTGAAACCCCAGCAAAAAATAAATAAATAAATAAATCCAAACTGCAGCAGCACATCTGAGGTTCAACCAGCCAAAGACGGCATATGTCACTCTGCGTTTCTTTACTCTTTTCTGGGTATTTCAGCAGAGTAGCCATCAGCACATCTCCCACTTACATGAATAATCCCATGCAGGTTTGTGAGCAGTCCTATTCATATGATCTGCAATGGAACAAGAGCTAGTCTTGGTAGCAATGTGGATTTTAAAATCCCAGTCTAAACTGGTCTAAACACCCTTCATCTTTCCATCCTACTGTAGCTCACATTGTCCTTCTGCAATGAAAAGCCTGCGAACTGTGAGCTACTCTGGCTTGGTTCGGTAACAGTACTAAAAAACAAAACATCTGCCAGTTGAATAAATGTAAATATAAAACAGCCAAACATCTGATTCGGTTTGCATAATCACACCATTCAAAAAGCATAAAAACAGTTGCTGTGCATTAATCACATTCCCGTTTCACAGTCACTAGCTCATCTGACAGAACCAAAGTCAGTGGAACCCAGAGACGAGCTTTGTGCTGTGAATTTTGTAATGTTTGCAAGATTGAAAGGGGACAAAAGTCCCCCCCTCTCACCCAAACAAGCTTATGTAATTGTTCACTCTTGAGTTCCATAGGTAATTTTCTTTGTTAGATCGAAAACAGCCCCACACTGAGGGGATTTTCAAGTACCAGTGAAGCAATTAAATGCAATCAAGGAAGGGAAGGGTGGTTTGACTGCATTATGAATGATTTCCAGGGTTTAGCAGAAGCCAAAACACAAGACAAGGTGTTTTGGCAGCTTAAAAGTTAAAATGTGGACCGTTATTCCCACTTTCATTTGGAATGGTGACTGAGATAAACAGGAAAATTCCAGATTTCCAGATCCAGTGTAATCTACCAAACGTTTTCCCGGTTTCAGTATTGTTGGCTAGGGCACTGTGCATCGATATCCCTGCTCACACGTACAAACTCAAATGAGCAGAATCTCATTTGCCTCTCATGAGCCTGACGTTTGTGAGCGTGTTTAGAAGCGTGCATATCATTTACATGCTCAGGCTTGACTGGACAGTTAGGCTATTTTCTCCCGCTACTCGCACACATCAAAGCAGTTCATGCTTAAGTGATGTAGGGCTGCACACTTTCTTCTTCAGATTTAGACACTCATTAAAGTTTTATTGCACTGCCGTTTCTTTTTTTTTCTTTTTCATATTGTTTGAAGTACGCTGCTTTCATGGAATTTACAAAAGGTGGAATCTAGCGTTGTGCAGGATGACCAAAGATTCTAGCAGAGCCACAGTATGAGTCTTAAAATTAACTCTGCATAAGTGGGCCTTTACAGCGGCTCGTACTTCTCACACTAGTATATAGAATTTTAAGCATTTTAATGTCACCATAACAAAAGTTTTACTGTTGCGTCCCGAGGCAGAACATTCAATGCTTAACGACCTCAGTTGTTCCTCGTGCCATCCTATTCCAGCACACACTGCATTGAAAAGGCGGGATTTTGTTGGTCACACCACAGCGACCTTCACTTCCCACTCAGTCTGCTCAGCAAATCTCCCTCCGTGCAGTCTCGTCTCTTAGCCGAAATGAAATTGAAGTTGAATGGCCAACGTTTTGACACATTAAAGTTTGTAACATGGATGCTTTAAAAAATAACAGACGGGGTTAAAGCGGTCCAGAGGTGCATGAGAAAATGAACTTGAAGGGGATTATTGGTTCTTATGGCCGGCGACCCACAGCTTCACGATGACGCCTTGGATATGCAAATCTGGGGTTTAATATTTTCATTTTTATCTACCTGGGGCACTGTTTTTAATTTAATGGCCAAAAACTTTTGAGTCTTGAGCTTTAGTGTGAACATCCTTTCTACACCAGTATAAGTGTTGTGTACTAATTCCAAACTGTATGCGTGTCTGTTTTCTAGCTGGCTCTGCAGTCACGGCTCTGTGACAGAACACGGATTGGAGAGTACTACCCCGGGGCGGTGCGCTACACGCAGGCTGACCTGGCCGACCTCAGCGATGACGATGACACCAATGTGCTCTTCTACTCTCCTGACATGACCCTGAAAGACCGAGGGCCCTGAGAGAGCGGGAGGGAGGGAGAGCGAGGGAGACAAAAGAGATGGAGGGAAGGAACACGAAGGAGGGTCAGAGCCAGAGAGAAACGCAGCAGATTAGAAACTGAGAGGGAGGAAAAAGAGGTAGGGAGGGAATGGAAGGGAAGATTGTGGGGGACAGTCAGGCAGATAGGAGCCGGAGATGAGCTGTCAGGTTCCATTATTAATCCCCATCCTTTACTATTTAATATCCTAAAGACACACACACCACACATACTGAACAGAGCTCCAGCTCAGCGCATTACTACAAGAGAAGGGGAAGGACTAGGGCGCTGTAAAGATCCTCTCGATGTTAAACGCATCTGCTTCTTCCCAAAAAGGTCTTGAAACGATTTCCCTCTCTGCATCGTATTCTGTACGTCTGCAGCATTTCGGCATGCCACAACAATAAAATGGAGAAAAAAAGAACCCATAAGGACCGCTGAAAGGCAATCATAACAAGGTGTTCCTTTAGCATTCTCTTTTCACGTCTCTGCAGGAGATTAGTTGAAAAGGAGGCCTTTAAGATGTATCCCGTGTGTCTGACGTGAAAGCATCTGCATCTACCCTGAGATTGATCCTGCTACTGAACAATTTTCTTGCCAACAGGGGGGATGTGGGTGCGGAGTTGAACTACAGAAGTGGGAGGGGTTATAAACAGTCAAGATGCCTCAACAGGGCAACTAAATCCCAAAGCACCCATGTCACCTTCCTCACAGTATTTGTTTTCTGCCTGTTTTTTGTTACTGTTGATGCAACTGCTGCACATGTATTCATTTCTGGAAGGTTATTTTGTATTTTTTTTTTTTTAATGAAAAATACTACACTTGTTTGTTATACAATATTTCTAACAGATCAATGTATTGTACATATTTAACTGTACACTCTATTTTTGTACTTTGCCTTGGACCAGATGAGATGAAACTTTTTTTCTTGGTCCAGATCTGCTGCTCGGCAGTGTCAGTCAAGCAGAACCGAATTCAACACACACAGCCTTATGAACAACTACAGAGAGATGCTTTTAGTCAAATAAATCCCCTCGTAGACACACACACGGATACTTTTTTATTTTTTTATTTTTATTTGTTTCTTTAAGGTGCCTCTGCCAGCCTGTTTTGAAGTAAGGAACAGTGTTGCTGATTGTCAGGCTAATAGCGTGAACCACCTGCTATGCTCTGCCACAGCCCATTTGGTTTTTTCTGGTTTCAAGCCGTCGTTACGGTCGGATCTCTCCCAGCCGTCAGCTCCGTCTTTGCCAAACTGAACTACGAAAACCAACTCTTGACCTTTTTGTTTTAAATCTTTTCTGCCGAGTGTCAGCCACACCTGGGTGAAACTTTGGTTTGCAGTTCACAATCACACCACCGTATCACCCACACTGCCCCCCCCCCCCCCCCCCCCCAACGGCACTGTTGCTGGTTTGATTCGGCTACGCACTCCATCAAATAAATGAGCAGGAGAGACATTTCATAACAAAGCTGAGACTAGGCCTGTTTATTTCATTTTCACATTGATGCCATTCCTCATTCCCACTTGCCTGCCTGCAAAGTGTTTGTCTGTTTATGTGTATGTACATTCAGGCATGTTTTAGGCGGGGCATGCTTAAATAATGGATATTAATTATTGGTCGGACTCTACCGGACCCTGCCCATCTCCAAACGTTATTAACTGGATTTTGATTAATGGATCATGGGCAACGTGTCCTCCGGAAAACCAGATCTTTTTCCTCCACGTGCATAGACAACACAGCTTGCCCACAAACGTGTGAACACATCGAGCCCTGCGCCCCCACTTCATATAAAGATCCCGTGAAATAAGCGAATCTCCCTGTCACGCAAGAAGAATTATTATTCCCCCCTCATATCGTCGCATGCGCCGTAATTGGATACAATTTAACACCCGCGGCCCACGGGCATGTCAGCAGGCGCACTGCCTACTATTAGCTCGCCTCGCCTCGCCACCCTATCATTTGTCAGATCAGTGTTTGTGTGCTCCTGGTGCCTTTGTGTGTGTGCGTATGTGTGTGTGCGTGCGTGTGGCTCGAGAAACCGGAGCCATTGTTGGAGTCCGGCCATGACCTAGCTGTGACGCACAGAAACAGAGAGGAGAGGAGAAGTGGAGAGAGAGGGGAGAGGCGACAGCGCAGCAGCAGACGCTGAAAAACAAGCTGGAGCTCTGTCACCTCTGAGCCAAAGGGAGGCAGGCAGGCAGTCCTGATGGGTGTTTGTGGCTGCTCTGCTCTGCTTCCACAGGGAGCCCTGTCTGCTGTTTTTTTTTTTTTGTTGTTGTTGTTGTTTTTGTTGTTGTTTCTTTAGAGCCCCGGCAGTATTTACAGGCATCGTTGGGGGAGGGTATAACCTCCTAATACCAGCTCACCGGCTGCTTACAGTAAAAAAAAAAAAAAAGGCTGAAGAAGGTTAATGAGGAGATTACAGCATGACTGATCTAAATAATTGAGTGGAAGTTGTTGCAAATGTAGAGAAACCTGTAAACTGGGCTCCTTTTCCCCTATGCCTCTCAATTTGTGGCCTAGTGCAAGACCCCTACCCCCTTCTTATTATTATTAACCTTTTGCCCAGGTGGTCAACCAACAGGTTAATGTGGCCATTTTTTGTGGTCATAAAAACAATACCAAATGCTATAAAAGTTGACTGCAGTGTACAAAAATCTTAAAACTGTCTTTCACGCATGGTCATCAAATCTGGCAAAACCAGAGTAGCAGCTGCAAAAGTTTCTTACTCTGCTGTAACAGTAAGAAACTACTCTGTTTTTGATATCTGTATAGGGGCACAAAAGATGGATTTTAGCCTAGTCTCTTCTTTTAAGGTGTTGGTATTGGTGTTGTTTGAATGCCTAAATATCTAGAAGAAGAGTGCAAAATCCTCAGGTCCTCTTAACGCTGACCTTGGGTCTGTGATCATTTGCTCAGAGCAGATCTGATCAAACTGTAAATACAGAACAAATATCACCAAATACCAAAATTCTATTTTTGGGGAGCGCAGCTTTATTGAGATGTGAAAATGCTCTAAGTGTATGTTCCACGTGGTTTTTCCAGGCGTCACCAAAAACGAGACTGATTTGCCCAATCACAGTGCAGTTTGGAACAAAATGATTCCGTGTCTACACAAATGTGAATCCACTTACAGTGGGGCAAAAAAGTATTTAGTCAGCCACCGATTGTGCAAGTTCCCCCACTTAAAATGTTGACAGAGGTCAGTAATTTGCACCAGAGGTACACTTCAACTGTGAGAGACAGAATGTGAAAAAAAAA
>NW_024582436.1:1743663-1769537 GCF_018398535.1 Haplochromis burtoni
AGTGTACCTCTGGTGCAAATTACTGACCTCTGTCATCATTTTAAGTGGGGGAACTTGCACAATCGGTGGCTGACTAAATACTTTTTTGCCCCACTGTATGTGACAGATACCATCAGGTTCCATTTAGAGTATGAACCAGGATTTCATAAAAGCTGAAATGATCAATTTCCCCCAGATGCTTCGACTCAGTCGGTTCTCTTCTCAGGGGGTGTTATTTTGACTGCTGGCACGGATCATTAACGCACAGTGTCCTTTGGCTTCTGTGCGTAAAGCGCTGAGATGGTCGCTCGTTCCCAACTCATATTTAATGCACAGGGCTACCAGTTTGAAGGGGATGGTTTTACACGGAACCACGATCCTTGCCTTAATATAACCAAGTAGTTTTTAGCGCGAAAACCAATCAGGAAAAAAAACGTTAAAAACGCTGGTCTGCAGGAGGACAGGCCTGCCACTAAAAAAATTGGACCCTAATCTCTCTGCCATTGCAGTCACGACTGCTGCGTCGAGATGTCGAAGGTCACCTTCTGCGTAACGGCTTTGACAAAATCACGTCATATTACTAGAAGGCACTGAGGTACCTACGAAGTTCTAGCCACAGACCAAATTAGTACATTAATTGAATTTTGAAAACAAAAAAGTTGCATCCACTCTGAATTCAGTATAATGTACTAGAAAATAGTCCAAACGCCCCTCACCATCACGCATATCCCCAAATCCTTATATCTAATATTTGTGTTGCCAACGCAAACACACAAAGCCAGAAGCAGCTTTGCTTCTTTTCTGTCGATCAGTTAATCGACCAGGCGTCATTGTTCCAGCCCTATAATCTAAACATCGCATGCAGTCACTCCTAGTGCTGCCAACAGGCTGCACGATCCTTTCAGGTTTTTCATTTTAACCTCTGAGGATTTGGTCCAAAAATATCAGTATAAGCTGTGCAGAAAACCTGCCTGTGTGTGACTCGAATAATCCCCTGAAATTCGAGAAACACCACCAATGACGTGACCTCGGTGGCCGCGATCTTTCCTATTTATAGCTGTCGCTTGCGAATCGTCTGTTTAACGTCCCTATCTCCCAGCGTGTCGACCGCAGGCCCGCTACTGCTGCTGCCTGAGCACAGTGCAGCAGCGAGCGGCGCTTTAAGCGCTGCGATCCGGCCCCGAAAGAGTTAAATTAATCTCTTTCTCTACCCTCGCTCTCTCTCAACACACACACAGGCTGCCACCGCCCCAGATAACAGAGGGGCGCCTCTCCCCAGCCAGCCAGCCTCCGCTAATCGCAGTGGCAGGAGGGGGGAGTGGAGTGCCGGCGGCCTCTCACAGCGCTGGGCTTTTTATTGACGCTGTCTGCCTGTGTGTCTGTGTGTGTGTGCATGCTTGTGGCTGCGTGTCAGAGCGAGAGAGAGCTATAAAGAGGTGTGTGCTTGTTTCCGTGCGCGCGCGCGCGTGTGTGTGCGCTCCCAGCCAGCAGCGGAAAGCAGGCAGAGGCGGGGAACTGGGAGGGTGGGTGGCGAGGTTATGAGCGGAACTCGACAGAGGCCGACAGACGAGAGAGAAGGAGGGGAGGATGAGGAGGAGGGGAGGGAAGGCAGGGAGGGGGGGGATCTTTCTTGTACTGCGCTGCTGAGAGCCGCCACCGCTTCTCCTTCCTCTCAGATAAGGTTCGTTTGAAGGTTTTCATATTCTCCAAAAAAAAAAAAAAAAGCGAGAGAGGGAGACGGGTCTGTTCAGTGTTCTATGCGCGCGCATTTGGAAGCGGGGATTGCCGTTTCTAATCCCCACCACCCCATCCAAGGTCGAAATAAGAAATGCGTGACAGGGATCGCATTTTTTTTAATGTCATGAGCCCACTGATTGATCGCATCGATGAATTTAGCAGCCCTATTGATTAGGGCTTAATCTATAGGTTAATGTCTCTCAGCGCTCCAATTATTCTCTCTCTCTCCCTCTCTCGCTCGCTCTGCTTCTCTCGCGAGCAGCAGCATTTTGGCTCGGAGCCACGCTCGCCCTGCCGCGCCAGGCTGTAATTATCCCCGGTGAGGCCGCGCTAACACAGCGTGGCGCGCCTGTGGGGAACCGGTTAGCCCTACAACACCGGGGTGGGGGGGCAGCGGTGCGCGCATGTGCGTGCCAGAGCGTGTGCGCGCGCTCGTGATCGTGCGCTGGTGTGGCACAGAGGGAGAGAGAGAGCGGCTTCTGTGTTGATATTTCGGTAGCCTGTATCAGAGCGCATTTCGAGTCCTCGCACGAACCGCGGAGCTTTGAATTGCAGATTAGACAAAAGTGATTTAAAGCAACTGATGGCGGGGCCTTACACTTAGGAAGGAGAGGAAAAGAAAAAAAAGTCACGATTAGTTATTAGATATGCAAATGAGCCCCCCTCCCCCCAGGTGTCCACGCTTTAGCGCAGTCACCGTTTTTAAGGTGAACTCGAACAAAGCAAAACATCAGTGAGTGTGGACTGTCGTGAACGGCGTGCTGCAAGCGAGCATAGATCTATTGATTGCACACGTGCACATGTCCGGGCTTGTGCGTGCTAGCGAGTGTTCAGGCAAGTTTCTGTGTTTGAGTTGCAGTAAGCGATCCATAACGATCTGCAGGTGGATTGTGCTGATTAGTACCGGCTGCTGTGGACTGAGCTGCGTGCAAAGAGCTTCCTGCAATCTGAGCCCGCCTGCCTAACTGGAGTGTGTGCGTTTGTGCGTGCGTGTGTGTTGGCAGTGAGCCCCCTTAAAAAAATGTGTGTCGGCGCTGTGTGGCTTTATGTCTCCGTTTTTAGGCAACTGACAAAACGTGCGCCGAAGGTGCACATGTGAACTCACCATGCGAACTGCGTGTTTTGCCAGGCCGCTGCTGCTTCAGTGTCTGATTGCAACAGCAGATGGCTGGATCGCTGTGACCCCCCAGAGTGCAACACTTTCCACACCAGGATGCATCTGTGTCTGCGCGCGTGTGTGATCACGCTGTTTTGGTTCTTTTAACAAGATGCACACGTTACATGCGTGCTTCTCTGACATGACATAAAATGGCAGTGAGAGGAAGGCATCACGATTTAAAGCGGGATGTTTTTGTCACTCTCATCCACTGAGAGGGTTTTCAAAGGCACATGCTGTTCTCGGGGCTGGCTTTTCATACCGCAAAGTTCACACACAGCCATAAAAGTGAGGCCATTATGAAAAAAGAAAAAAAAGGGCTGGACTTGCTCTCCCCAGACCTGTTTATGTGTCTCCCTCAGACTCTCTGTCAGCGAAGGTGTTTTTCTGGAGCTGCAGCTGTGTGTTTTTGTGTCCAGCGCCAGAAATCTGGTTTGGCCTGCGGTTTCTCCCAGCAATATTCATCCTAATCCAGTTTCCCAGTGAGTGATGGAGAGAGCCACTTGCCATCAGCGCCCCTTGAGTCAGAGCTGGAGGGGAGAGAAGAGAGAGGAGGGTGTGTGCAGTGATGTCTGTCTTTCCAAAATACCCTCTGACTTCCTTTTTCCTGACTCTAGACTCTGTCACGTGAGCACTGTAGGTTTTCCATATTTGTAAACGATAGAGAATTCTTGGTGACTTTGTATTAAATGGAGCCTCATAATAAAGCATACTGTCGGGACGGTTGGACAGTTCTGAAAAGTAGCCCGTCGAATCCCTTTATAAGCCAGTATTTACACTAACAGCACAAACAGCCCGTGCTTTGCTAGGAGATCTCAGGGTTGCCAGGTTGGATCCTACCTGCAAAAATCTGGGCAGCAGAAGTAAATGGGACATATGGTGCAATGTGGCTGAACGTGTAGAGCATGACACTCACTTTGCCAAGGCTAAAGATGGTGTTATATGTAGTGGGGGGAAACAAACGTTGGCATATTTCTTTAGCCTGGAAAGAAACATTTTAGCAGAACCAAAATCTGGCTACAGAGCTACGAGGGCAGTTTGTCACATGCCAGCTGCCGCTTGTAACTACATAAATAATACATCTTAACCAGGATAGTCCAGAATGCGTAGTTTAGAGTCTCGGCTTGCTGTGTTTGATGGAATAAAAAGATTATTGTGCGTCCTGGGCCTTTTCTTCAAAGTGTTATTGCAATTTCGTTACCTCCCTTAGATCCACAGGAAAAGTGGAGGAGAAAGCAAAACACCAGCAGTGACTGAATGTTAAAGTTTATCTTACAAGTCTCATTCAGCCAAGTTCATTATCTTCTTTTTTTCTTAAGAAAGACTCAAATATTGCCTAATTCTTCTATTCTTGTTTAATGTAATCCATTCATTGTCATGCTCCTAAAACCAACATGAAAAGTCTATTGGATGGTGTGTGTTATGTGTTACACACAGTCCCATCTGTCAGCAGCTCCTGTTCAGCCTCTCCTAAAGTGAGGTATTTGAACGACAAGCTACATCCTCGCCAGCTGGTGAAATAGGAGTGGGCAACAGCTCCTGGGAAACCGTGACGTGAACCTGCTCTGTGGCAGTGAAGCTTTCTGTCATCGTTAACCTTCAAGGTCAAAGGTGCCAAGCATGCGGCCTGTGGGCTCAGAAGTGGTCCGCTAATAGGTCCAAATCTGTCCAAAGTGTGAAGCTTTCTAATGAAAGGCAGAGGAGGATGTCAGGACTTCTCATTGCATTTTTCTTTTTCCTGCACCAGGAAGTGTTGTGTTGCAATCCAAACAAGAGGTCTGAATCATTTTCATTTTTCAAACTTTCCTGCTTACAAAGATAATAACCACGGCCTACCATAGCAGTGGTTACACCATAGGGCCGTGCCCACGTGTTTCACTGGGTCACAATGGTGTTTCATTGTAATGAGAGCAAAGAGCCCATCATACTTCTGTTTCTTAACTGTTTCTTCTGTTCCTTCTTTGTGGAACCAGCTCCCAGTTTGGGTTTAGGAGATAGACACACTCTCTGCTTGTAAGATTAGGCGTAAAACTTTCCTTTTTGATAAAGCTTATAGTTAAGGTTGGATTTGGTGACCCTGAATCCTCCCTTAGTTACACTGCAGTAGGTCTAAGCTGCTGGGGGCTTCCCACGATGCACTGAAAATTTCTTCTTCACCCACCTCTTTTCACTCACTACGTGTTTATACTGCACTTTCTGTGTTTTCAGTGTGTCTTTGTACTGTCTCTCTCCCATCACACCAAACCAGTTGCAGTGGATGGCTGCCCCTCACTGAGCCTGGTTCTGCTACAGGTTTCTTCCTGTTAAAAGGGGTTTTTTTTCTTATCACTGTCACCAAGCTCTTGCTCATATGGGGATCATCTGATTGTTAGGATTTTCTCTGTATTATTGTATTATCTATACCTTACAGTGTGAAGTGCCTTTAGACACCTGCGCTTGTGATTTGGCCTTATGCAAACAAAATAAAACTGAAGTGGATAGAGCCCACTCTAGATGAAATTTTAGTTTATGTTCTAAATGTGGCCCGTGAACTTAAATGACAACTTAAATGTCAGAGTATGGCTTCATTTTGCAGTCACATCAGTAGTGATTTGATTGGAGTCTTGTTGCAGCAGCTTTAGAGTTATGTCAACAACAGTGCATGACTCAGTCCCGTGCTACTTTATCTGATAAAAGCTGACTCAGATTTAGATTTCTTTGCCAGACTTTTTCTGCTTCTTTATGAATGTTTTCCTGTCTCTCTTCTCTCACCATCAACTGCTCAAGGCAGACAGCTTTCCCCTCCCCGAGCCTGCTTCTGACAGAGATTTTTTCCTGTTAAAAGGGAGTTTTTCCTTCTCGCTATTGCCAAGTGCTTGCTCACAGGGTATCATCTGATTGTTTGGCGCTTTCTCTTTTCTTTTGAAGGTCTTTATCTTACAATATAAACTACCTCGAGACAACTGTTCTTATGATTTGGTCCTGTATAAATCAATCTACATTGAATTGATTATACTTTTTCAGGTTCTGCAGGGCAACACCTGGTGCGTCAGTGGACAAGCATCATTTAAGTGAAGCAAGGCGTTTCCTTTTTTCACGCTATGCTGAAATTATTCTGAATGCAGCCTTGTTGTACAGCAGCACCAGCATAGACAGTTCACTAACTCAAGCTTTTTCATTTGTCTGAAGACACACAGGCGAAAAAGAAGTGTTAAAAAAAGTGTGTCTGGTTGTACATATGTGGTCATAAAATGAAGGAAGGAACTGCAGAGAGGTTTAACCAGCTGAGACTGAGCAGAGTAACCCGCCTACCCCACTTCTTGCCAGATGTTGGCTGAGATGCACGATTTTATAGGTTGTTGACCAAAAAAAAAGAGAAATAAAAAGCAATTAAACCATTTTTCCTATTGATTAAACATTTCAACGCGAATGACAATGATTTTAACACCTCGCAAACGGCGCTTTCACATCGAGTTGGTTAAGCGTGAACACGGGGCTCAGCTGTCTTGTGGTTTAGCAGCTGTGGTTGCAGTGGGATAGGTCTCATTTTTGAGAGGTACAGGTGGAGCTGATCAGAGCAAACGTGCCCGGCAGTTCACCCTGAAGTTATTTAGGTTTGGGAGAAAAAAAATAAAAAAATTAAAGGCTCTTTAAATTGCCTGCAATAGAAACTTGCACCATGGGTTTTTCACCTCGAGTTATGTCCAGCCTGAAAAAGCACTGCTCTTGTCGCGCACCCAGCTACCTTTTCTTTTCATTTCACAGAAGAAGCCCTTCTCTCAATTCCACGTGCTCTGACGCCAAACTTTTGGCCTTTGCGATGAGTTGAGCTTCTAAACGCGTCCATATGTGAATGCTCTGTGAGCTTTGTTTATTTGTGTGTGACTGTCTGGTTTAACTCCTACTTTCAACAGCTGTGGCAAATGCAGCCAGACCTTCCATTGCCAAGTCTCCCTCTTTTCCTACTCCTACTCTGCTTCTGTCTGTCTGTTTTTCTGTCTGTGTGTCTGTCTGTTGGCTTTCCTCTCTTTCTGCCTGGAGCTCTCTCTCTCTCTCTCTCTCCCCTACACACACACACACACACCCATGCAGGCACACGATCCACACACCTCAGGCTTGATATTCATAGCCTCCTCCTCCTTTACTTGACATGGGAGCCTTAACAGATGTGCCCCAGCCTTGAGCAGCTTCCCCCTCTCTCCCCCTCTTCTCTCTGTGTCTTTACTGCCTTGTGCTTCGCTGATTTTACCTTATCTCATCTCAGGGAGAAAACGGACCAAACTGGCATTTAATTTGAAAATAAAACAGTGGAGTCAAAATTAGAACATTCACGAAGAAGTGGATGAAATAAGGAAGCTAAGAAGATGCTGCTGTTAAAAACATAACCCCCCATGTATGTGTGGTTAGGTTAGAGTATCGGGCCATCTTAATTACCTTCACTCAATCAAGAGGCAGAAACTGATTTACATGCATATATGTAACTTTTCGTTATGTCTCTTTATATATTTAAACATAAATGTCCCTGTATCTGTTACCAAACTGCACATTGAGATCTAGAAACCCAAGTTCTTCATTGAACTTTTCCTTTAGTCAAATACCTATTTTCATTTTTCATCACTGAATTATTCTCGGTTAAAACCTCAGCTATTCCTGTTTTGGAGTTTCGGCAGCTCTCGTGTGTGTGTGTGTTTCTGTGTGTGTGTCTCTTTGCGCGTGCGCGCGCAGTGAGTGCCGTGAGCTGGAGGCTTATGGTAATTGCGGTCTCCCGACTGGCCTTCTGGGTAGAGCTGCGCGAGTGGGAGTGGAACGAGCCGCACGGTCTCGGCAGCGCTCATCCATTCTGTGCGGCACTCCCCGTACAGCTCCGTGCGTCCTCGGTGCGAACCGAGGGCTCCGACCGGGCTGTTGTCTACGATCCTCGAAGGAAACGCGCGGGACGGAAAGCTACGCGGAATAACCTTCAGCAAACCCTCTGCGACACAGATTCCGCCGTCGGAGAGGACATGGAGTGACGGAGAGCTGGAGAAAGGGGCTTTTTCCGAGGACGGCGTGCTCCGCTGAAACCCAACATGGCGCTGCTGCGCGGTACGGCCGAGCTGAATTAATTTCTCCGCGATTCCGCCGACCTCGTCACCTGTATCCTTCAGGGGTCCGGGCCATACGGCGCAGTGCTCTCCGACTTAAAGGACCTTAACGGATTTTCTTTAGTGGATTTCTCTGTATCCTGCCGTTTGTTTTTGCTCGGCGCAGGATCTTTTTTTGTTTTTGCTTTATGGAAACCCAAGTGACATTTTCAGCAGCAAAAACTCCTCTTGAAACATAGTGGAATGGAAGAGAGCTGCTTGTAGACAAAAGAATAAAGACCCAAAGCTTTATATGTAAGACTTGTTTTGTTTTATGACAAGTGAGTAACCTGTTAGGCACTTTTAGTTGTTTTTTTTCTCCCTCTGGCCGGGATCGTCTGTCTCCAGCGGACAGGACCGTGACCGGGCAAGTCTACGTACGCACGGATCGCTGCCCTTCCAGTTAACTTGAGAAAAAAAACAGGGGGGGAAAGAAGAAAAGAAAAAATAAGGCGTGAGTCGGGGCGCGCTGAGCACGGTTGGAACTTGCACCAATTAACCAGGTGAGGCAATCAATGGCAAATCAGAACCTATTTTCCTTAACGTGTGTCTTTGATGTGAAATCCCTCGCGTGACGATCGAAACGTGTAGCGCTGTTTTTTAATGGCAGTATAACGTCCAAGGTGTTTTAAATTATCCTGTGTTTTCATGTGGTGTTTTTTTTTAAATTAAAAACAGTCCCCTCGTGGGGCTGAATCTAAGCGCGATCGTCCAGTGTTGTGCGCAGACTGGGGAGAGGATCGGCCACTTCTAAGAATAGCGCATAGGGTGGTCTTTGTGCGTTTCGGCGGGGCAGTGGCATGTGGTTGATAAATAACACACACACACACACACACACACACACACACACACACACACACACACACAATTATCCGAGCATGAGTTTGTCCTTTTAACAACTGCCCTGTCAAGCTGATAGAGGTGAGAAGGACATCCCAGAGATTAGCGAACTTGAAAGTGGCGCCGTCCTCGAAGGTGACTATTCAGGCTTTTCGCACCCTGTTGTGTGACGAAGAGCGCGAGTGTGCCTGTGGGGCTGAGGGTAGGTAGTGTGTGTGTGTGTGTGTGTGTGTGTGTGTGTGTGCGCGTGTACGTGCGCGCACACGGGAGCTTCTGCGCTAAACAAGGTTACGGAATCCAGCCTCGCCCTGCCAAAGGCGAGCGAGCGCTGCTGCTCCGTTTATGCACAGTTCAGTTCAGTTGGAGGGCATCCCCGCGGTGTGTGTGTGTGTGGGCTGTTGGTGTGCCGCGGAGTGTGTGTGTCGCGGGGGAGGTTTGGTTTGGACGGAGTGGACTGATAATCTCTTGTCTCATCAAAGGTATAGCGCTGGGGGAAGAGACGGGACGCGGGGGCTGCACCGCTCACCTTCGTGTCTACTTGATGGAAACCTCTTTGTCTCTCGCTCTCTCCCCACTCACACGCCGAGTCTTGCAGGTGTTTTCGGATATGACTTTGCGTTACACTCATACAGGCACACTTGCTGTATGACTAGGCTTTGCAATGCAGGGGATTATTCTTTGCGCACGGAGACTCGTCGTAGCGCCAGTTTGGATCTCTCCCCCCCTTCCTACCATCTCCACCTCTCCTCCTCCTCCCGGAGCTCCGATACGCGCTGCTCTCTTGCACAGAATGTGTCACCGGGATGCTTTCACTTAGAAAAAAAACCCCCAAACACTTAATAATAATAATAATAATAATAAACTTCCCGTAATTATCGGTTTCTTTCTCTCTTCCCCCCCCCCCCCCCCCCCTACACACACACACACACTCCACTTCACTGACTTACACTGCGCTAACTTTAAAAATCGTTTTCGCCACCCTCCTCACGCTGTTGTGCGCGACGTCAATCGGCGCGATCCGCTTCTTCCACTATTGCAGTTTAATTGAAAATAAGCGCCGCGAGGCGCGTTGGATGCGTTCCAAACTGAGTCGTCTTTTACCTCGCGATTCTTTGAAGCTCCTCTGTGAGCAACGCAGACTGCGTTTCACGCGCGTTTATGCGAAGTGGGGCTTTTTGTTTTTTTTCATTTATTAGAAGGTTGATGTTATCGGACCACATTTTCCACCGCAGACAAGACGGTGAGAGAGATTCGTATCTGGGGAGTTTTCCTTCCGTGCTGCCCTGCCTGCTGCCTGTCCTGGAGCCACGCATGCACTAATTAGGGGACGCTCTCTTAGGACGATCGATGTGCCTCATATTGGCTGGCTCCAGCTCATTGACGAGCTGAGTGAGTGAAGCAGCTACTGAAAAGACCACTTCAGCCCCCAGCAGCCAACCCGCGCAGGATAAACGGTCGAAGAAACGCTTGCAATAATGCGAACGTCTGACGGCTGCCGGCAGGCTGCAGGAGCAGGATGGGACACTGTAAAGGGGTGGGTGTGTGGGTGGAGGGGTCAGTTTCAGGGGGCTTTGAGTCAGAATAAAAGAGCTGTTTATATATAAATTAAACGTCGGTCTTACTTGGGATGGCAGAGAAAAGATGGACAACTGGAAGGCATTTATTTGAAGTTAAATGTGACTTTGCGTGACAGTGGGGCTAATTGGTTACTGAAAGGGTATTTTTAAGTTTAACTTCTATTATAATTGAAATAACTGTTCAACAACTTTTGCTTGTGTGTTCAGTGATGATCTCAGGTTTAGTCCGACTTGGGGGTTTTTTTTTTCTCGGTGTCCAAATAAAAGTTGAGCACGGATTTCATTGGGCCCCGTGGAATAAACACTATCTGCACAAACTTGGACGGCTGCTTAGTTTGATTCATCTGCAATAGAGTCTGGTTCCCAAGCGCTGCGCGCCGTGGAAGCCTAAAACAAATACTTCGCATTTGTGTGGGCCGAGTTTATTTTTAGCGAAAGCTCGTCGGACTGTTTTGCGCATCATTTTTCCACTGTGCGCCGCGAAGTCAGTGTGGGACTGATCTGTTTTCCAGGTGTCGGAACACAGAAAGGGAGGGCTGCTTTCGCTAGATTGACATACTTGAGTTTTCTCTGTTTCACACAAGAAGACTTCACACTTCTTCCACAAACAGTGTTGTATTGCCAAGGCCCATTAGCTGTCAGAGTGCGGTTCAGTGCCACCCCCCTTTAGCAAAACAGGATTGCATCTGGTGCTAATTTTATTAATTAGACATCATTTAGAATCAGAAACGTGCAAAGAAAAGAGGGGGTTTATTAATTACTTTCACCTTTGCCAGCGTCACCTCGCTTGCATACGTGCAGCCAATTCATGTGCAGGTTTTTAATCAGCAGAGGTGGGGAAGTGATGTGTGAAGCATTAAAGACATTTGAGCAGGCAGACGTGGAGAAATCCGCAGTTGTAAAAAGCACAGAGGTCCGTGGGCGCACAGTTCACCTGGAGGCAACAGCAGCCTCGGGGACTGCCGGACTTATTGTCCCGCTGAATGATGTGTGACAGCGTGTCAGCGTATTGCCCCGCAGGGGGGCTGGAGATCTGCTTGCCTTTAAGAGAATAGAAACAACCCTCATCACCTCCATTTTAAACCAATTAACCCCCCCGGTGTTTGTCCGCTTCTAATCCGGAATCAATAGGGAACACGCGGGGAATATTGTGAGCAGAGAGAGCGTGTCATTACAATCACGGGACCCGCTCCTGCTTATCAAACCTTCTGAGCTCTAAATAGTCCGGGGGGGAATTCGTCAAAAGAAATGCCCTGTGTCCCGGTAAACATCCAGACAGAAATATGAAGGCGCTCTTATTCTTGTCGCGCTCCTTTGTGTGTGTCTGTGTGTTTGTGTGTGTGTGTCTCTCACACGCATGGATATAAAACAACAGGCTCGTCGCTGCCGGCGCTGCACTCGCTGCTGAGGCGAGATGCGTGTGAACAAAAGCGGGAGGCACGGCAGAGAGCCGAGGAGAGATCGGTTTTCCAGGCGCTGCGCAGCTCCCGGAGGAGACGTCACGGTTTGATTGAAGCTATGCTCCATGCTGGCCTCCCGGGACCTCGCGATGAAACGGGAGAACCCACCCTCCCCTCCGCCTTTTCTCCCCCTTTCCCTCCTCCTCTCCCCTCTCCACCCACCTCTCGCTCTCTCTCTCTGAGAGAGAGCTTTTTGTTTCGACGAGGTCTGGAGCTCACGGGTCACTTACCCTCCCACCCCCTCTCTCCACTGCTTTACCCAGAGAGAGAGAGAGAGAGAGAGAGGGGGGCACATAGCATTATTCTTTCCTCTAGCAGCTGCTTTCTGGCGCCGATGACCCAGGGATGTTGGTTTAATAGCGATTTTTTTTTTTTTTAGACATTTGCTTATTTTACAGCAGCGATCGCTGATAAATGTCATCAGTGGTGGCTTAATGTAACGTGAACGAGTGGGGGGGCTGTAATTAAAGTCTAAATCTCACTCTGAATGGATTTAGTTTGCTGACCTCGCTCTGGCCCGCGGTGTGATTGATTTAGCGGCAGAGTGATGATGACACACCTCACCTCCTTCCTCCCTAGTCTCTGCAGGCTCGGTCTTGAAGCTTTTTTTTCCTTCTCTTTTTTAGACCGCGTTGCGCCTCGGGCATCTCTGACGAAATCCCACAGACTCTTGGCAACGCAGCATGTTAATAGCGACAGGAGTTTATTACGCCGACAGTCTTCAAAGCCAGGAATGCGTCATGCGCTGTCTGCACGTAACATCGCACGAGCCTGTGTCGGCCGCGGAGCTTCTGACCTCGAGGTGGGGAGGGTGGTCACGTGGGTCGTACCGTGAGGGTAAACACTTAATTGTTTCAGCAGAGATTGTCTGGCCTAATTTACAGGGCGCAGTTAATTAAGCAGCGCGTATGAAAAGAGGCAAAACATACTCTTGTCTCCGTTTGCGCGAAACACTTTGGAACGTCAGCCTTTGGAAAGTAGCGAACAAATAGAGGGCACATGAAAGAGGATCATTCCTTCATCATCATGTGCTTTTATCAGAAACACATGAAAGCAATGCCAGCGTTTCCAAAAACCTCCGGTAAACGCGGGCCGGCTCGTGCATGCGCATCTCTGTTACAATCGGGTCCTTTGGTGGCATAAAGAGCCATTTAGTCCTCATTTGGCCTGGGATGAATAGAGCCAGTTCAGCAGCCGCCGCCCGAGCCCTGGTGACAGCACTGGAGGGAGAGCGAGGGGGAGGGGGGCTCACAATGTCGCCGTTGTTGACGGCCGTGTTGCTGCGGGGGGGAACTGAACCGTGCACCGACTTGCGTGCGGCTGTGCAGCGGCCCGGGAGGACGCGGGGGGCCCTTGTTTACAACTGCGCCGCTAATAATGTGACAGCTGAAGAGGCGCCGCCATCTCTCCTTCCAGCTCCGCGCTCCGGCAGCAGCGCGCCTCTCCTCCGAGTCCCCGCACAACATTTATCTCCTCCATCTCCTGCTCACTCCCCCCTCCCCTCCCTCCACTTTGCGCTCACAGCTCTGTTAAATCTGAAACTACAGCGAGAAACAGCGTGTCAGCTTTCCATAGATTGCGCAGCCTGCGTTGAGATGATCAATTGGTCCATTTGGCACGCGTCGGCTCGATAATCAATAACCATTAAAATTGGGCCGGCGTTCTCTTCCGAGGTTTTTTTCCCCCCTTTCCCGGCTCATTACGGTGCTGGGTGTTAATGCTGGGGATCGGGTGACCTGAGGCTGTGGAGTTTGTAGCCAGACTGTAGTTGCTGTTCACGTGTTTTGCCGCAGATGTTCTCCGCTGTGTGCGCAAAAAAATTCCTTTCGTTTTGAGTGCGCGTAAACACACCGCCGTCACGGTGATCCCGTGTGTGTGGTGGTGGGGGTGCGTGTGCGTGCGCGCCCGCATTTAATCCATGTTTATCCCCACCCCACCCCCGTCGCTGCGGCGATTATCCTGCGTCACAGTGCATTTTTTTTTCTTTTTTTTCCAAAGCTGATCGCAGCTCTGCCGCTTCAGAGAGTCTGGCAAAGCTCCAGGGACAAAGAACGAGAGGGCGCCTATGTAGCCTACATTCTCCCCCGGCGCACAGCAGAGACCCGCCACCCGGTTTCCTCGTTTAGTCTGAGAGAAATTCAACAACAGGGTCGCGCGGCGGGCTGATCGTAAAAACGGAACAGCCGTGCTTAATATATGCCCCAAGCTCTTTCACTGAAACGTTTCTAGGCGGTCATTTATCAACTTTTAAAAGGAGATGAGGCCTGTACACGCGCGCGCGCGTTATTGGTATGCACACAACCACTGCGCTGCGCGGGGAGAGGCCTCAGCCCTGGAGGAAATGATGAGTGGTGCCGGCGTTTGTTCTGGTGCGCCTGCCGCGGGTCACTGAGAGTTCAAGTCGCTGTCATCGGAGACGGGAAACAAAGGAGGGAGAAGCGGGACTGTCTTCTGGCTCTCCTCTCCTCCCTCTCTCCTATTTTTTTTCATCAGTCTGTCTCTTCGGCTTTGTTTACAGCTGCTCCGTTGAAACGCAGCGCTGAAACCAGGTTCCGCTAAAAAACACCCGGTGGTTTTCAGTTTAATGGTGCGCGTCGGGGCTGCGCTCCAGCGGTCTGGTTTATAAACGCAGCAGCACAGACCGCTGCCCTCCCCTCCTCCGCCTGCTGCAGGCCAGCGTGATGGATTGGACGGCCGTCGGGAGTTGTTTGTTGCGCAAACTATTCTTAGCCAGTGGGGTTAGGCGTCAACACGCTGCCTTTTCCCTTCTCTCCCACCTCCTGCTTTTCTTTTCATTTTTTTCTTTCCATCTATCCACTTACAGTGAGAAAGTATGTCAGGACTTACTCCCGGAAAATCCTCAAACACCTATTTTACAGGGTTCTAATGACACCTTATCTGCTCGCGTCGTGATAGCCTGTGGGCCCCGATTTAATCTTTTCCTGCCTGCACACGCGATGTGGATGTGAGCTGAGCAGCAGGTTTTAAAGCGTCTAAAACAAACACCAGCCCATTTATCATATTAACATGAACATATGACTATATATCCCACTAATGTAGGAGGCAGAATGAAAACTTTAGCGTTTTCGTGCAATTCTGAAGTTCATCCGGGAGACAGTCCGCAGACACGCATTCTCCCTCTCAGCGTTTATCAGGTGCCTCATCCTGACTTTTGCCCCGATACAACCTCTTATCTCGGCCCTGGTGCTGCTCATTTCATCTAAAAATAGTCTAGGTAGAGATAGTACTGTCATAAAACGCTCGATCTCCAAGTTGCTGTTTTTTCCTTCCAGAGAAGCTCAGCAGATTTATGTGTTTATGATAGTTTTCTTCCATTTGGACAGAAACGCTGGTAAAGGTTTGGAAGAGGGTGTTTTGTGTCCGCTGCTGTTGTAGCTGTTTGCTCTGGTTGAGCGCAGACTTTTCAGTGCAAGCGCAACACGATCCGCTTTTTGAGAGCGGCACGCAGAGAAACGCGCTGAGGAAGGAGCGGTGTGATTTCTGAACAGCGTCCCCGTGCACTGACGAAACTCCTGCAGCTGAACACGTGGTCGTGCACACGTGCGTATACACCGTCTCGCTTGTGCCCACGAACTCTCACACACGCTACCCGTTTCGCTTCCGACGCGGATGATGTTGACGGTGGACTGGCGGCGGAGCTGTGGCTTAGGGTGGTGGTGGGGGAGGATGGGACAGGGAGAAGCCGTGTCGAGGGGCCCACAGCAGGCTGATTAATGTGCCCCGGGTCACGGCAATAAAAGTGGCGTGCCAGCGAGGCGCAGAGGCGTTTTACTGCAATGATCGAGGGGCCGTGTTTCTCTGCAAAGCTTCATTTTCCCCCTCTTTAAAGCCTCTTCTCTCTCACCGTCTCTCACCGCACTCCTGTATGTGCTTGCTTACCACGGCTGCCCTTCAGAAAAAAAAGATTTTATTTTATTTTTACCGTAATTAGGGATCGAGTCAGAATTCAAAGTAAAATATTTCCCAAATCGTGAAAAGGGGATCAAATTTAAACATTTTTTTTCATCCTTTCATCTGTTTGATGGTTTTATTTCATTTTTAATCTTTTAGGGAAAAGCTGTTAAGATACCACATGACCCGTTAAGGGTCCGAAATATTTCATTAATATCTCTATTTTGACATTTGCGCATTTAAAATCTTTGAAACCGTGTGTGTGTGTGTGAGTGACACATTGTTTTTCAGGGCATTGTGATGTCACTCAGGCAGTAACGAACATGCAGGGTTGACGCCGGTTGCAACTGCTCTTTTAAGAAAAAGTCCTCGCTCTTCGGAAAGTTTCTGTACATTTGCTTTCGCAGCAGTTTAATTAAATTAGGCGTGTTTGGTTCTTTTCCCCCTTTTGAAATCGAACTCATCAGCACCCAGCTGAGAAAAGCACAGGTTTAGCAACCAGTTGTTGAATCTGTTGTCTTCAGAATTTGTTGCAGTAATGAATAATTGATAACCATCCTCTTGTAACTTCTCACATTTTCCCTGTCATTACAAAAATACAACAACAACCCTGTTGTACTCTGGCGCTTTAAGAAAATTCTAATCTATACTAAACAGAAGACATTAAAGGACGTTTCACACAAACGGGGGTCTTATGAAGATTTCTTTTTCTTCTTCTTTTTGTCACTACCTCTGGGGTTTAAAAAAAGTTTCCTATTGTCAACTTAATTTTTAAAATTTATGATTTATTTTTCAAATCTATGGTTTATTAAAAATTTTGCACAGTCGTCTCTTTTCTCTTGCTGTCTGATATTCTTTTTGTGTGCTTGTGTGTGCGTGCGTGTTCTGGTGTGAGTGTTTGTTGATCTGAAGCTCTGTGTTGGCGGGTGGTAAATGGTCTCCCACCGAATTGGTCTGTGATGCATAATCTTCCCTCGCTCTGCTGGCTGAGGCAGCCGAGGGGGCAGGTCAAAGAGGGCATAGAAAAACCAGTGTGTGAGGAACGTGACTGAATAGATGCAGCTTCACAGTGCACGTCTAGCCCAAGGGTGGGCAGGTTGGGGGTAACGGGAGGGGGATATGGGGATGGGGGAGATGTTGACAGATTAGAAGGGGCGGGAGTGGGGAGCCCACACTGTGCTTTCATCTCTAGCAAGCGCTTCAGTGGACAGTGCCATTTTGTTGCTCTTGCCTCGTTTCACTTGCACATCCCTGGACTGCGTTTAATCCCTGTTTAGCAGAGACACATTTGTTTAAGTCTTGGTAAGAATTAAAATGTGTTTCCTCTTTTGAAATCTTATGAACTCGCTTTTTTGTAATTGCTTGTTTGGGTTTTTTTTGCTTTTGCAGCAGCATTGCAACACAGCTGCGGTGCATGCCTGCATGTGTGTGTGCCTGTTTGTGAGTGTGTGTGACGGAGCCAAGACACTGACAGCTAACTGTTTGCTCATCTCCACAGGGCAACATCTGTTCGTGATGTCGATGCTGAGGCACAAACCAACCTGGAACTAAGACAAGGGAACCATATCGCACGAAACATGGCAAGTCCCCGTGCTCATCCCCATGTACAGATTGTACTCATTTGTCGAATAAGTCACTTTAGCAAAAACAAGCCAAGATTTTCTTTTTCAATCTTTAGTAGTATTTTTTTCTTTTGTTTTCGTGCTGATGTCAGGATAGTTTTATTTTTTATTTTATTTTATTTTTTTTGTGCTAATATATACTTTTTCCTTTGTTGCTGCAGGTGGATGCAAGGTTGACGCCCCTGGCAGCAATGGGGCTGGACCGAAGCACTCTTTTACACGATGGGCTTCATCTCCATGGTGGGGTTGTGTATCCAGGGATCAGAGCACTTCAGGCAGAGAAGGGCAGAGAGGCGCCTGCACTTCCACTTACTTATAACAGGGATGGACTCCCAGAACTCATCTACAAGCCTGATGGCCCTCTGGACAGTCGTAAGACGGCGAATGGATACCTAGGCCTCTATAAGGGCGCTCATCCAAGTCTCCACAAGCCCGTGCTGGTTCCTGGAGCCGAAGGTCTCGGCTTGGAACGCAGAGTAGGGCCTGGAGAGAAAGCATCGGAACTGGGCTTGGCAAGTGCTGGTGGCAGCTACCTCCGCATGCCATGGCTCAGCCCTTACCCCGAAGCGAGCATGTATCCCTTCATGGACACATCCAAGTATGCAGCTCTAAACATGTACAAAGCCTCTTTGCTCAGCCAACCCAACCCCTATCTTCCCCAGCACCTGGCCTATCCTTCTCTGTGTGCAGCCCAGGGAGGCAGTGTTACCCCTGCTGCAGCGGTCTCTGCTGCTGACAGGCTCTATTATATGCCTCCCTATCCTGCTTCACCTATCTCTTCACCCCTGGTGGCACCACCTATGAGGATTCCTGCAGTCACCGTGGCCCCAACATCACTGGTACACTGCCAAGACAAGGGGCTTGGTGTTGCACCTCCATTTGCACAGCAGCTTCACCAACCCTCACCTCTTTCTCAGCACCATCAAGCTTCTATAGACAGGGACCGCTCACCTAACAGGAGTATCAGACCGAGCAGACCTCCGTCCAGGAAGGGCTCTAGCAACAATATTAATACAAGTAGTATTATTACTAGTGGTATCAGTAGTCTGCCTACTGATTCCTCTCCTCGTGTTTCTTCTCGCCTGCCACAACCTCCCCTTCCTCCTGCTCTCCTCGACAATTCACTGGATTTGCAAAGGCCGGTTGCCAGGATAGGGCAACCGGTGTCATCCACTTCCTCAATATCTGCCTCATCCACATCCGCACAGTCCATTCCTCTTACGTTCTCTGTTAGCAGCATGGCATCAGAGCAGCCCTCTCCTGCCCGACCCAGCTCCCACAAATCAAGGCCAAGAGATGGGGCCCCTGAACCCAGAAATGCAGGAGTTGAGAAAAGACCCAGCAGGTCTCCCTCCAAAGCCAGCTCTGAGAGACCAGCTCACCAACCACAGGCAACCAAAGACCCAGCAGAGAAGCCTTTGGATTTGTCTGGAAGAATGCTAGACTTTGGATTGCCCTCCAATGGATTCCCAGTTAAGATGGACACTTCAGGTCCACGTTATGGACTTCCCCCTAACAGAGAGCTCTTAAAAGAAAACCTTTCCCCTTCTCCCCATCCACATTGTGTGGTCAGCAGCACTTCTTCAAAGGTCTCAGACAGACCAGAGATGATCAGCACTTTACACTCCACCTGGGTCGTACCTAGTCCATCACCTTCTCACGCACAGCACACACCGGGCCTGCCCACCTCCCCGAGACCTAATACAGACCTGGGTCTTTCACAAACTAAAGGCTCTTCACCCTCTGTTATCAAAAATAAAGGTCTGGAGAGAGTACTCCCTCAGCAACGTAGCTCATCCTGTCCAAGGATAGAAGAGCCCAACCACTCCTCGACTCAACCATCTGGCACTTCTGTGGTCAACTCCAGGGCTCTTTCTCCCAAACATAATGGTGAGTGGGTCAAACACAGCCCCAGCCAGTCAGAACATCCACCAGCTGCGGGTCACCACAGAGAGGGAACAGAGAAGCCCTCCCAGACCAGTAAGAGAGCTGAAACAACCCCAGATGTGCCATCTTACAAGAGGCACTGTGTAGAGAACGGTCATCCTCCTGGCCATCTTTACCTTCCACAGAATGAGGCTTATCTAAACCACAGCTTGGCTTATGCCAACAGATACCTACCTTACCCCATCACAGACAACATGACAATACATTCTGTGCCAATTGGAGGAAAAGGCCCAGTTTACCCTCACCCAGTACTGCTGGGCAGCAACAGCCTTTATCCAACCCACCTGGCAGCAAAACACCCTTTACCATACCACAATCTCCCTGGTCCAGGAGGAGAATATCTCACTTATAACTCACAGGAGATGGCCCATCCCTTGATGCAGACACACTCTGACAACAAGCTGGCAGAAAGGGCAGATGCAACACTGAAGTCCCGGGGACAGGAGAAATCTCGGGGAACTGTTGAAGAAGGTGGAAGCCACAGAGATAACAACAGTGGGAAAGAGATAGGCGAAGGAAACCAAATGAAGCCTGACAGGGAAGCTGGAGCACAAGGACAGTGTGGCAGTCAAAGCAAACACCCCTCTTCCTCTTTAACATCCAGAGAAAAGATTGTCTGCATTGACCTTGTACACTCAGACACAGATATGGAGACTACATCATCAGGCTACAAACAACATTCTGCCGAGACCAGCACCAAGGCTTCCCAAAATGAATGTTGTCATAGTAACCAAAATCTCACAAAGACTGAGTATGAACCAAAACACCACCTTTCCCTTCCTTATCCAATCCACTCCAGACAGAGCCCTAACCTTAAGCCCAACCACAGTGACAGACAACCAGAAGCTCCCTTTGGGAGAGCAGAGGTTCCCCAGGACACTGGCTGTGCTGGGGCAACATCTAGCATATCCCCAGCTTCTCCGTGCCTGGTTGCCCAAGCAGAGGAGAGCTGTGAGGAGCAGAGCCCCAGCCCAGACCTTGAAGACCAAGATCAGAGCACCTTGCGCTGTGCTCGAACATCAGGGGAGCGCAGCTCTGGTAGGGACAAAGGGGACAGGGGGGACAGCAGAATTTCTCGCCTTACACAACACTGCACAGATATGGTGAAGAAATCAGACCTGGAAAAAGTCCCCAAGAGAGAGACTGAAAAAGAAGACAGTATTGTTGACCTGGGGGAGTCTCAGGGAGAAGGGGATGAGGAAGAAGACGGTAGCCAGACTTCATCTAAAAACTCTCGTAGATCCAGCCTGGCCAAAAGGATTGCTAACTCCTCAGGCTACGTTGGCGACCGCTTTAAATGTGTCACCACTGAGCTATATGCTGACTCGAGCAAGCTGAGCCGTGAACAGAGAGCTCTGCAGGTAAGGCTGCAAACAACTGTGCACGTTTGTGTATACATGCAATACGTAATGAACTGGGTTTAAGATAATTGATGGGATGGGGAGAGGTTGTTATGAGCAACTTTTCTTATGTGCAGACATTTCAGACATACTTTGATTTCTAACATCCACACAGGAATAAAACCTCAAAGGCCACTCTCAGTTTTCCCCTGCTGCAATATTCAGATCAGCCTATAGAGCAAACCTTGCATGGAATTGGCATACTTTGCATACAATATAATTGCTGTCACGCTACTGTCCTGGGCGTAGATTTGATTGTCCCTTTATAGTTTATCATTGTCTTAGGGATCTGGCCAGTCGAGACCCTCCTTAATGGGGTGGCAGTTCAAAGGTTAACCAGAGCTGCCATCTTTGTATGTTGATTAGTGAGCAGCCATTGTAAAGGTTATTTCTGTGCGTGTGTGCGTGTTTGTGTCTCCGTATGTGCTTGTCCTTGTGTGACTGCCTTGGGGCTAAAGCATGTTAGTGCTGAGTGTGCTAAAGAGACATGTACAGTAGTTTGGGAGAATGACTGTGGCACCCTCACAGTTCACACTGCCTTTGGCTACGCTTAACCCCAAGGTTAGGGCCAGTGGAGGGCTTGCAGTGTGCTTAACAACCAACAGCTGCCCTCTTCAGGGTTTCTCTAAGGCTTTCTGCATGCCCCCATCTGCCATTCACTATCCTCACCCAACCCACCTCCCTCCAATGGCCTGTCCTGCCTGGTTGCTGTCTAAGGTCATAATTCTCCTCATCCCCGCTCCCGCCATTGGCTAAAATACCAGCCCTCCTAACAAAGATCACATGACCTCTATAAACATACTATTACAGTAGTATCACCTACATTTAGCTATTATCCACTGTCATTCATACATGCACACTGAGCTATTCATTTCAAACTGTTTATGTCTTTTGGGGTTGCCTTTTGCTCAATGCTGAGCACAGAAACACAAAGACACACTATGCTATATTATCCACTGGCTCAGGGGCAGAAATGTTAATAGGTTGCACATGTCTGTCTATGTTGTGAATGCACCCTAGAAAACTGTGGTTTTTGTCTTTTGTCATGCTTGTCAATCCACAGCTGCAACTCAAAGCTATCAAACACTGGATTTCTGGATGCGTAAAAAAAAAATCAGATGTGGTCTGCTTGGATCACCCCCCTGCCGCCAAAAAAAGAAAGCAAGCAAGACAGCTGAAACTGAATTGGTGTCATCAATTATACCTCAAATGCCCGTGTTATTTCCATTCAGATTTTCCAATTTGTCACTGGTGCAGTTCAGAGATTATTTGATGGTTTTGATGCAGTGTTAATTGACCTGTTGATTCACTTTAATTTGATTGTTATTTTTGTTGGGATTGTGGCTACCTGTTCTGTGTAAAAGAAACATGTGGAGAAACGTAACGTAAATTCATTTATTTAAAAAAAAGAAAAAGAAAAAGATGAAATGCTGGACAGATATATTGAGCCCCCCCCCCCCCGTTCTAATTGCTTAGATGGAAGTCATATCACGAGAGGGGAGTAATATAAGTCAACCTGCAGCTAACTGGGAGGTCAGTTCTTTACATTTCTTATCACATCTGCCTCTGACGGGCTCTGTCTCCTTTGTACTGTGTATCGCTGCACACTTCTTTTTTTATTTTTCCCCTCCCCACTCCCTTCTTTCCTTCTTCCCTCCTTTTCATCTCCTCTCTCCGCCTCAGGGCTTAGATGTATATGTTTCCAAGCCATGTTTATGTTTCAGGAAGGGAGAAGCCAGGATTTAAGCCCCAGAGCGCATGGACTGACAGTGGCTGCAGTAGTCTAACCTGTGTCTTGACGCCGTGCTTGTGATTTATCTGTCCTCCTTTGTGTCCTGCGTGTATTTGTGTGCGTATGTGTGTTGTGAATGTGTGTGTGTGGGGGGGGGGGGGGGGGGAGTGGGGGGAGGTTAATTCTTTTGGCATATTCTTCTTTTGTTTTTTAAGACGATGTGATTTCTCATGCTTTTTTTTTTTTTTGCTTGTGTAGCTGTTGAGGCCAGATTTAGGCTTAGAGAGGTGCGTGTGTGTGCGCGGCATGGGCAGATGATGAGTGGTTTTCATGGGTTTTCTCTGCATTTTTGTGTGTGTATGCACAGCGGGCAATGATGCGGTTCTCGGAGCTGGAGCTGAAGGAGAAGGAGGGCAGCGGTGTGTGTATGACTGCCTCGGCAGCAGGACGGGAGCTGGCAGACGGCCAGTGCGGAGAGAGAGTGCTGGAGTACTGCCAACACACCACCAGGCAGGGAGAGAGGGAGGGTGAGTAACCCAGCACCACACACACACATATACACAAGGCATGCACACACATACATGCAGACACTCTGCAAATGAACACTCACAAAAAAAAGGGACACGCACGCAAACAATAAGAGCGTACACACTCGCTCTCATGCACTTGCAGCAAATGCTGAGGCAAGACCGGGTCACTCTAAAAAAAGACACTCTTCCACTCACACACAGAGACACAGACACACACACACAAGCGTGTCCGTGTGTGCACGCACTTTTACACAAGCTAGGCAGCGCAAGCCAATGAGCGGGCAAGAGAGACAGCGAGGGGGAGTTTTATTTTCAAGAAGCCTTTTGTGCTTATCTGCGCAGAGAGACGATGGCGAGGGGAGGGCAATGGGGGAGAAGGAGGGGCAGGGAGTGCGTGAGTTGAAAATCTGTGTGGGGGGGCGGGATTGGTGGGTGAAAGCGGATGGGAGAGCGCACGGAAGAGCGGGGGGAGATGGGAGCGGGGTAGTTACATTGGCTGGCAGCCCAGCTGTGTGTTGGAGCGAGGGCCGCAGCTGACTGTGAGCCTAATTATGGCATGGAGAGAGACAGAGAGGGAGTCGACGACGAGAGAGGGGAAGGAAAAGGAGGGGGGGGGGGTAGAGTCACGCTCTGTGTGAGAAGGGCGTGGTGCGGTCATGGAGGGGGGGGGGCAGGGAGATGACGAAAAGAGGGAGAGGGAAGAGGGATGGGAGTCGCCATGCACAACATGTGCGCAGGATGTTTTCGTGCCTCTCTCTGCTGGAAGTGTGCACGGCTGCACTGAACCATCAGGCCGCTGGCTCGGCTCGCATCAGATTAAAAAGTCTTTACCTCATCAAAGTTTTACTGCCTGTCTTTAAAGCAGAATAAAAGCGGGCTGGTGTTTAACTGGCATTCTCGCTCCGTCAACCCCCACCAACCACACCTTGTGTCACCCTGTTTCCCTGCTTGTTTTCTGTCTGAAATCTCTTCCCGTGTGTCTGCACCCTTCCCATCATCTTATGTTTATTTTTCCTCTGTTCGCTTCATGTCCCCGTCTTCTCTACTTTGCTCAGGTGTCCGGCCGGCATACACAAACAACAGAGTTCCAGTCCTTCAGAGGTGTGGAGGGCAGAGGGAGCCTTTGTCCCATCCTCATGAAGCCCAAGATGGGGCCAGAGGTCCGGGCCAAGGAGGGCTAAAGGATGGTGTCAGGAAGGGGATGAAAGAGTGCGAGGAAGGTCACTGTATGCCACCCACACTGACGCCATCAAAGGGCTTTCCCGACGAGAGGACTAGCCCTGGCTTTGGGGTCACCAGGAAACGCCCCCTTGGCCTCAAAGCGGAGGACGAGGACACAGAGATGGAGGGAGAAAGGGTGATCCACTTGGAGAAAAGAGCCAAGCTTTGTACGGGTGAGAATTTCACAAACACGCGTGCATCTCGCATGCCTCAAATAGCATCCCCCTTCTGCTCTTCATCCGCTTTCCATGCATCCTTAGAATTCCGCCCAGTTAGTTTTCCTTCACCGTGTGATGCCGAGCATCGTTTCATCCCTTGTTCTTTTTTTAAAAAATCCCACTTTTATTATCACTACTTCCATCCCAATCAATTCCACCTCACATCCGTTCCATCACAACACGCTCTTCCTCCCCTTTCCTGCTCTCTGTCCTGTGTTTCGCTCTGTGTGGCAGCCAGCTCTGAGAAGTGTTTAATCCTGCCTTTGAGCGGAGTGCGAGAGAAGCGACGAAGAGGGACAGCTATTCCCTCTGTCTCTCTCTCTCTCTCTCTTCTTTCAGCACTGCCGTTCCTTCGCTGTGCTTACCCACCCTCTTCAAAGCTGCTCTTTTCTTCTCTTTTCATCTCCTTTCTTTTTTCCCTCATCTGTTTGGGTTTCCTTTTTATTTCTTTTCTCGCTGGCATGCGGTATCGTGCTTGTTCTCCTCGGCACTGGCAGACGAGTCAAATACCCGTCCCCTGTGAATTTCATGGGGGAGAACCCTCCCTCTGCTTTTCCAGCCTTTATTGCTTTGTTTCTCCACCCGACTCTTGACTTCTCTCCCCTTTCACTCCGCAATCTGTCTGCTCTACATCCTGCTCCCTGCCTCTCTTGCCTGGGTGTGTGTCACATGTAAAGCTTAGATGGGGTTTTACCAGCCATAAGAATGTCCTGATTAATGGCCTTTGTTCTTGGTGCTCTGTAGCTTGCATGTCAATATCTACAGTAGTTCTGCACGTTGCAGACGGTAACAATGACGGCTTTAGAAAGCAGAAAACCTTTTAATCCAAATGTCAACTCAGAGACACTTAGAAGAAATCTTTTAAGTAGCTCATAATGCACTTTTCAGACTACCTAGCGTTTTTTTTAAATGACCTTTTTATAATAACCGAGGCTCGAGAGCTTGCTCTTCACATCTTTGCATCGAGGTTTAAACGCAAAAACCATCAAATTGTTGCGTTTGTGTTCATCTGCAGACGAGCGTGAGAAAGCCAGTGCGGACGACGACGACGACGAGGAGGTGCGGAAGCTTAAGGTCTGCATAGAGCTCAAGGGACTGCGACTCAGCAAGCCCGCCGCGGGCGCTGCTTCACCTGATGGGTCCCAAATCAAGCAAGAGAGGGCATGGCCTCAGCCCCGATTGGTTAGCCCTACCCAGGGCCTGCGCGAGCGCAAGATCAGGCCCGGTGAGCACGAGGACAGAGCCGCGGCGCAGCGAAGCGAGATCAACAGGAAATGGGGCTGCGAGAAGCTGCCTAATGGTAAGAGTGAACCACCAGCCGTACAAACCGCCGAGTTCAGCTAGGGTAACGGAAATCTATCTTTGGCTCACGTTTCACTTTCTTGTTGAGCAGTCTGTCTTTAGGGGATTTCCCAAAAGCTGTCAGGGAGCACGAGGGGGG
>NW_024582436.1:1769557-1787933 GCF_018398535.1 Haplochromis burtoni
GGGGGGGGGATTCTTCCTCTTGCCAGGGTAAAGGCTTGAGGAATCAAAAAAAAAAGGGGGACGCAGAGAACCACAAGATAAAATGCCTCTCACCACCCTCCCGGTGCGCATAGATTTAGGCTTTTTCTTTCATGTTCAGCTGATCTACAGCGGGGTCTCTGTGAGGACGATTAAAAAGCAAATGAGGGGAAGTGGCTGGTGGAGGTATGTGTGGGCAGGTGGAGTGTGACTAATGTGTGATCAATGATTTTCTTTTTCTTTCCCCTTTGTTGGGTGTGTGAGGTAGAGGGGTCTTACTAAAGCCAGGGCTTTCCCTTATGAGAAACGCAAAATGGCGTCTCCGAGGCAGAAGAGAGAATAAAAGAGCAGTGGAGAGATTAAAGGAAGTGAATAAAGCAGAAGAGGGTTTGAGTATTTTTCTGTACAAACCACAGACCATTACTGGGCACTGATTCTTTTTTTTTTCGTTCTTTTTTTTAAAATAATATATATTTATTTAATTACCTCTCACCTCTCATGACTGTGACAACGGTTGTGTTGATAATGACTGTGGTTATTCCACTGTGTCTATCTGTGTGTTGTTTTTTTTCTTTTTTTTTCCCCTTCAGAAAACCACCAATCACACGAAATGCATAAATCTGCCTGTTAAGGATATTGCATTGTAAAAAGCTGTTGTCTCTGCAACAAATTGCTGTTATTAAATTGTTATTCTAAAAGTTGTACCGCAGCAGAAATCAGACCTAGACCAGATCGCGAAGTAGATTAAAGCGGATTTGCAACGATCCTTAGGAGCAAATGTATTTCCAATAAGCTTTTCGACATTGAGGTTTCAAGGGCAGCTTTTTTATTTTTGTGTAAATATGTACTATAAGAGGCTGAAACCAGACAGTGCCACATTTGTTTAAGGAGATTACTCCTAGCCGTGTCCTTGCTGCAGTGAAGAAGTGCACAGGAATCACTATAGTGGTGTTTATGCGAGCTTGCGTGCGAGAGTGTGTGTTTTTTATTTATAATTTTTTTTTTTCCCTGGGCGAGCAGGCATGCTGTGCTCCCAGACAGCTCTGTGTGCTCATTAATAAACCAACAGAGGGTGAGAGATGGCCTTGCAATACTTTCCTATCCTCGCACTCGCTCACTCTGCCTTCCTCTTTTCCTTCTCCAGGAGTAGCTGCTGCCGTCGCTCCCCTCCCCCCCAGCCAGCTGAAGGACAGAGCGCACCCGCCGAACCCCTTCTCAGGTGACCGTGGCCTCAAGGAGTCCAGGAGGGGCCCCCCCTCTCCGGCCCCAGAGCAGTCCGTGGGAGGCACCCCTCCCCTCAAGGTCCGTCGCCATAGTGACACGGACAAACCCAAGGGCAAGCGGCCGTGCAAGACCAAACACACCAGCCAGAGGGAGCGGGAGAGGGAGAAAAGGAAAGAGGCAGCCGCCAGCAGCCCGGGCCAGCGTTGCGGGACTGAGCTGGGAAAAGCTGAGGATGACAAGGTGAGTGCGACCAAGACGCAGGCGTCTGGATGTTTGCAGCGGCAGACTCTGTTTCAGTATGCCTGTTGGCGCCTCTGATTATGCAGCTGGGGACGGGAAGGAGGGACTGAGGAAGGAAGTATGTTTACAATGTTTAGAGGACTGCTGGAGCTTTGACCTCCCCGCGCCCTCAGCGGCTCCCTGCGGAGGGCCCCGCGTGCATGTGTTTGTGTCTCTGGCCTTAATTGTCGAACGCGTGTCATCTTTTTGTGTGTGTGTGTGTAGCTAGGTGAGAGACAGGGGTGCGAGTGTCTGCGTGTTCGCAAGCATTCAAAAACCCTGGAGCAATTATATATCACACTCACTCCTGAACACAAAGCTACACACACGCACACTTTCTCGCACTCGCACAATGAGGAATGTGGCAGCTACGACTGAGCGTTTGAAACGCCGAGTTCAAAAGGAGGAGGGAGGGGGGAGAGCACGGGGGAAAAATTGAGGGGAAAAAAAAAAAGAAAAAAGAAGGCGAGTCGTTTTCCGCCCGTGCTGCTCTCCTCCCCTGCTCCTCCTCAGCCTGACAGCTGCTTCGACATGGAATTCCACTGAGAGGGCTCGCAGTGTTCGCACACACTCAGTCAGACACGCACACACTCAAGCAGGCAACTCCCTCTCTCGTGTGTTGTGTTCAGAGGGCTCTGTTGGTTTAGCAGTTAAAGAAAAGTGGCGTGCCAACCTGCACTGTTTTAGGGCGTGAACACTCGGCGTGAAAGCTTTGTGTGTGAGTGTGTGTGTGTGTTTTCAGCGATGCATAGCGTATCTCCCAGACACAATAGTCATATATAAACACAGATGTTGTTGATAAAAAATCAATCTGAGTGTGTATATATACAGTAGGTATGCTGTTAAAGAGGTAGTTTGGAAGTCATGTGAGGATAAGTGGGGTGGGGGGGTCTAAACACATGGCTTAAGAACAGATTTGAGCTTCAAATTTCAGTATGAATTTTGGGCCCTGATTCGAATACTTAAACCACCTTTTTAATTGATTCTCCTTTTAACTTATTTAAAAAAGTGGATATCATTTCCTGTGCATGGATGCACATTTTAATTTCCCTCCGTGCGTGTGTGCGTAGTCTCATCCCTGTCCCCTTGGATGCTCGTGTGTGTCTGTGAATGTCCCGTCTGCTTCGTGGCAGGGACTGTAACGCTCTCTCCCCATCTCTCACTCTCTCCTCAGCTGAGTGAGCAGTGCAGCGCTCCGAGGAAGAGAGCCGCTTCTCCTAATCATTATCCCTGCTCTCCAGTCAAGCCCTGCTCCCCCACCGCGCTCTGTCCACCCTCCCTGCAGCTCCAGGCTAATGACAGAGCGGGCGGTGTTCCACCAGAGCCGGCGGGCTTGCACAGAACCCCCCCTGCCGAGCCCTCCGTGGTGCGTCCGATCCCGCCAGAGGCTCGTCGGCTGATTGTGAACAAGAACGCCGGGGAGACGCTCCTTCAGAGAGCAGCGCGACTGGGCTACGAGGTAATAGGCTTCAGTCGAAGTCATCCTCCCTTCTTATCTGCTTTCTCTCTTCGCAATTTACACCCTCAGACTTTGTCTTTTCCAAATCTCTCGCTTTCTCTCTCCCTTCTTAAATTGAGCTCATTTTCTCCACCTACTTTGTTCCTGTCTGTGACTCTGCCAGACGTCGCTTTACTCTTTTTTTTTTTTTCCTTCTCAGAGTTTTTGAGATTCTTCTTTCATCTGTCCTATTCTTCCTCTTCTTCCTTCTTGTATGATTTCCTCCTATTTCGCCCTCACTCGCGATTTCTACTTCACATGCTCCATCTTTTCGGCTCGCCCGCTCTACTCTTTCTCTCTCTCAGGTTTCCGCTCTCTCCCTCCCCCCCTTTCCTCTCAGCGCTCTCTTTCTCTTCCTCTCTTTGTGACTCAGATTGTCGTTGGCACCCCTCCTCTTCCCCACAAGTGTGCGCACACACACACACACACACAGCCTCCCCTCTTCTCGCCTCGCTCCGCTCTCACATCTCATTAATTTTCCGTGAGGCGAAGTGTGACACACACCCCGGCGCGCACACACGCACAGAAACGAGCACGCGCAGGCAGCATGAGGGGATCGGTGGGATCATTATGCGCAGACTGATGCTCGCTGCCTCTCCGTAGCATCGGGAGATTTTTTTTTCTTTGCCGCCGATCATTTGCTCCTAAACCAGATCCTCTCATTCTCCCCACACGCAAGAAAGAATGAGACTTGTGTATATTTTACCGACTCTTTCTCGCTCTCTCGCAACTCCCATTGCTCCGAAAGCTTTTAATTAAAGTTGGATGGCCCGCTCTCTCGTTCTCCCTCATCCCCCGTGTTTCTCTTCGCGAGCCTAAACGTTTCTCCCCCTTGTTGACAGATGTTACAAATTGATTTATTGATCTGAGTAGTTTTAATGCTACTTGAGCTGCGGATTCCTGCTCTCTCAGTGTGTGTGTGTGTGTGTGTGTGTGTGTGTGTGTGTGGGCGCCTGTATGCGTGTCCACTCCTTCGGTATCTCCTTTGATGCCGCCTGTGTGCGTGCGTGATAATTTTTATCACCAGCAGAGGAATCTTCTCAGAAACTGTAAATAGGTGTGGGTTTCTTTTGTTGCTCATTCATGAGTTGCTTTATGGTTGTGTGTGTGTTTGGACACGTTTATGATGATGAGGTACGTGCGCGCGCGTGTGTGTGTGTGTCAGTGATTATGTGTGTGAGTCTGAATGGGAGAGAGCGAGAGTGTGAATGAGAGGTAAGCACTGGGAGTATAATCGCGTTCTAATGGCCCTCTAATGTGCCGTGGTGACTGTGGTTAGCAGTGGCGGCGGCTGTTTTTCTCTCTGGCTCGCTCGCTCTCTCTCACTCACACACACACACTCTCACACACACAGATACACGCGCACGAACAGGGTGCAGCGCAGCAGCAGGGTTCAGTCAGCCGTGCTGGAGAGAAGCTGGCTCGTCTCTCTGATTTATGCGTCTCTCTCGAACGTTTTTTTTCCCTCCCTCTCCTTCTTTTTTTTTTTTCATTCCCCCTTCGCATTTTTCCCTTCCTGCGCTCTGCATGTGGAGAGGGAATGAAGGAGGAGGGAGGAGAAAACCTGAGACTACACAAACAAGGCGCTGACCGCTGCGCAAACAACCCCCTCTCTCCCACCCTTTCTTTCTCTCTCTCTCTCTCTCTCTCTCTCTCTCTCTCTCTCAGGAAGCTCGTCTCTCACTGCCTGTGTGCGATAAGCCTGGGGCAGGCCCCTGGGGCTCCCACACATGCACACACAAGGACGTGCTCAGGAACACACACACCAACTATGCATAAGGCCTAACACACACACACACACACACACACACTTGCATACAAGCCTGTAGATGCGTACAGCGCTTGTCTCACGCTGGTGTTTAAGCGCCGCGAGCTCTGGGCTTATCACATGCAGGCAGAGAGATATGAGGGCCTGTGAGACGGAGGCACGCACACGAACACAGCTCACATGCCGATTATGAGCATGCGACGGAATACGTGCGCTCACGCACACACGCACGTTCTGACCCAGTAAGCACATGCACAGGCATCCTGACATGTTTCTTCTCCATATGCCACACAGACAAGGCGACTCTCGGCGTTCGCTATCGCACACCCACATAGACCTGCACATGCAAATTCAGTGTCTCCTCATGCACGCACAAGCCATTAAATACACCGCTGCACCTTTTTTGTGTGTGTGTTTGTGTGTAAATCGGCACATGCAGGATGCAGAATCACCTCATGCATGCGATTTTAGCACACATGCACTTCTCCGTGCTGTTCTCGCTGCCCGGGCCGGCACTGTGCATATTTCACGTTCATTTAGTTTTGCAATCCGTGCCTCTGCACATGAAAGCCCACTCTCTCTCTCTTTCTCTCTCTCTCTTCCTTCCTCCCTCACTCCCCTTTTATTCTCTCGCTCTCCCTCGCTCTCTGAGCATTTGAAATGGTAATGAGCAGAGATTCTGCGGATGTCTTCATCCCTCTAGTGCTGGGGCTCGGGGCCCCTCAGCTCTCTGCCCATTGAAAGCTCAGATAAAGGTGCAATCTGTCATTTATTCTCCCCATGAATCGCTTCTGATTTTTCTCCTCAAATCCATGTATGATCCAAGCAAAGAGGAAAAAACTGGATTGCATTTTAAGTGCGTAGTTGGACCAGAAAGCGTGATGGAAAAACTTGGAAAATGAAATCACTGTGATCAGTGGTTTTTGTGGTAAAGTACATCCACAGTGACTTAAAGTTCAGCTTTGACCGATGGCAAGCAGTCCCGACAGTGCTGACCTTTGATGGAACTACAGACCAAAAAGTCCAAAATTTAACACGTTATCACACTAACTGTATTGCATTTCATTAAACAGACTAATACTGCACATCTCTTTAACTAAACAATTTTAAGCTGAGGTCGTTAGGGTCGTTAGCTTACTCGTCGCAGGCCAGCTAGCTATGACAACTGCTTTGGCGGGTTCGCACCATCATGTTGTTGGGTAGTAGCAGTATCGCTTGCTAACTAGAGCTAGTTAGCAAAAGATTGCTAACTAGCTTCGGACGTAACATCAACGTTTTTTGCAAACTTACATTTGCACTCTGTCATCTTCTGATCCAACGAAATACCAATAGCTACTAATCTCTGAGTGACAAAGGATTATGCTTCCCGTATCCACAAGCCTGCTTGGGTCCAAGTAATGTAAATTTCATCATCAGACGGTGAGTGTGAAGTTCCGTGGGGACGTCTGCGTCTACCTGCTTTTGGTGACTGCAAGGAGAATTTACATTACAGTGCAGCAGCTACGCATGCTCACAAAGTGGTGGACTTCAAAGAAGCATAAAGCAGGGGTTATATTTCCGAGTCTGCTTGGGACTTGACGTAAATTTCATCATCAGACGGTTAGCATGAGGGTCTGAGGATTCAGTACAACTCGACTGAAACGAGACGAGTCGCCCCCTGCTGGTTATTAGCAAAAAATTGTGGGCCGTCTATGTCTAATATACAGAATATGGTAAACAATAACACAACTGTAAACGGTTATTACAAGACCATTCGCATACCACAGGGTATGCATGTGCAGCAGGCAACGGCACAACAGGATTGACGAAATTCAAGACAAGGTTTCGTTTTTTCCACCTGGACTACCAACGAGGTGGAAGGTAGAAGCGGCAACGAGAAAACCAAAACAGACTTTGCGGTGTTACAGAGAAAATGTAAGGACAGTGGCAGGACCATTTTTCATCGTTAGTAAAAGCCACTGGCATTGGCACAAGAAGGACGACCTCAAAAGAAAAGTACGCAAGCTTAGCTGTTATGGTTTGATCAGTGAACGCGGGTGTTGCGTTATCATTGTTTGTCCAGATTAAAACAATATCTCATTATTTTCACAAAGGTTGGGTCAGCAGAGCTTCCATAGGTTTATTTTCGGGGCTCCTAAACCGGCCGAAGATTTTGGACAGCGGATGTGAAAGCATAAGTTTTAAAATGAAACTGGATTAGTGTGGACGTACCCATTTAAAAGACACCTGTGGAGAAGCTTTAATGTGCAGGTTACCGATGAGAATGGGACATCCTCCTGTTTTTCATTCTTCTTTTTAAGTTGGCTTAAATGGCATATGTGTGGCTGAGTGTGAGATTAAGTCTGACTGACATCATGAGTAGTTGCATACTGAGGCTTCCCGTCTCCCTCCAGCGGTGCCATTCTAGGAGGGCCGGGCTTTCACGCACACTTTACACATGCACTCAATCATCCGCACATTTCACTTTTCTGAGCACGCACAAACTTTGCTGCCTAGACTTCATCATTCAAAGGAAAGCCACTCGTGCATCTGCGCACGTGATTCATCTCGACATGACCACATGTGCTGTATGCGAGGACTCTGCGAGCCGCGAGGGGTTAAATGTCTGAGTGATGCATTGATTGCAGGCGAGCGCAGGGAAGCATTCTAGAGAGGGAGATTAGAGGACGGAGCGAAAGAGCGAGAGGAGGAGGAGGGGAGGGGTGTCTCATTTTACTGCGGAGGAGTGCGTGTGTGTGTCTGTCTGGCGGGAAGCCGGGGCTCTCATGCTAAGCTCCTCGCTCTCTCCCAGCGATATTAAACACGGCTCCGGAGGTTTAGCGCTACGCCTCCTCCACAGCCACACACAAAAAGGCACACAAGCGCACAGACACAGACCGAGGAAAGCTGCATATCAACACTCTCTACCCGTCAGTCTCTCTAACACTTGCTCTCATTCACTCACGCGCGCGCGCACACACACACACACACACACACACACACACACACACACACACACACACACACACACACACACAGCAAGTGGAATCCCCCAGAGGGGAGCTTGAGCACAGTGCTCCTGAATCTCTCTCCAGCAGGCAAACAGAGCGTTGGCAGTGAAAGAAAACCAGTTGGAGCGTCTCTCCACCTTCCCTCATTTCTCTCTCTCCCTCTTTTTATTTTGCACTTCTTCCTTGCCTGCTTTCCCTCTTCCTTCTCTTTCTCCATTATCTCTCCCGCCTCTCTGGCTCGTCCGATCGCTCGCTCTATCACTCTTTTCACCCCTCCCCGTTTTCACACCGCCACCCACCACCCCTTCATCTCTTGTTATTATCAGCTGCAGCCCAGAGGACTGCCCCGGCAGATTTCATCCACAGATTCATTTATCTGTCATCTGTCGGGGTGTTGCCTCTCGTCTGTCCCGTTCCGCGTCCTCTCTAACCCTCTGCTCGTCCCTCTGTCAGTCTGTTTTCTCTCTCCGCTTGCCTTTCCTTCCCTCTTCCTCCCTCCAGCCACCCTGTTCTGAAAGCGCGAGTGAGAGAGAGATAAACACTTGGACTAGATGGCAGCCTAGAATTAGCATAGAAATGGAAGTTTGGAGTCATTTCCCAGGTTCAGATGAGCAGCTCTGCTCCCCTCGGCACAGGACTGTCAGCAGGACAGGGTATGAATGTGTCTGGATATAAGAGTCGTGTGTGTGTGTGTGTGTGTGTGTGTGTGTGTGGTTGTGTGTGTGTGTGTGTGTGTGTGTGTGTGTGTGTGTGTGGTTACAGTTGGATCCATAAGTTTAAAAAATCTATATATATAATTTTGCTTCTATATACCACTACAATTGATATGAAATATAGCAATAAAGATGTAAATGTATGCAGCTTTAATTCAAGGGGTTTTAAGACAAATATTGTGTTAATGTTAATGAGTTCAAGCTATTTTTTTTTTCTATATTTCTACGTGACATTTCCATTTTCACAGGCTCAAAAGTGAAAGGACAATTTACTGGTGTCGTGGAGACGGGCCACTCGTGGTCACAAAACTATTCTTTTAATGCGAATTTAAGGACATATTGGATTTCAAAGCTATTTTAACGTCTGGATATATCTATTTGGGTTTACAAATACTAGTAATAGCCAGTGCCACACTAAGTTGCCTATCCAACAGGGCACAAACTAACAAAAAAAAAGCACACTTGTCTGACTCGAACGGGCCCTGTATCGACACACTTTTAGGCTGCTTTCTGTCTCTCTGGCTCGTCTCTGTTTAATGGCAGCAGACGCTGCTCCAGTCCAATAAAAACCAGTCTGACTACTTAGTGCTGGACCTCCAACTGTCACAGCCCTAGACCAGAGAAAACGCTTCCAGCTCTTGAGCGGCGCTATCAAATCTCTTTGTTCCGCTTCCATTATGCTGTGTTCAGAGCCCAGCCATTGTAACTGGCTGCCACAGCAGCGTCCAGGCCCAACCATGCCCCACACACACACACACACACACACACACACACACACACACACACACACACGTGCATGAGGAGAATCTGGCAGGCTAAATACAGTTGAGTCACACTTGGTCTCCTCGATGTGTTTGGCGCCAGCTCCAGTATTATGGAGCATTTGTGTGCGAGCGTGTATGTTTGTCCAGCACAGGAAACACACTCAGTTCCTCCTTTCCTTCATTTTTCTCCCTCAGGAACCGTAAAGGGAAGGACTGTTTGCGCATGCATCTGACTTGTGTGGCTGCTCTCGCAGTGTTTGCTTCGCAGATGCTCACACACTAAGCCCTGCTCTCTTTGTTGGCTCTTTTTTTTAAAAATTTTTTTAGGAGGTTGTGCTGTACTGTCTGGAGAACAGAGTGTGTGAGGTGAATCACAGAGATTACGCCGGTTACTGCGCGCTCCACGAGGCATGCGCCCGCGGCTGGCTCACCATAGTCCAACACCTTCTGGATTACGGGGCTGACATCAACTGCAGCGCTCAGGACGGCACCAGGTAAACGAACTCTTTCATGCACGTGCACACTCGATCACAAACACCAACGGTTACATAAACACCCCTCTTAGGAAAATGCAGAAATGTAGGGATTTTCTTTTTTTGGTTTTACATGAATTCCCGAATAAAGAAAACCAGGGCTTGGCCATCAATAAAGTGACGCGAGCTTTCTCATAACTAAAATTTCTGGGATTTATTTTACATTATTGTACAAGAGCAGTGATTTGGCTGATTAGCTGCACTTTTGGAAAGGGAAGGCTAGTACTTTCATTGCAGTGTTATTAAAATTTACACTGGGGGGTCTGTTCTAAGAAACTGTGCTCAGGTCTTACAGGAGTATTGCCCATGCAGTTTTGCTTTTGAGATTTGTAGCATCTGCAGTAAGAACAACAGTAGTCTTATAAATCTGAATTTCATTTTACTTTATGTCTCGCTACGTCTGAGTTTAGGGAAAATCTAAATAAGGAAAATATAGATCGTTCTTGTAAGTTTGATCAGAAGTGAATTCCCAAAAATATCCTCCACACCATGTATAAATTTTATCCATAGATTTTGAAGGATATGTAGATCCGAGTTTAAAATATTTTCTGAAGAAGGTAAAGAAGACATTTCCCTCTTATAATTTTAATTTGATATGTATTTGTAAAGATATGATACAAAATGCAATTTCCCCCCTAATCTCATCCTGGAAAACCACTCCAATAGTTAATCAACGAACTTACTTCCCTGTGTGTGTAGACCGATTCACGATGCCGTGGAGAACGACCACCTGGACGTGGTGAGAGTCCTGCTGTCTTATGGCGCCGACCCCACCTTGGCAACGTATTCTGGCCGTGGCCTTCTCAAGATGACCCACAGCGACAGCATGGAGCGCTTCCTCACTGGTAAATGTGATTTTCTTACATATGAAAGAAAGAAATTGACATTAAACTGAGTCCTTGACTTCAGATTCTTACATTTGAGTCTCATTTTGGCACGTGTGATAGATGGCTTGCAAACAAAGCCTTCTGAGTTAGGCCATCATATGTAGGAATTATCTGCAATATGAAGAAAGACAAAACGGATCTTAACAAAAAAAAGGTTACTTAATATCTAATTTAAGATCCTTATTAAAATCGCAGTGTAGTAAGAGCTAAAGTTGGTAGAATGTTTCTTCTCTCATGCAGACAAAATGAAATGCAAAAGCCACAAAATTTGAATATTAATGTGCCTTTGACCACAGATCATAAAACTCAGCAATGCTAGAAAAGGGAAATAAAAGCCAACGCGAAGCAAGGATTTCTTTTTCAAAAAACACACACGCACACACAAAAAAACAAAAACCAGAAGGCACACCGGAGTGTGGCCATCAAAAGGTGAGGCAAGGGTAAACTGTTAAAGAGATCGGTCACGAGCCCGGTTCCCGAAAGCTCCCATCTTGGCTTGTTCGCTGTTTGCTGTTCTTTCAGCGCTCTGACCTCTGTGCAACCTGTTGGTGTGAGGCCCCCTCCGCAAATCCTCCCAACTACAGCTCGACACGTCCGTCGCTGTCATCCCCGTCTCCCCTCCAGCGACCTCCCTACCCCTCCTCTCCCCCTCCCTTCCTCCCTCGACCACCTGTTAGACAGGGAGTCTGAGCCCGCCAGGGTGCGTGCTGCTGCCTCTGAGCTCCTCTATCTGGTTACTTAGCAACGGCAACTGTGTTTGCTCAGCGTACGTGCGGAAATGGGCTTTGCTCTGGCTAGAGACTCTGCTTTTGTACGTGTGCATGTGAGCGCCTGTCTTTTCACAAGGCTGCCACGCTACAGTCTGACGTGTGTGTTGTGAGGGCTTGATGTTTGTACTCGGGTTGAGTCAACACGAATCTGTGCACAGGAGTAGGAGGAGGAAATGAAAGCACACACACACACACACACAAACAGGCTCACGTTTCCCCTGTAGCCAGCTGCTTGGCATTACCTGAACTAGTTAAAAGCTATTGCCTGAGAGACACTCGGGGGCTCGTAGCGAGCAGGAGAGACGATCGCGGAACAGAGGCGAAAATAAAACAGGTGGCAGGAGGAGGTTTATGTGAGTAGGTAGACGCCTGCGAAAGCTGGTGCTGAATGTTGAAGAGAACGCGGGTGGATGGATCGATGTCGGCAGGGAGATCGAGCACCGGAGAAAATGAGCGAGTGCAAGCGATTGCTGCCCTCCCTCCACCTGGTCCCACTCATCTGGAGGCCGTTAATCCCTCCAAACACACGCCAGACGCCCCACGCCTCAGCACTGGCACAAAGCCCAGCTCTCACTCTGCAAGTGTGTGCGTGCGCGCGCATGTGCTGAATACACACTTTGCTCTCGCTGGGTGTGCTTATCCAGCTCCCTCTGCCTGTTTGTTTCCATCGCTCTGTGTGTGTGTGCGCACTCGGCGACTGTGTGTGGTTCTTGTTTGATTCCTGGCAGCAGTCTGCAGGCCTGCTCTGCACTGAGCCAGCTCTAACCCAGCGGAGACAGCCACTCTCCTCCCCCGTGGTAGAGCCGCTGGCCCCTGACCATCAGCCCTCCCGTCCTCCCCTCCTCCCCCCAAAAACATTTGCTCTGTTTGTTTCTCTTTTCTCTCTTGACACTCCCCCTCACCCTCCTCCTCCTTCTCTCCTCTTTTTTTTCCTGCGCTCTTTATCCATTTTTCTGCTGTATTCTCCAAGGGCAATTGTATTTGCCTCGTTGCCTGTCCCCAGGGCTTTGGCTCTTGAATAACAGGCTTCGCTCCTCTCCTCTGTCCGTAGATTATTTTGCCGACCTTCAGGGCCGCTCAGATGACGACCCAGGGCTTTATTGGGAATTCTATGGCAGCGCTGTGTGTGGTGAGTACTGATCAGCACTCTGCGTGTGTCCTTTAGTGCTTACAAAGTCTTTATTTTTAAACATCATCAGTGTCTGTACGTCGCACTGGCCCCTTTTAGGCAAGGCAGCTTTATGGTAATGTTGACGCTCACTAAAAAACGATCCGTGCTTTTCCTTTTTTCTGTGTCCAGAGTCTACTGAAGAGGGCGGTGTCTATGACATTTTAGCAGACGCCCCAGGTCCAGATGATGAAGATGAGGATGATAAAAGGGAGGTGTTTGAGTTCGAGTTCTCCGACCGACCTCTTTTGCCTTGCTACAACATCCAGGTGTCCCTCTCCCAGGGGTGAGCATTATTCTCAAAAGCAGATTACATTTTCAACTCTGTTTTTTCCTAAATTCCTAAACGTCTGTTAATTATTCTCTTTCAGGCCAAAAAACTGGCTGCTATTCTCTGATGTGCTCCGTCGGCTGCGGATGTCCGCTCGCGGTTTCCGGCAGGCCTTCCCTCACATGGAGGTGGTGACGGTAGCGGAGGCGGAGTTTTACCGGCAAGCATCTCTGTCCCAGCTCTTCTCCTGCCCAGAAGAGCTGGAGGGCTTCCATCCCGACAGCAAGGAGCTGCTGGACCTGGTGGAAGACAGCGCAGAGCTCGCAGCCCTGCTGGGCTCCACGCTGGAGTTTCTGGACGACCGCTGGGATCACCCCGGTGACAAACTCAAGGACAAAATCAAGGCTGTGGAAAAGTTGGGCTCATCCTGACCCTTTGACCCACTGAACCTTGATCATTATCGACTGCAGTTTGCTTTAGAACCGAGCAGGGGTTATGACGATATGCCTTAGCCTGACCTTTAGTTCCTGCGCTTCGGCCCGACTCTGGACCAGCACTGGTGCACTGTACAGATGGACTGACCTACTGGCTGATGGGCTGCTGAAACATTTCCCTCTGTTAACTGAGGATCAATATATTTGTGACTCAATAGACTTAATAATGGTCTTATTTTTATAAATTAATATATGTATAAATAAATATATAGATATATATATATATAAATAAATATATAATATCAAGAGTTTTTTTTTTTTTTTGCTCACACGCCCCTCTGAAAGATTTTGTATGGCAACAGAGCGTAAGCGTGTTGTCAGCAACTGGATGGCGTGCGTGAGCGCGCGGCACATTGCGCATGTGTGTAGTTGTACAGAATAGTACCGAGGCTGTGCTATTGAATGTGGTATTTGTGTTTATAGGAAGCACATGATGTCCTGTTTTTCTCCCCCCAGCCATCCCCTCCTCAGACTTTAGTGCTCGCTTGAGCCTCAGGGGCTTTTCTGTTGTTGTTGTTTTTTGGGTTTTTTTTCTGGATGTTCAAATGTTGCTTCCTGTTTAGTCTGTAATTTAACATGCAAACTACAAAATTGTATAATAAAGTTTTAAGATAATGTTGATATTCACCCCTTGGCACAGCTTGTACATAACAAGGAGGCTACTGCAGTAAGGTAATTTTTGGTGTGTCCAGTTTTGTTTTGTTTTGGGTTTGTTTGTTCTTTTTGTTCTAACTTTGTAATTAAAATATCTCATAATTTGTATTTATATTTTACAAACGAAGTTGCTTTAAAATAAATATACAAACCGCAAGATGATCTACGTGTCCTGCTCCTCGTTAAGTCATTCATGAAGTCATTTGAATTCTGAGAAGTTGAGCGGTGATGGGGGCCCTGTCGTTTTCAATCTGTGTGTGTAATTACTCCTGTGCCTGATGGAAGTGCGATCCACCACGATCCTCTATTGCCATCTCTTGGAAATTTTAAGTATTGTAGGTTTGGTGCAATTTATTGCTGCAACCCTGAGAGAACAATGTGCCAACTCCCCTTTTGCCGCCTATGTGGTGAACAGCTGCTGGCTTGCTGCGTCCTCTAGTGTATAAATCTGCAAACGCCACCCATTCAATGGGGCTTCAATTCTAAATCCCAACTTTTGTGTGGGTGCCGATGCTTTTTAATGTTAATGGAAATCCAGGAGGTTTTTGACTGCATCAAGGCAGGATTGGAAAACACAATATGTGAGTGTGTGTCATGATTTGATTACTTGATTAGCCAAATTAAAAGCTTTGGGTTTTTTTCAATGGTAATAATCACCTAATGATCTTCTTACTATCAGCAAAATCAGCAATGAAGTTCTCCTTCAAATGAGCAGTATCACTGAGGCTGCGGATTTCTATTCATTTGTGCCACAGAGCTCTACTGTTGTACACAAGTGACTTTAAACTTGGACTCATTGTTGGTGCCAGACAGACTAGTCTGAGAGTTTCAGAAAGTGCTGCTCTACTGGGATTTTCCCACACAAATGCTTAGAATGGCTTGTAAAAGAGAAAATATTAAGTGAGCAGCAGTTCTCTGGGTGAAAATGCCTTGTTGATGCCAGAGGTCAGCTCATACGAAGCCAACAGTTACTCAAATAACCACACACTATAACCAAAGTATGCAGAAGAGCATTTCTGAATGCGCAACAAGTCTAACCTTGACGCAGATGGGCCACAGCAGCAGAAGACCACACCGGCTCCCACTCCTGTCAGCTAAGACCAAGAATCTGAGGCTCCGGTTCACACAGCCTTAACAAAACTGGACAACAAAAGGTTGGAACGGCACTTGGTCTGAAAACATTGTTGCTGACCATGTTCATCCCTTTATGACCACAGTGCACCATCTTCCAGCAGGATAACGCTCCATGACGCAAAGCTCTGATCACCTTAATGTGTTTTCTTGAACATGACAACTTACTTCAATGGCCTCTATCGTCACCAGGCCAGATTTGAAATGGGAGATTCACATTGTGAATAAGCAGCTTCAAAATCTCCAGAAACTCTGTGATGCCGTCATGTCAATATGTTCAAAATATATTCACTATTTACTATTGTTTGAGAAATGTTTTCTAAATCCACAGTGTCCATCTTCCATAACACGAAAACGAGAGTGGGAAGCACCACAGGCACGTGCAGTGGGAGTTTTCCAAGAGCACGTATATGTTACTTTATTCACATGTTTAGGTCTTGTAGTGCTGCTGTGCTTCTGTGGCACATAATTCTGGAAATGTATATTTCAGCTAAGCAGTTTGGAGCCAGGTGATAAGGTGAGGTTGTGTTTGATAGTGTTATTTCGTACTGTAAGCCAGCTGTCACTCAGGAGTTACCGTAGCAATGAGCAACACGTGTTTGGCGTCACTGAACAAATAATCCACGGTAACATTTCAGCATATTGTTACTCAAGTGGTCCGGGATGGGACCCAAAATCTCGTCTGGGCTCTGCAGGTTTTTGTTTTTGCTAGACTCGTGCTATTGGAGTTTTAATAGACAACATTTTCTGCCACTGTCTCCTGGAAGATATTTATAATGTTTCACTCCATGTGAAAAGAGACAGAAATGCTGTAAATTTGTTCAAAAACAAAAAGAAGACCACTTCAGACTCTGGCTGCTTTCCAACCCCTGCACAGTTGGCCAATAGCCAGTGAAGGTGGTGAATGTCAAATTGGTAGTTTCAGAAAGTCAGACAGGTGTGGAAAAAGGGGGTTTCCTAAGGCATCTGAGCATTCGGTGAGCATTTCTGACAGACTGCACAGACGCCTTTACGGTATAGGAATAACAGTTGCTATCCAGGGCTGCGGGCAAAATATAAAATATATTTAAAAAAACGCAATGCAATTGTCAGCTGTGTGCACTCTACTAGATAAGCAATGATTGCATGCACGCTACAGGGTTTGCTGGACTTGTAGGACTAGCCCACAGCCCCACAGTGAAGCAATCTGCAGTCTGCATCACAACTTCCACATCACCTAAATGTTTAGATTAACATCGACACATCCATTCAGGAAATAAATATCTGGATAGACAGACTGCTGTGGATGGAAACAGCAAATTGCAGTACATGAGCATAAACCAAATCAAGTTCTTCAGACAAAGTTAAAGATAAAGACAAACTAATATCATTGTGGGGATATAAGATGATCTTAGGACTTCTTTTTAAGTCCAGCAACATCACTCAGAATGCTCAGTGTGACTGCTTGCTTTTGCTTAGGTGAGGAAAGTCTGAGATGAAATGCTTTCTGCATGCAGGTCGAGAGGAAACGGCCCATTGCAGATATCCTGGTAAAGGTGTCAGACTCGTGTCAGGTGTCAGAGTCTGTCAGACAGCTAATTTAGATGCTGAAGGCGTTAGTTTGTCAGCTGAGACTCTGAAGAGTCATATCCTGAGGCAGAGGTTGCAGGAGGGTCACAACTCAGTGTCAAGAGGATCTCTACTCTGACTAACTTCCCACTTTACTCAACAGCAGGATGTAATTGCAGATAAGGGCTTTGTCTCTGAATATAAACCTCTAATAAGCACTTATTATGGGCACTATTAAGTGGAAAAATTGGGATGACACAGAATACGGCGTGGATATGCTCGTCACCCACGGTGAAGGCTTTGTTTCTTCCTAATTGTCAGTAAAATTCATTAGAATGGAGCCAAGCAGACTGAAAAATGAACGGTTGCGTGCAGCTCGATTTAGTTGGTAATGTCTGAATCTTGGGGTTTTTCTCCATTATTAATGAGCTCCCAGAAATAGTCTGATGATTTAACTGATTTATGGAACTGAAAAATCTCAAGCAAGTGTTGTGATAAAATTTGATCTGCAGTGTCGATAAATCAGCGCTGAAACGTCTTTTAGCCACTGCAACCCTGACAAAGGACAGAAAGAAAAGCTTACCACTCTTACTAAAAGGCAAACCAACCAGGGGGCCATTTCTGAGTGCCACTCTGCATGCATTCTACTTTTCTTTTCCTGTCAAAGTGCATTTGGATGGCTTGTTGACATCTACAGGGATGCAAATGGACACACTTCAGCTTGTGCACAATTCTGACACGCTCTTACTTAACCCTCAGTCATTTTTTTTTCTCTATTTGGCACGGCATTCTTATGAAAAGTCGTGTTTTCTCTCAGACATTTCTTGGGTTCGATTTTCGAGCTTTGCATGGAACGATTTGTAATCATTTTAGAATTAAGACAGCATAACGGATACCAGATGACTTTTTTCACCGCATCATCATCTCTGGAGATGATGGAGCGGTTATCTTATTTTGACACAGCCCTCAGACTTAAGGATAAAATCACGGCGACTTAACACTGAACGTGTGGAAATACGGAACCGCCTTAGGCCAAGTCAGAAAACAGGCGTGTGCTTTGCTTTGTGCCAGCTTCTAAACAAACCAGTAGGGCCACAATGATAAAGGTCAAATACTGATTGAACATATCCACAACTGGCAAGTTTTGTGTGCTTTGGTTACTACATTGATTTGGACCCTGGTTACACCGCATTCCCAACAATGGTGACAAAGTGCAGCTGTAGAACCATTTCCCTCTCTTTGAACATCTTTCGATGTCATTTCTTCTACCATACATTTTTAAGTGCTGAGCTATCACCAGCTTTTCTGCAGTCTTTTTTTCCCCGATGAAATGCTCTGATCAAGTCATAGCTTAAGAATTCAAGGCGTGTAGATGAAAATGAGGAACTGCCAACTGTAGTTAACACACAACTCACACTCATTTTCATATCTTAGTGGGGACATTTAATTGACATAATGCTTTTCCTGGCATCTTACCCTAACCCTAACCATGAAAAATGAATGCCTAACTCTAACCCTCTAAACCTAACCATAACCTAATTGTAACCCTGACACTAAAACCACATTTTGAGCCTCAAAAATGCCTTCAAACTCATGGGGATGGGCATTTGGTCCCCATAAGTGACAGTTGGTCCCCACAAGTATAGTGACACACACACACACACAC
>NW_024582436.1:1787953-1841261 GCF_018398535.1 Haplochromis burtoni
CACACACACACACACACACACACATGCACACACCTTCTCCCAAACATAAAGACAAAGTGCATTCGATTCCATTTATTCCTGAAAGACTGAATCTCTAACATAATGGAGACCACAACACCTGCACTTTACAGCAAGTTTGCTGCTGGTTTTAAAACGAAAGTAGCATTAAGTAGCGTTTCTATTTTTGTCTCGATTTGCTGCCTTTTATTTTATGTGTCTGTGTGTTTTTGTCTATGCTGTATATTCACGTGCTTTTTATGTGTCTGATTATTGTTTATCACTGTTGATTGTCAGCATATAGTGGTGGTCTATGGGTTTATGTCTGTTTACAAACCATATTTCTCCCATGATCATAATAATGTTCAAAGGAACAAAGAGAAAAAAACCTGGATGGTTATTGCACTGTTTTGTGTAGCTATAAATATTGTTGGTTTCATCATTTAACTATTAATTTACAGAGGAAATGAAAAATATTATTAATGCCCTCAAATTTACAGTTTTATCCACAGTAATTCTAGTTTGCAGATATACGAGTCATTAAAAAACTTTTTTGTGTACAAGGCCTTTGTTTATACACCAGCAAGACAATTATAGCAGAGTAAATAATCTCATATATCTCACAAAAACTTGTAAGCCCTCCAGGGGATATGTTTTTTAAAGATAGGATAAGAAAGGCTTTATTTAAGGCAAAGGTTGGGATGGAAAATTCTAGTTTTGACTCATCAAAACAACATAGTTATTAAAAAGTAGCTTTAACTGGGTAGAAAAACAGTATAGCTTAATTACATAAAAAATCCCCCAAAGAGCTCAATTAAATAGAAAAAAACAAAGCAAAATAGAAACTTATTCTAGTTTCTTGCAAGAGGTCACCACAGCAGATGGATCTGCATGTGTAGTTTAACAAAGATTTTTACTCTGAATGCCCTCCATGACATAAGATTATTCATCAGCACCACAGTGTTTCCTCTTAGTCTTGAGCTTTCAGGTGTGAAGCAAAATAACAAATAATAATAATTTAAATAAATAATTTACTGCATAATTTAGGAATTCTGTTGTTACAGAAGTTGAAATCATCATCATCATCATCATCATCATCATCATTATTATTATTATTATTATTATTACAGCTAGGTGGCCAGTTGGTAAAGGGGTTAAAGTGGAATTTGGCTGTAGTGGCTCAGCGTGGGGAAAAGAATGACACCTGAGAATCACAAGTCAAAATTCTGAGAAAAACGTCAAAGTTCTGACCTTAATCTCAGAATTCTGAGAAAAAAGTCGTAATTCTGACTTTTTTTCTTAGAATTTTGACTTTAATCTCAGAATTCTTACTTTATTTCCTCAGAATTCGTCAAAAGAAAAAAAAGAAGAAGACGTGCCCACTTTTTTTCTTTTCCAATGTCCCTTATCCTCTTCCGTATCTTCCGTACTTGTCAGCTCTAAATTTCCAGTTTATTAAATATCATTGAGCAATCCTTACCTTTAAACATGGCTGAACTGGACACTACAACACAGTGTGGTGTCGCAGAAGTGGCGAAAAGGTGAAGCTGAAACGGTAAGAAAAGAAAATTAAACTAAAAATAAATGCAGCAAAATTTGATAAATGAACATGCAATATGTTAGTTGGGCCTTCAGCTGCAACAGTAGTACCAGCAACAGCTCAGTCTCATAGGCACCGGAAGCTGTTCTTGCTAGCACCATCCATTGAGAAGTGCAGGAGGGAATCCCAACAACAACGTAAGGAAGAGGTGAAATTAGCCTGGTAAAAAATTATATGGAAGGAGATACTTAGGAAGGGAGCGACTCGAGGATTCCAGTAAAATGAATGCTTACTTTTACTCAAATCCACCATGACACCTCATGTAACATGTAAATTTAAGAATATTTATTTTTTGTTACTTTTTAAACGTTATTTCTGTCTCTAGTGGAGTTTAATTTTATATTGTTCTATCTTTAAAAAAAATCTTATTATACCATATTTTTTAGATGCTGGGTGACTTGTTTTTTCCTCATCGCACTCACTTCATTGTAATGTTGACCCAGTGTTAACCACAGGTGGCTAAAGTGCAGACCTTCCTTGCTTGAGTTGAAGTACAGATACCCGTGTTAAAAGCAAACAAACAAAACAACTTTACTCCAGTAAACCCTGAAGTACTGAAGAAACTTCTTTACTCAATTAAACATGAAAGTACCGGTGTTGGAGTTAATTCGGCGTTGGTTTTGTGCGCAGAAACATTGGGTAGGATGTTTTTCCAGGTAGGATGGATTCCCAGAACACCTCGGCTCCAAAAATGTACTTAAAGTAAGACAGTAAATATTAGCTCCTTGAAGGACAATTCTTCTAAGCATTTTTGTACAAAGGTAACTGAACCTTGTGCTATATTAGTGTAATAATAAAATGATATTAGTGCATGAAAATACAAATATTATTCAAATATACACTCTATTTCTAATTATTGTAATGAGCTTGAATGGGTGATGCAGAACACATGCAGTGAAAGATAATTTAGGACAATGACTATTTTTGTTGCGTAGATCATAGAAAGTGACTACACCACTAACAATAAAATGAATACAGTCAAGGTTACCGTGGAATTCAGCACGTAGGGGAATCCTAAGAGCTGTGTAGTGGCTCGGTATTGGGAAAAGAATCAAGTGAAGTAGAATAGCGCAATAAAATCCATAAAGCAATATAAAACAAAAATTGCTAACGAAATACAGTAAAACAGAAGCACAGCAAATACTAGATAAGATTAAGGTGTATATAGGGTGTAAAGTTTAGTTGAAGTATAACTACGATGTAATAAAATCTCCTTGGAGAAACATCACAGCGACGTTTGGTCGTCAGCGAGTGTTGTTTCCCCTCCAGTCCAGCAGGCGGCGGTAGCGCACGTGAAGTCCTACAAGAGCGAGACGCAGGTCAGCTGATCGCTGCTGTAGAGGAGAGAGAGATGTCTGTGAAGATCTTGCGAAGGATGGAGTCTGTTTTTACCGTCACTTTGACCTTCTACTGTCTGTTCACAGTCGGTAAGAAATACATAATAATAGGTTTTCATTACTGACGTGTTGTTGTGTTTCCCCCCCACGTATTTACGTGTAATAGTAAAGTATCTTATATGCGCTGAATGGCAGGTCGCTCGCCGAGCCCGGAACATTGTTAGCGTTGCCGTTTAACTCATTGTAATATTTCTGTGGCCAGACTCGTACGACCGTGCTAATATAAACGAGGAAAAGTGGAATAATAACTCTGCGGATGCTGAGAATCATTGTTCGGCTTTGGACTATCATCAAGCGGAAGACCATAGGGTTAGCTTGTTGCTAACGGAGATTATAGCTCAGTCGCTTCTTAAAATCTGCCAGTGACGACGAGGACGTGGTTAATATTCGTAAGGACGAGGTTGACAAATTCGTCCAGGTCATGTAAAAATGAAGAAAGTACTAAATATACGGCTTCCTGGTAGAGGGTTACGATTTTACAGAAGCCTGGGTGGTCACGTGACATGCTCTACGCCACTGGTTCCCCTTTATTCACCATCAGCTCTCTGTCACGAGTTCTTCCTTCATCCACATGAAAGGTGAGGGGCGATAGTTACTGAGCAGGCTGCTGCTTCTTGTGTTTGCTGTAACAGTGAGAAACTGTGCGCCATCCTCCAGCAGCTCAGGGCTGACAGTCAGTAAACGTTATAGTGTTAACGCCTTATCACTGTTTAAATACTTTTAACTGTTTCCTTATTCCTAAGGGATTTGCAGAGATTTTTAAACTGTATGCCGTTCCAGGCCTCCCATTTATCCAGGCTTGGGACTTCCATTGTACCAAAAAGTGATTGTCTGCCAAAAAATTATTGCCCACATTTGAACTGTTGCAAATGACGTGTTGACCTATAATATGTCAAACATATCTCTAATGAATGATATCAAGTCATTTTGAGCCAGAATGAACATTCCTGTCACAAGGTTGAAGACGTAGAAGTTTATATATTCTCTCTTTGTCCAGGTAAATTTATCATGTATATTAAAAATGTCTTTTTCAAGAGAGATCTGACCAGTAGGGTAGCAGAAATGGCAATCACAGGGGCCAAGAAGGACCGGATTGATTATAATGTAGGTACAGTAAGGCAGAGTCATGCAAAACAGGTAATTTCTTTAATTACGCATATCCAACTAAGCGTCGCCACTATATTGTCATGGTGGACAGGTCTGCAGTCTGTCACAGGGCTAAGGCGCAGACAGACAACTCTCATTCACACCTACAGACACACTAGAGCCTACAGTTAGTGTAAACCTGTGCATGTCGTTTGACTGTAGAAACCATGCAACCATCTGCAAACCCATGCAGACTCCATAGGCTGGATACAAACCAGTGAGGCCACAATGCTGCCCTCTTTGGAAAAACAGCAAAAAAGAAATATGTCATTATGAATCACATGTGATATTTATAGATGTAAAACAGTTTACTGCCATGAATGTGTCAGTCTGGTTCTAACACTAACAAATATTGGCCCTCTTGGTTTGGTAAGAAAAACTGACATTTACTTGGAGTCATTAACCCTGGTAAACATAATTGGCTTTGATTTTATTGTAATGTCCCACTTTTCATAATTATATTGTAATGTTTTGCTTTCATATGTAGCTAATAGATCTAGAGGATCTAGATTTACTGCTACTGAAGCCTTGAAACAGATACTTCAATCAATCAATCAATCAATCAAGGCTTTATTCGCCACGTGCAGGTTGCCCTGCTGTGAAATACTTTAGTGCGAACAGCTCATGAATTTCAAAGCAGTTCTACAGTCCAACACTGGTCTCGCAATCTGTTGGAGAGCCGCGAGCTTCGCCATACTTGCGCTCCGTGATGTTGTCATTCTTGTGCTCAAAGAGCCGATTCTGAGAACTCACGACTTAATGGTCAATATGTTGAAAAAATCACTCTGTATCTGTGACAGGTAAAAGAAATGGTACAATACAAGAAAGTATTCCTGTGTAACCCGACTGGATCATCTTACTCACTAAACTAGCCTGAGGGGTGATAGCTAAAGTTCTTGCTAGATGGTAAATATTTTAAGTAATGCTGTATTCACTGAGTCAGTATTCAGTACAGGAGCAAAAGAAGTTTCCGGACAGAATTGGACAAAATTCGTTGTAATTTAATTTTTTAATCATTCACAGAAAAAGTAGTACATGTACCATTCTTTCAAAAACTTGTGCATGTTACCATGTGATGCTTCTTTTTATTCCTTTTGTGGGAATTTGTGATTGCAAAATGGCCACGTTTTAAAATACAAAATTGGGCAATCAGTTGGATACAGAAAGTGCACCGGGCAACAGATAGTGACTTCACTGGTTATTTTAGTTTTGTTTGAAGTTTGGTGGTGATTGGGATCAAAAAGAAAGCTAAGCTAATAATTATATTTGTAGGTGGTGATATTTTTTTTTGTCTTACTTTAAAAAACAAAAACAAAACCGTACCCTATTCTTTTCCACTTAGATTTACAGTCCTGCTGTTTTTCCCCTCAGGTGTCCATGGAGACAGCTTCACTGTGCTGCAGGCTCCAGAGTTTGTGTCCTTCCAGAAAGGTGACTGGCCGGTTTCTGGAGAGAAGATTCCAGACCTTGTGGCTTTAACCATGGGCTTCTCAGTTCAAGAGGTGATTCGTTACTTCAACTCATGCTCCACAGTTTTATTAGTGTTATAGAAGAAGACTAAGCTCATAATTACGCCAGCTTAAGCTCTACTATGCGTGTCCAATTGCACAGGATCTATTGTGGCCAGGCCTCCAGGCTGGTCCGTTGTTCCAGCGGCCCCGGGCCAACGTTCTTGTTGTGGTGAGAGGAGTGGATAGCCTGGCTCTGCCTCAGAGCGTGGCCTCATATCCCCTGGAGAATGTAAGTATGACCGTTTTTGTGCATCAGCTTTTTATCTTGGTATAAATAGAAGTGTAGACCTGTATATGAGGGTGCTATCTTCTTTTCTGCAGCCCGTTCCATTCACCATGGATAGTGTTGCAGAGACTGTACACTCTTTGTTTGCTGAGGACACCCCTGTAGTCCTCCAGCTGGCCCCCAGTGAGGAGGTAATAAAAGTCTGCTGATGTACTTCTTATCTGAGACATCCCTCTTGAGGCACTGTTAGTTATTTACTTTGACCTGTCTTTCATTTCTTTCAGCGGCTCTATATGCTCGGCAAGGCCAATGCTGTGTTTGAGGACTTACCCGTCACGTTGCAGCAGATCCGGGCCCGTCTGTCCCAGGATGGCTCAGTGCTGTCTTCTCTTCCCCTCAACTCTCTCAGCAGAAATGCAGAGGTCAGTTTTTAGCCACGTTTAAAACCAAAAGACTTAATTCTTACTCCTTAGTTAACCAAAATTCCTTCCTTTGCCTTTCTTACCCTTTTATTCTTATTTTTGTTAGGCCGATTTGCTCTTCCTGTCTGAAGTCCAAGTACTGCATGATATCACCGCTCTGGTGAGTTGTTCCCTCGGACTGAAGCAATTCTTTCCACTTACCAAAAAAAAAAAGGAAAAAAGAGTTGTGTTTGACGCAAATCTTTTCTTTCCCTCCTGTAGCTGCAGAGACACAGACATTTGGCTAAGGACCACTCCCCTGACCTGTACTCGTTGGAGCTGTCTGGCTTGGAGGAGCTGAGCCGGCTCTATGGTCCAGACTCCCCTCAGTACCGCGATGCCACGGCCCTTCTCGCTTCTGTCCTTCAGAAGGTTAGAAGAAGATCTGAAGAAGCGATACGCCTCTGCAGCTAACAATTTAACTACATTTTAACCGTGTGCGTTTTTGTTTTTTCATTTCAGTTTGGGCAGGATGTGTATGGTCTCTATGGCAACAGCTCTGTGGTGGAGGTCGTTACAGTGAAGGCCTTTGAAGCTCCTTTAACCAGGAAGTCCCGCTCAATCCTGGAATCCAGACAGATTGTAAGTCTGGGTCAACCTACTTTTTAATATATATATATATATATGCCAGAGGAGATACTTGCTGAACATGACATAAATGTACCAAATTAGAATGGGTTTATTTACATTTCAAGCACATTTTCTGTAACACATGTAGTTTAGAGGTCTGCGTCATGTAGCAGAGAATAGCAGCAAAATTACTTTTCTTTTCGAGAGGCGTTCATTCAGCTGTGTGGTGATTCTGAGTTTGTTTTGTTTCTTAGCTGCGGACACTGACACTTTAAACTAGTTCCAAATAGCTGTTTTAAATTTCTTGACTACTGCAAACATTTTTCAGAGTAACCGAGGCAGCCTTTACAACCTGGCTCACAAGTACGACGTCGAGTACGCCGTGGTCTTCAACATCGTGCTGTGGCTCATGATCGTTCTGGCACTCGCTGTCATCGCCATCGCTTACAACCTGTGGAACATGGACCCGGGCTACGACAGCATCATCTACAGGATGACCAATCAGAAGATCAGGATGGACTAAGTCCTGCCTGTCAAATCTCCTGTTGTCCCCTTAGAGCCCTCTAGTGAATGTTTGTGTTTTGTGTGAGGTCTCATTTAGTGAATAAACTGTGAGACTCTGATGGGAGGAAGACCGTAATACCACTCACGTCTTTGTTTAGAACTCTGGCTGCAGAACCTACAAAAATATTAACATTTCGTTAGCGGCTCCTCAGTTTATCTACAGCGGTATCGTTCTTCATGTCCTGGGAGAACAAACTGAAACTTCCTCTCTATAAACTCACAGCGTTCCTTATAAATTTAACCCCTCACTATCTGTGTCTCATCTGTTTTTCTTGGTGATTGAAGTTGTTTTTTGTTGTTGTTGTTGTTGTAAAAAATATATTGTAATATGAAAGAATGAGATTCATCTGGTTTCTCTGTGAAATTGTTGTGCTTTTCTTTCTGTGGGAAACAGTTTTAAGTTAAATGAAATTTTATGTGTATATATTGAATATACAAATGCAACTGTATGAGAAACGGCTGTGCTCTTGTAAAAAGATGTCAAGTAGACTTCAGCGTGCTTCTATTCTAGATTACAGATGTGTTGGGACACAAATACTTGATCTAAATGTTGTTTGTTAGGATTGGATTCGAATAAATGAAGCTCTGTAAATTGCAATATGTGAATGACAATAAATTATTAAATGGATCACCCTGATTTTTATTTACTCCTATATACCACACACTGTGCATAATTATGAAGCTTGATTAAGGTTTTATCTAGTATCTACTAGACAACGCCACTCTCCTGGGTTCTCTGCATTGGCCTCCTGAACATGTTAGAATTTATTTTAATATTTTACTGGCCACTTAAAAGTCTCCTGGATTTGGCCCCAAGCTGCTAACAATTATTGACCCCGTATGAGCATGAGGCTGTATCCCAATTCAGGGTCTGCAGCCTTAACGTACGCAGCCTTAACGGTCCACAAGGGCCACGTACTCAAAGACCGCTAAGGCCGGAAGTGCGAGGCTTGTGAAATGGGACGGTCTAGCCTCCGTCGCGCTGCCCAGGTTGCCTAGCAACCAAGATGCTAACAGCTGGAAACGTTTCATACAGCATTGTTTGACAGAAATGAAGGAGAACATATTTTGTTCATTTGTTTGCTTGTTTCTACATGAACTTTGATCATTCTCTGTAAGATTAAGGTCAGCTATTGAACGGCGTATATTTTAAAGTAAAGGCTTCAAAACCAAGTTAGTACAAACGTCACTAATGTCACATAACTTTGCCGACATGTGGCCAACAGTAATGTTTTAATGTTCTTCGTTATTAAACATTTGCACATAAATAAGTCACATAATATTCAGTACTTACTTAAAGTTTACTCTTCGGGGCCCCTCATCCGCTGTTTTTTTTTCAGCAAAATTATCCACACCCACCGCCGCGCTATGCATTCTGGGATATGTTGGGCCACGAAGTCTACACCGCCACCCCCTTAAAATTCAGGGAAATGAAGGACGCATTTGAGGGCCGCATTTCGAGCAGTCTTCATCTTTTTATATTATTATTATGTAGATGTGTGAATATGGATGTGTATGTATGCATATGTATATGCATATATATGTATATATGTGTGTGTATGTATGTATGTTTACTTTCAGTTACTGTCGATTTCATTGTGGTGTATAGGAGATGTGATTCTGTTCTGATTGATTTAATATGTCGCTTGTCTCTTTGAGATTGTCATTGTTATTGTTCTAAATAAAGTTCATATTAAAAAAATAATAATAATTTCGAGCAGTCTTCGTCGCGTCGCTGTGACGTAATCGGCCTTAAAATGCGGCCTTTAAGGCTGCAGACCCTGAACTGGGATACAGCCTGAGTTGTCTTGGATCCACATTCAGAGCACTTACAGCTGTTCCAAAATCAAGAGTTAAACCTAGAGGTGACTACTTTTGCCATCAGGGCTCCTCAACTTTAAAATGATCCACCCGAGGAAATCGCTTCTTAAAGCTCATTTCAATAGACTCGCTTGTATTTGTTTATATTTGTATTCTTTTTGGTGACATCCCTTCAATGCCTGCCTACCCTTTTAGTTTTTTTTGAATTTGTAGTTCTATTAAATCTGTAAAATCTGTTTTGAAAGTTGCTGTATAAGTAAAGATTATTATTATTATTATATTTTATTAGATATCCTGTAAATGTTACGTCAACCCCAATTCTGTATAATCATTCTTATGTCACCACTGCACAGGTATTGCTCATCGCACATCGTCTTCATTACATGTTCAGCTTTCGTAACAGCTCAGCCAATCAGAAAGCAGTGTTTCTTGAAGCCCCGCCTCCGGCACAATATGTAGTAGGTTGTGAGCTTTTATAACCATTCGCGGACACAGGAAGCTGTGTGTACCTGTTACGGAGAAGTTTACGAAAAGTACAGATTGACACTGGACAGAAACGATGGTGTGACTGCTAATAAAAGGTAGGAGACTTTTCTGAAATCCCTGTTAAACCGTTTCGCGTCCACGCGGTGTTTACATTTTTTCCACAATAAGATCTACCTATCTATGTGACTGTATATACAGTGTATACATGTGGCTTGACTGTATATTTATATATTATATATTTTATATACACACACGTATAGATAGACAAATATGTTCAACAAAACAAAACATTACACAAAGCACACTCATACTCATAGAAAATCGTGTTGTTTTGTTGTGTTGTTGTTTCATATTGCAGCTAGCATCTACGTGGTTAGAAGGATCCGGGCTTCCATCGCTGAAGGAGAGCAACAGGAGAAGCCCATCCTGACACCATGTAGTGCTATAGGTAAGATAATAACCAACTAATGGAAATAAACTGCAAGCAGGAAAAAAGTTCAAACTGTCTATGACTGTGGATGTCGCAGATCTTCGTTAAATGTTAGCTGAACTGTGCCTCTATTTATTATTTTTCATTCTAATGAGTCATTTTTGTCTTACACTTATGCAAAACATTAATTTAGTAAACAAGCAACACTTATTTTTACCAGTGAACTGCACATATAACATAGTTCTTAAGACATTACATCGTTAAGCATGAGATTAGGGTTATTAGCGGTAAAGACAGTGTGCGTGTAGATTTATGCAGGAGCATTAAACTGTAAATATCACTGACTCTCATGTGTTTCTCTTGTCATCTTAGCTGGAAAGAGAGCGGGTCAGGGGTTGAGAGAAAAAGCCTCTGCTGCATCACTGAGCCCAGGATCTGATGAAGGCGTCTTAGAAGCAGCAGGGCCGGGGATGTCATCAGAGACAGCTGTGCAGAAATGTGGCTCCTGACGTTAAAGACTACGCTGGACACTAGGACCATGGACAAGTCAATAAAAATAAATAATCGATTATTTATTTAATTTCATTTTTGGGGGGTACTCATTCATTTTATACACTAAACAGTTTATGTGTGAAGATCTACATTGTTATTTTTCTTTTACACAAAAGCAAACATCAAACAAACAAGAAATATTATTCCAGCACTGTCCATGTTGTATGTTGTACCCAGTGGTCAAATTTTTATTACTTGAAACATTTTGACTTGCCACACCATGAAGTTAGCATAGCTAATAGAAAATATCATTATAATAACATTACCCAAAATCTGTTTTAAAAAAAGTCTGCATATGTTATCAAGTGTGAGTGGTAGGTCAACATGTTCTCTGTAAGTAAAATCTGAAGTTTATCTGCTGCAGTGTTTGAAGGCCGGCTCACCAACCTCTTTCCAGGGGCTGAGCTGGCCTGATGTTTCTGCAGTTACATCAATAAATTATAAAAATGCTCTTGTGGTCATATTTTCTTATATAAGGAATAAGAATGTACCAGCAAACATGCATTGACAATAATTGTGAAAAATGAAAATATCTATGTAAAAAATGAAATCTTCAATTATTTTATTTTAGTAATAAATGAGTGAGTGGCCGTTCTTTCACTGAGTTAGTTAAGTTAAGTGAGTTTTTTTTTTAAATTTTTCTACAGCTTTCAGAAACAATTTTGCTGTTTGATTTCTACATTTTTGAAAATATATTTATTTTTTATTTCAATTATGGCTGAAGGCTGTGGCTGAAGCAAAAACGCAGGTGGGGGAGGAGCTTGGAGAGGTTTTCGGACCGTCTCCAAGAATTTCTGGCAAAATTGTCAGGCAACTCAGGAGGGGGAGCGGTGCTCTACTTGCACTGTGTATAGTGCAGGTAGAGCACTGCTGACTTCGACTGAGGATCTTTTCAGGTTGTGGAAGAGATATTTAAAGGATCACCTTAATCCCAGTGGCGCATCTTCCGTGGAGGAAGTAGAGTCTGGGGACGAGAGGGATGACTTGTCCATCAAGTCCATTGCTATGGGCCATTCGTTCCTTTTACAACTGTTGCAAGTGCTTGGGCCACACAGCCGGTAATAAGTGGGACTCTGCCAGGGCTGCCCTTTGTCACCGATTCTGTTCATAATTTTTATAGACAGAATTTCTAGGCATAGCCAAGTGGTGGAAGACTTCCACTTGGGTGGTCTTACAATCTCATCTCTTTTTTTCACAGATGATGTGGTTCTGTTGAATTCATCAGGTGATGGCCTCCAGTTTGCACTGGACTGGTTCGCAGCAAAGTGTGAAGCGGCAGGAATGAGAATCAGCCCCTCCAATTTTCGGTTGATCTACATCCCTACCCTCACCTAGCACTAGATTACAGATACAAGCAGCGTAAATGAGCTTTCTCCAAATGTTGGTTGGCCTCTCCCTTAGAGATAGGGTGATGAGTTCGGCCATTCAGGAGGGACTCAGAGTAGAGCCACTACTCCTACACATCGAAAGGAGCCACTTAAGGTGGTTCTGACAGGGATGCCACCTGGGTGCCTCATGCCTGAGGTGTTCTGGGTATGTCCTACTGGGAGGAGGCCCTGGGGCAGACCCAGGACACGCCGGAGAAATTATATCTCTCGGCTGGCATGGGAATGGCTTGGTGTTCCCCTGGATAAGTGGAATAAAGTGAATGGATGGATGGAATAATGGTGAAGTGAAAATCCGAGTTTAATCCTTAAAATTACTTTTTTTTTTCGTGTTGGGCCTTTTGACTTTTCCAAGCTGGAAAAGCACAGGATAGAAATAGCAGCATTATTGGCTCCATTCAGGGAACACTATAATGTCCCATGACAGCCATGTTGATGAGAAAGCATGAATTACTGACTGTTGAATGAGTTGTGAATAATTACATCATGGATTTTTCTGCTGTATGTACAGATTTATACTGAGAGATTTTGTAAAAAATTTTTTGTGGAAAAAAACTTGATAGATAGGTAGATAATTAAGTTTAAGCACCATATGTGCTGAAACTGTTGTAAAACTTACAGCTGTATTATTGCTGGTCTAACATTGGTATGCTTATTGCCCCTGGTAATTGGTATGCAGTGTAACAAAAAACAAAAAGACTGTAAAAGTGGATGGTATATTTTTTATATATATGAATTTTGGGTCCTGTGGGTGCTGGAGTAGCAGACCAATTAAACTATAAGTTAGTTATTGTTCTGCTGGGATACTTGCTGGGATGCATCTTGAAATTCATCTTCATGTGATAGTGAAACATGTTTCCATGTTTCCACTTGGAAGAAGTGGAAACATGGCAACAGCCATCAGTTTTCCCAGACACAAATCCAATAAAATCAACTACAAGATTTGCTGAAATGAGACGAATCTACCGGCAACATCACAGTATGAGAATTCATAATGAGGGAGAGTTTTTGCAGGGGATCTACACAACTGTTGGCAGTTTTGGTTGTTTTAATTGCTTTATTGACACGTACCAGCCACCTTGGTAGGTATTCTGTGCTAGTACCAAGTTGGACCTCCTTTTTCCTTCAGAGCACAGATGCAACATTTTCTTGGTCCATTTGATGTGATAGCATAAGATAGTTGTTGCACATTTGCTGGCTGAATATTCATGATGGGAATTTTCCTGCTTCACCACATCCCAAAGGTCCTCTATTGGATTATGATCTCGTGACTCTGAGGCCATTTGAGTACAGTGAACTCACTGTCAAGCCAGATTTGAACTTTGTGACTCTGGTGTTTTATCAGAAGATTCATTGTGCACACCAGAGTCATGGTCAGAACACGGTCAGCAACAATAAACAATATTCAGTTAGCACCAAGGAGGGATTTGTAAAACCAGGCAATGTTTTCCAGTCACCCTTTGTCGAACTTTGTGGACCTCATGGAAATTGTTGCCTCTGTTGCCTTTTTTTTAGCTGACAGGAACTGCACCCAATGTGCTCTTTTGCTGATGTAGAAGACCACACCTACTGCACACCTAAGTCTTTGCATTGGGAAAGAATGTTTTTTTTTTTTTATTATTTCTGATGTTTCCCAGTGCTTTACTGCAACAGTCTTCAGTTGTTTTTTGTTCATTAGTTGTCTTCACCATGGGAAATGCACCTCAACTGAGTTGACTGTCTGACTCTAAAACACCATAATATTGTACTTAAAAATGTTTCCAGTTTTTCTTTGTTCCAGATGCTGTTGACTTAGCTACTGCCAATGTCCTAATATTCCTAAAGTTAAATGTGATGGATCTGTTTTGGCTTTCATCTTAGTGACTGACTGTTTAACTTGGACTTAATGTGTGAATCCTGTGTCCACACATTGTGGATTCACATAAACAACTAGCAGATGTAAGTATGTAAATGTAAAGATGTAAATAAACTTGGAATCAACTCTAGACCTTTTAGAAGACAGTAAAACTTTATTGTCATTGCACAGAAGTACCTGCTTATTTTATGAAGAAATAATGAAGGGATCATACATCTGTTATAACGCTTGAGTGAATTGTAGAATAATATTTGAGCCTCTGACAATAGAAGCTCATAAAAAGATAAATGTAAATGTAATTCCTCAACTGTGAATGGAATATTTTTGTTCAGCCCCCTCTAATTAAAGCTGACTGTGTACATTTAAACTGTTTCTTGTTTTTTTTTTATTTCAAAACTAGACTTCTCCTTTAAATATTAGACAAAAGCTGCTAAGTTTTCCTTTAATTGATGAGCATGATCTAGCTTTTATTGCGTTATTGCAACTGTGGTATGCTACATCTCAGAAGTAGTGGTGAGTTGTAGGGTATGGCTAAAAAAGAGAGAAAGACTAAGCCCACCATGCTATTATAGGAAAAGCCATAAAGCCTTTATAATAAACTTAAACCTACACCACCCTCCCCATTCTGGTATTCTAAACGGTCTTTAGCAAAAATATAAAACAACCTAATTTATAATTACATATACCTAACTAACAGGGTTGCCAACTCCCAGCAAAAAAGAAAAGAAAAAAAATAGGGAACCACTCCCCCACCCTCTGTTTCAAGATGCTTAATTGACAAAACTGATTTTAATTTAATGCACGTATCAAACAAATGCACAGAAATCTATTACTTTTCTCCTGTAATCAAACAGATTCAAAATCTTTCTTCAACAGAATTGCAGACTGCACAGATGGTACCTTCCCAAAGGAAAGAATACTATAACTTACTAGGGTATATACTAGATATTACGTACTATTTAATATAGTATACTTAATATTTACTGAATACAATAATGTATTTCTACACATTTTATATCAGATGAAAACTTTGGTTGTAAGATTCAGATAAATATTTATTAAAAGCTAGACATTTTAAATGAGAATAAGAAAGAAAAGTATGGATCCTGGTGTTATTTGTCTCTCAGAAACAGTTCATTTCTTCCCTTCAACTCATTCATGTCACCTAAAAGGTAAACCTGTTTCTCCATCACCTGTTCAGCTCTGATGATCCAGTAAGGACATCTCTTGGTTTCATCTTCATGTTTCCCTCTCACCACATATCCAAACCGATATCATGGCCAGCAGCTTTACAGCTGTGGCTCCAACAAACATCAGCTGATACTAGAAATTAATATTAAATAAATTCTACCGACAGCTGATCAAGCTTAAACGTGCTGCTGTTGTTTAGCGCTACATCTGCTGGTTCCCTCTTTCTGGCGCAGAGAGAAAAGCCGATCAGCTGATCATTGATCAGTTTCATGATTGAATTAGTAACTTTCTAGCTGAAGTACTTATGAAATCCCGTTCCTTTTCACCTCAACTTTAAGGTTCGACCTCCTCTGCTTTAACTGGTCAAGCCCAGATTCGATCATGACCAACTGGCCAATCCACCACCATTCATTTATATCGTTAAAAAAAAAAAGAGATAAACCCCCATCGGCCCATAAAAACGAAAAATCACGAGCGCCCCACCGGGCAAATGCCCTGGTCTCAGCCCGCTCAGAACACCGGCGCTACAACACCGCCTGGGAACAAACTGCTCTTCACGCTCTTGTTTTGCTCTGGATGCACTTCCGGGTTTCACCGGATGTTCCTAAGGAATATTGCAGCGCCCGTTGGGTACACTATCGGACTGTGGAAAATGTGTGCCTTCTGTGACTGTAAGGTGCAGGTGTACACGTCCGTGGGAAAGTAGGTTTCCAGTTTCCTGATACTGTGCGTTGCACTTGCGAGCGGCTGTGGCCTGGGGTAAGCTTTAGCTTTCCTGCGTGTTTCTAGCATCATGGGTAAGCCATAGCTTTAACGCTGCTAGCTGTAGCCGAGAGCTAATCAGATTTAATCTTTCTGGTGTGTTCAGGCAGAGAAAATAAACATAAATAAACACGAGGTCTGCACGGTGACCTCCGAGGTTACAATGTGCCGTGTTACAACCATAATAAAGGTTGGCTGTTTGGATTGGGAGCAGCATGTGCGCTAAACATCAGCTTCAATTACAAAAGAAAGCTGGAGTGTTGCTTGCTGAACTGGCAGTGTCGGTCGCTTATGGTTAGCTGCAAGTCGGTACTGTTACAGTCACAACACTGAGTTTTATATATATTTCTGAGTTTGCATTTCATCATTTTGGCTTATGAGAGTCCACAAAGAAACTGATTTATAATTCATTTAACTTCATAAGATCTGTCGATGGTGGTTGATGCAAAATAGGAAATGCATGTGAGTTTAAACATATAGGAAGTACATTTTCTTTTGATCATGTTTGGCAGCAATTCGTGTGGTCTGCCAAGTGCCTTTTTCCCCTTTTACAGCAACATGTGATGTAGTTTCCTTTTGGAGAGGGTTTATTTACTGAATAATACTTTTCCCAGGGTTTGAAGTCAGTTAACTGACTTCAAACCCTGGAAATACCCTGGAAATACTCATACTTTTGTGATACGCTGGCCAGGATAACAACGTGGGCAATGTATCTGCAATATTCTGCAGTCTGACACACTCTGAGAGACATTTACGTCAGATGCATAATGATATATGCCCATTGACCATTTTATTAGGTACACCCGTTCAACTCAAAACAAATACAGCCAATTACATGGCATCAATTTGAGGCATGTAGATATGGCCAAGAGGACCTGTTCAAACTCTGAGCATCAGAATAAGGAACAAAGGTGCAGCAGAAGACTACAGCGGAGTGGCAGTTAAGAACAGGAAACTGAGGCCACATTGTGCACAGGCTCACCAGAATCGTCCAATCTCTATTGTCCGATTCTGGTCTGGTTTCTGCTGCAACATTTTGTTAGTAGTATTATAATTTAAGGTAAACAACATGAAAGCATGTGGTGGAAGTGTAATAGTGTGGGGATATTTTCTTGCACACTTAAGGTCCTTTAGTACCAACTGAGCACCGTTTAAACATCACAGCCTACCTGAGAATTGCTCGCCACGTCCATCCCTTTATGACCAGAGTGTAAACATCATCTCAGGTTTGGTTCTAGCAGGAAAGCGCACTATGTCACACAGGTCAAATCTTCTCCAGCTGGTTTCTTGAACTTGACAATGAGTTTATCAGATCTCAGTCGATAGACCACCTGTGGGTTGTGGATGCGAAGTTATTAAATTTGCAGCAACTGTGTGAGGCTTTTATGTCAATGTGGACCAAAATCTCTGAGGAATATTTCCAGCAACTTGTTGAATCTATGCCATGGAGAATTAATACAGTTCTGACGTGGGGGTCCAACCTGATAGTAACAAAGTGTATCTAATAAAGTGTCCGGGGAATGAATGTATTACTCAATTTATTTATTTTTTTTAAAGAAAGCTTATTGTGGTAATGTTCTGGGGTTATTATTCAGTTTTAATAATGTTTGAGTGTTTAGCTGAATGTGTGGTTTGCCATGTTCCCCCTCATTTTTCTTTTCTTTTTTCTTTTTTTTAAACGCAAGCTGATTAACTGCTGTTTATTTAACCATGTGTGCGTGACCACAACAAGTCATGAAGTACTGATGTTTTTGCCTGAGCAAATAAAAAAAACAAAACACAGTGTTATGTCACGTTTCATTAAATCAGGCTCAGTCATTTTTGTTCATAAAATATTCCATAAAAACTGGAAAATGTGTTTTGTTTCAATGTTCAGAAAACATATCCCAAGAGGAAGCAGTTATGTTGTATTCCTGTGTTAATATTTGTCTCACAGCTAACTATAGGTCATAAAACTATATGTCAGCAAGTATTTCCTGTTTTAGGAAGTCATTAGTCTTCCCATTACGCACATTTTTCTCTGTTTTATCACATTTGTCTAAATTTTATTAACATTTGGCAGGAATCTGTTAGCATGTCCATCTTTTGGAAGTTATTTGACTGAGCCACCCAGTTGGAGTTTTTCTTCCAACAAAACTTGTTGTTTGTTAGATTTATACCATTTTCACATTCACATGCAGGCCATTTTACATGCTACTGTTCTTGATGATGATAATAATAATAATAATGATGGCAGACTATATGGCTTTTTTCACATTTGTCTTTTTGTTTGCTTCTTGCAGTCTTGTTGCTGTGCCTTACCCGTGGACCATGATGGAGCAAAGGAGAGCCTTAACTATTCCATTTACAGTGGGCAAGGATAACCTGGTATATATATCACCTATGTTTTATGAAATACCCACTTTCCATTTCATCCATTCATTCTTGTGAGCTTGTGTGAGTGTGCCGTTTTAATTGTATTTCCTCTTGGCCCAATCCTGTGGTGCTGATGGCTTCATTGCTGCATTCATATCCTTTGCTGATCACAAGCACGTTGCAAATTGGGATTCTTTTACTTTCTCACATGTTTGCTCTTGTGAGTCTGATAATCAGTGAGCCCACTCTCTTCCTAGTAAGGGCTGGAGACCTGACTGATTGAGGATAGGCAGCTGTACTTAGTGGATTTCCTTGTATAATCAACGCTTAAAAGCTGTTACAAGGATTGCAACTAAGAGTTACTTTGACTCCCACTGAAGCTGCTGATTATGTCTTCGGTGAACTTATTCATTGCTGGTGTTTGTAAAATATCAGAAAACTAGCAAAAATAACACCTCTTAAGATACCACAATGCTAAGTTCTCCTAACAGAAGTCTAGATTTAGTTTACAATGACAAAATGAGAAGCAACAGATGCTTCTTGAGAAACAGCTGAAAGTGGACAATGCAGGTCTTTTTGCCCGAGACTCAACATTTTTAAATAGGTGTTAGCTGACTCGTCCAACAATTCATGGGTTAGGGAGCTTTGACTGCTACCCATCATTGTATTTGAACTGGGATTATAGACGCTAGTTTATACACACCGCTTTAACAGCAGTTGGTCTGACAGTTGCAACTGCATGCAACAAGCTTAGCATATTTCCTTAGTTGTGTGAAAGAAATCTTACGCTTTTGTTTATTGCATTGCAATGTGTTTCATACAAGCATGGTCACTAATAACCATATTAATTTTAGATGGAAAATCCACTCAGAATTCCCATGACATGTCTTTCATCAGAGTATGGAAAATTAGAAAGACAGGTACAGCATTATCTTTATGCTAACATGGTTATTCTGGGTTATTCTTATAACTAACAGTGTCTGCCTCCTCTTTGAAAGGTTTCCTGGACTGCGTTTGCAGATTGCAAATTCAGAAATCGCAAGTCACCGCATAAAAACGGATCCACGAAGTTTGATCACAGCCATGCAGCTATGATCGCACTGGACATGGACAGGTAAGGAGGCAAGAAGTGTCGTGTGATGATTTGACTTTTTTAAACTGCGGACTAAAATATCTGCTTATGATTTAAAACTCATAAATATGTGCTGTTGTCTACACTGAAGCGTACTGCGCTTATGTTCTCTGTAAAAAAAATAAAAAAAAAATACAATTTTTTGCAGTCTTAAGCATTCACAAAATGGGGCGCTCACAATTAATAATGAAGTTCTCCAAGGTCCCTCTTAATCTAACCTTCATTACTCCAGGACAACAAAAATAAAAAAGTGTCACTGCAGTATTTCTTCAAAATTAGAGTAATATCATTTCTCTGCAGAGCACTTGCAGGAGCAACAGAAATGGGAGAAGAAGGGTAAAGAGTGCTGATAAATTAAATAGATGGAGGTGGTCATTGTTCTTTAAGACAGGTGCTGCACAGTTAGTATACGACCATTAAAATGCCTGTTTGGGCCACCCAGGCATATTTGCCTTTTCTGTATATATTTTATAAATTTTGCACAGTGGTCAGAGTTGCGGTCCATAAAGGAAACATTGCAAACACCATGACTCAAAGCCAAGCTTATCATTTCTGCACATGTGACTTATCTACACCAGTAGACCGCACCCTGTTGATCAGCTGGCACACATAAAGTCTCACGTGCAGAGATAGATGAGTTTTAAACCTGAATACCTCAGTGGGCTTGATGGGAACAATATGCGGAGAAGACGTCGCTTGAGGAAGGTTGTGAATCAACGATTCTCTGCTTTCTCCCACAGGAGGAAGCCTCTTCTGATCCTGACAGATGTCCTGAAGACAAAATTCGGCATGGAGTATATGGAAAGGACAAAAAAGACTCATAGTGCGAAGAACAGAGGACAAACGCCAAGCAGGCAGAGGGAGAGCGGTCAGTGTAGAGAGGAAACACCGACCTACAGAGACACTAGATCCAGTCAGAGGGAAGCCAGGAATAACAGGAGCAAGAGTGTGACACCCAAGCGCAACCAGAGGACTGTCACTCCAACCTCCCAAAGGTGGGATAGCATTGTAAAAGAAGTAATGTGAAGGACTATTAGTTAGATGAAGCAGTCGGTCTCTCTCAAATATCCTTACGAGCAGTAAGTTCTGGTAAACCGACCAACCCAATAAGACGAAGGGGGGGGGGGAAGTAAGTTAAAAAGTGTATGTCTTTCTGGCCACTTTCATTAATTTTACATCTTTAGAGGCTTGTAGAATCTGCAGTAGCTCATTTTAATTGGGGAAACATATTTACATACAACACACTTTACACTAAAGCCAGCATACTTTTTTTTTTTCAACCCAGACCTGAATGGAAACGCCCAATTTTTAACAGTTTGCTAAAAATAGGAATAAACTGTACAGCATAATCAGAACATCTTTTCCCGTCTTTTTCTCCACAGGTTGAGCCTTAGAAGAAGACCACAAAATGTTGACAACCAAGAGGACAAAGAAGAAAGCAAAGATATCGAGGAGGTGATAATAGGCAAGGACAACACAGAAGATGACAGATTTGCTGAAGTTGTAGGTGGGTAAACATGAAGAGTTGATGCAGTTGTTGGTTTAATGCTGCTGGCGCTCTTTAGTGACTGACTTTGTTGTCATAAAGACAATGTTGGATTTAACTGTGAATAAATCGTGTACTCGAGACATTACCGTTCCATCCACCGCTGGTCTTATTTCCAGAGTAGCTTTAAAAAAAACAAAAGTTATATAGAGCAAAGGACATCACATGTTACTCTGTTTATTTATCAGTGTTTAAAGTTTAGTAATCGTTTTCCTGTTTTTGACCTGCTTTGAGGACAGGGAATTCCATTCATAGGTTGTCAGTGGTGTATGAGTGTATTTTAACTTTATATGTTTGTCATGCAGACTGTGGGTTGTCTTTGAGCTGGGAGCCTGCTGAGGATATAGTGTCCTGTGACATCAAAGACAGGTGGACTGATTCAGAAAAAGATGCACAGCCTAGTCTGGTGAGTACCACTTTTAAAACTCAAAATGAAACCAGGAACAATCAACCTTGATTAAACTTAACCAATCGCCGGAGAGCTCAGCAGGTGTGCACCAGACTATGCAAACATGGTAGCAAATTTTCTTGTCAGCCTTGTGTTTTGAATAAGGCTTTGAGTCCTTTCCACGCAAGCAGTCAGAGTATGAAACACTGGAAAAACAGAAACTGAAAGCCAAAGTTGATTGGCGTACTTCCTGGCCATAAAAATTGAGATCATGTGTGGGGAGATTCTGGCTCTAAAGTTAGAGATAAAAAGTAGAGCCGCATCCTAACCAACTGCAGGCTCAGTGATCAAGAACTGGCAGGTGACAAGAGAAAAGGTGTTGGCAAACCAATAGAAAATGTGACTGTTGGACAGATTAGGTTGAGACAGAAGCTCACTTCCTCTTTGAATTTAAGAGATTCAGTGATATAAGGAACTTTTTCAGGAGATAAAGTGACGGGGCACATCTTACTTCCCAGTACATGTTAGCATGTTGTGACCTGAGCCTAAGAGTTACTGCATGAATTCCACCCCTGTATCGTTTTAGTGAATTTAGTGCTACAGTTAACTAGATTAGAACAAAAGCTGGGAAACGAGTAACCTGCCTACCAACACCTTTAAGACTCAGCAGTTGTTATTCCGTGTCTAAAAAGTGAGATTAAAAATTTATTTTGTTTTACTGTATTCTAAAAATGGCTCTGTGATCTTTCAGTTTATGCTGTGTGCTCAGTAAACAGCAGAAGTGATACATTATACTTTATGTTGTGTGATAGAAGAGGAAAAGAAGGGATTCGGCGTCCCAATGCAATGGAACGGAGAGCCCCAAACGCAACCGCGAGAGCGTTCTTCAGCTCACAGAAGAAGATGGAAGAGATGGAGGAGCATTCTCTGCACCCATTTGTCACGAGGACAGTAGAGAGGATGGCGATTTGGAGAGCTTGGAGCATTGCATAGTGCAGTTCACGGTGGGTGAAGACGATGGAACAGAAGTTCTTGTCCCAGTCATCAACCCTGATTTGGAACGCGAAGATTTTACTGGCAGCCCAAGACAAAGCCTATCATCCACACAGGACAACGGGAATCAGATCAGTCCCTCTGAGCCCAGTGAGTACACCCAACAAACGTGTGGCTTCAGTCCACTGCTGAGTGTGTCTGAGCAGGCCAGAACCTGGCAAATGAATACCAGTCTGCTCTTTTGTTATGTGTGTGTGTGTGTGTGAGAGGGCCTCATTTAAACAAAACTTCAGTAATTAATTGTGCTGCATCTGCTCAGTGACTTTCAAATTGACTCACCTTGAAATAGCGGTCATCAAAATAAAGTGTGTTACTAAGTCATACATGTTATAAGCGGCTCTTAGTCAGAAAAGTTGCACAACTAATATTCCCGATTATGAGAGAGAAAGCTACTGCCTATTTACAGCATGTGATGGAGAAATAGGCTTTTGCTGATTGTTTTAACAGATTAAAAGACCTGCATTTGTGGTGACGAACCATTTCACTCTAACAAAGTACAGCTATACTTTTGAGCGTTTAATTCTCTCAGCCCTCTTCACAAAGACCAGGATTTGTGTGTGCGTATGTGTGACACAGAGGGCGCTATCTGTTGGACTAGTATGCATCTTAAACTAATCTCTTAATCAGTAATGGTGGTCAGATAAAATGTAAATGATAACTTTGTTTATGTAGCAATAAATACATGTAATTTCTTTCTTTTTTATTTCTCCATGGCTGAAAGCAGTACTGATAATTTTGGTGCTTATTGATTCTCCAGTTTTTTAAATAATTTTTTTCCCAGGGTTCATTCAAAACCAGGTTTTGGGGTCCATCCCTACTAGGAGGCATCCTAGGAGTCTGATGCCTGAACCAGTTCAGCTGATTCTTTTGAGTGTGAAGCAGGATGTTATTAGGTTGTAACCATTAGTTGCTTTTTGCATACATTCACCAAAATTAGTTTGAAAAGTTACTAAAAATGTCAAAGATGTCAGCTACCCTGAGGACTTACTTATTTATCAAGTTAACAAGCTGTTATTTTAATGCCTTAAACACTAAAATACAACTTCTCTGTAGCATGAGGCACATGAACACACTGAAGACTGACGCAGGAAAAGGGGCCATCCGGGAGCACGTGAAAATACAATTAGCAGCTACAATGTTTTCACTGTTTAGCTTACCCACGTGCCTTTTCCTGGATTACTACTGTCCTCACTGTGGCTTTAAAGCCCATTACATTTCCATTATACAGTATCAGATAGGGGCTTATGTGTCCTCAAGCGTTTTGTACTTTTAGAGAATTCCAAAGAAAAGGTTCACTCTGGCCTCATGTTGTCTTAATGGTTGTGTTTCAGTTGTGCTGTCCAGTGACGATGAGGAGGGTGGAGACGTTTCTCGGGGCTGCAGCCAAGTCCGCACACTGGTCGCTGTGGAAGACGCAGTAATAAAGGGTCAGTCGTCACAGGAAGCTGAGGCCAAACAGCAACACACTGCTGACATGCAGGTTGGTAGAGTGTGTTCAGTCCAGCACAAACACATTTCATATGTGATCTCAGTTTTTATAATCCCCTTATATGTTCTTTTCCTTTTTTATATTGTGCAGACAACAGCCTCGCACATGCCTCTGAACTGAGCTGAGCTAATGCCCAGATTAACATGACATCACAAAGGGTGTTTTACAGACATGATCCGGGGGCCTAAGGTTTTACTTCACCCCAGGGTGTCCAAGTCACCAACTGCTAATTAAAAGACAATACTTTGCCTGTGCTGCAGCCACTTAGTCTTGTATCTGACCCAATGACATGAAGAGAGAGAGGAGCCATGCACGTGGATGTCTGGATATAATAAAAGGAAGAACTTGTTCTTTTCTAAACCATTATGTTATCGATTTCACAGTCACGTGAACTAAGATCACTCTACAGCTGCTTTCAAAAAGATCGTGGCATTATAAGGAGAACATCGAGTTTCAAACCTGGTACATTAACAATGGTTTATAGTCAATGCATTTAACACATGCATCAAATTTTGGCAGGAAGAGTCACTGAATTCAGCTTTAAATAGCTTTGCAGTGCATGCAGTGAGTAAGAATATTTGTGTGTGTGTGTTCTTTAGCTGTAGCACAATATCACAGATCAGTTTCATTTAGTGCCACAAAAAGGTTGAACAAACTCCTGCAGAATAGACCGCCAGGTGACCTCCTGCGTCTTCTCTTTCTTTCTCATTTGAGCAACATATCAAGACAAATATCTCGATATACTATTTTTCAATAGACAGCGGAATACCTGCAAACTGCCATGTCATTCTTTTAACCACCACCAGATGGTGCCAAAGCAACAATTTTATATAGCCTCTGCATGCTGCCCTTTAATCATGCCACTAGTTATCTTTGTAGTCTGTTATTATCCTGACATTACCGTGTATTAATCTGTTTGCATCGTTGTGCGGCTTCGCAGCCTGCTCTATTTCCTGTAAACTTTGCATGTGTGTGTCTGTTTGTGTTTTGCAGGTGTTTGTTATGCACGACACTCCTCTTCCAGTGACTTCAGCTCCCAGTTTCAATATAGACTATTCCTGCATGGAGTTGCCCTTCTGTGGTCTGCACTGTGGAGTTTATCATGGAAAAGCAAATGGACCCATCGCGGTAACCCTAATAAAATGCAAAGATGGGCTTTTTGCCGTAAGCATGCACAGAATTTGAAAATCTAATGCATCTTTCTCTCTGTTCACAGATAGAGGAGGAAGAAATCATCATCCCACTCAAAGGTAATATTGTAAATATGTTTTGATCTTAAGTAATTCCTTTTCCTAATAACTTTTAAAGAGAACCTCTCTCCATCAGCTTTTCTGATCATTTTTTGTGCCTTTGGGCAGGGTTGTATAAGCTTTGACACAAAAACAAGTCACCTCATTTTGTTTTGGCACAGTATCCTCTCCTAGCTTTTCACTTATTTCGCTTAGCTTCTTTGTGCTAATGCGTCAAACCCTCAAGATCCCAGTAGACTTTCACCTCTGAATCTGTAAAACTCAGTCAATTTATGGGTTCATTTAATGACATTTTAGCCTGCCTTTGTGTGCGTAACCCTTGTTTCTATTAAAGAAGAGTGGTTGAACATTATTTTCCAAAGCATTAAAAACAAAAGTATTACTTAGCTAGAAAAAGATTTATAAAAGGCAAGAACAAAATTGTTACCTTATACTTTAAAAATACTTGCACAAAATATACAAGCTGTTTGTCAATTTAACAAGACAAACATTGTAAAATACCAGAAACAAGAATAAAGTGTAAAGCTGTTTGTAAAAATGTATTGTCCTTACGACCGCATCTTGTGTTCAGACACCAGTGAGGAGCTGGAGGTGAAGTTGACCTTTGAGCGTTTGGAGCTGAGGAGGTACAGTGTTTGGGAGCGACAGGAACTGGAAGAACGACAGCTGCACTTTAAGGGTGATGAGGAGCCCACACCTGCTGCTGTGCTGCTATTTTGTGTGTCAGAAACTGCTGCCGCTTCGGTACAGCAGGACCTCTGCCTGCTGTCGGCTAAAAAAGATGGAGCTGTGAACACTGGTGAGACTGCTGGATGACAAGTTCAGGGTTTTGGTCATTTAAACTTAAAAATGCTGAAGGTTTCTGTTATATAGTGCCAGCATTCAGCATTATTTCATATTGCGCTCTGTTTTAATAGGGAAAGCCAGCCCTTTCATCCTGCTGACTCTGAGAGAACCTCTGGAGGGAATGGAGGGAGCTTTATTGCGCTCTCTCCTGGACATTGTCTGTCTCAAGACTCTGGCAAATGAACAAACCAATTTAAGGCACAGTACAGACAGATTTAGTGAGTTGGGAGACGTTCTGTCTCCTGTTCTTTCTCTGGATGATAGCATAGAGCTGATTAGAAGAACTGGACTAGACTCTTTCCTGCTCTCCATGCTGGGTGTGACAAACACGGACACAGAACCTGAAGAAGACAAAAAGCCCACAGCACAAAAGACAGACTCAGTTTTAGAGACAGAGATTGCACCAGAGCCAGACACAGAAGCACCTTTGCTCAAACCAAAGCCTGATCAGGAAGAACAAAGGGTTGAATGTCCCTCTGATGTAAGTGTCTACTGGGTGGTTCAGTAAGAGTATATCCCCCCCCCCCCCCCAAACTGTTTTTTCTTTACTGGTACTCAGCTTGCAAGCCTGCACATTTAGCTTGTGGCCACTTCACAATCACCTGACAGCCACTGGTCTGTGATGTGCATTTCCCTCCACAGAAGGAGAAAGAGGAACCGACTCCTGTGTATACAATGTGCCATCGTAGAACCAGAGGATCCTACTCTGTGTCACTGTGTAAACCAGGCTCCAGCTGGACTAAATATAAACATCAGGGTCTGGCTCACAGGCAAGTAGCCTAAGCTAAGATGCTTATGAGATTCATCAGTGGAGGTTTGAGATCTGTTCATACAGACCACCAGTATATTTAAAATATTTGTACAGACAGGTCCTTAAGTATTTGGACAGTGGCACAAATTTTATAATTTCTGCTTCTTTACACCAACACAGAGGATTTGAACTACAGCAATTAAGCTGTGATTAAAGGTGTATGTCAGGTACTTTGATTTTAAGTTGCCCGGACAAGTGAGACTAAATGTTAAAAGGTTACAGGAAAAGTTTGGGTAGTTCCTTATACAGACTGTCCTATTATTATAATTGATTTTATAATTTGAGTTGATTAATTCATAGAAATGTTTTTTTTTTTAATATTTTTAAACTGTGGACCCAGTATATATAATGGAAAACCAGGACCTTTTGTGTTATTTAACTGTTTATCTGTTCATTACTTTGGTGTACTATGAATGGAGTCTTCAATGGGCTGATGTAGGTGTTAATTCAGGGAGGTTGGAGCAGTTTTGTGGATAGTTGTGGTCTGCTACTTGTTATTTTTTGAGGAAAACCAAAAACTCATGGTTGACCATGAAAAACAGGTTAAGTGGATGATCGTAAAGCTCTCATAGGTGAGGAAAACCCTTTCACAACACATCTAGCAAATTCGGGAATATTTATAAAGAAGTAGCTGTATCACCATCAAGGGCTATAATCAAAAGATGCCTTTGTGACAGTAAATACAGAGGGGCTACAGCAAGATTCAAACAGCTAGTATTGGTCAAGAACAGAACAAACTGGTTAGACTTTGCTAAGAAACATCTAAAAAACATCTGGTCCAGCTGTGGAGTAGGATTCTGCAGAAAGATTAAGTCCAGATGAGCGTGAACCAGAGTGATGGGAAGAGAAGAGTATGAAGAACAAAAGGAAGGGCTCGTGATCTGAAGCATACCACATCATCTGTCAAACACAGTAGAGACAATCTGATGGCATGGAAATGTATGGCTGCGAGTGGAACTGGGTCATTGTTGCTGATTGATGATGTGACTGCTGATAGAAGTAGCAGCATGAATTCTTTGCAAAATGCTTTACTACTTGGATGCAGTCAAAATCCGGAAACCTGGATGACCTTTATTAAAGAGGATAATGACCCCAAACACAAAGCTAAAACTACCTGAAAACAAGGAACAGAAAGTTCTCAAGTGGCCAAGTCAGTCTACTGATCTCAGCCCAAGCTTATTTTCCACTTGGTGAAAGCAGAGAGCTCCACAAACAAACAGCTGAACACAGCTGCACTAAATGCTGTCAGAGCTTCTCAAAGGAGGAACCTCTGGGGATGCCAATTGACTGCAAAGTATAATTCTTAGTTAATTCTGAGCCTTTGAAAATTGTGCTATGTTGTAATATCCTAAATTGCTAAAATAATATTTTATTGAGCTCCTCGAATAAATTTTAAGCCTCCACTTTGATCACATTGTGATTGCTTAATTTCAGATCCACTGTGGTGATGTCCAGAGGCAAAATGATTAAAATGTTCAAGCTGTAACACACTGCGAGGAACTTATTGGGATTATATTTATGGACGACAAGAGGAGAGCAGGGAATATTTTGACTGGACTAACTTAATTCTTAGATTAATCACTAATCAATCACAAAAGTGAATGAATAAACAAACTGCAAATTATTTGGGGTGTTAATACTACTATGAGGTCCCCATTTATCGTAATACTAATCTGACTTATGAGATCAGTGCATCCTCATAAAAACACTTTGAATAATATGTATAACCTAAAAGTTCTGATGATCTAAATAACGGCTCATTCTTATCTCCTGCTTCCTTACTTAGGTTGATCCAGTTTCCTCCTCCGCCAATGAAAGGAGGAATCACTGTTACAATGGAGGACCTGCAGTGCCTTGACAGTGGGAAATACCTTAACGATGTTATCATTGATTTTTACCTCAAGTATGAACTTTTATTTTTTTTATTTATTAAACAAAAGGCATTAACTGATTCTGAGTCTTGGGATAGAGATGCTTCTAAATTGATCGTTTTTGATTTTTGTGTTTTTAAAACCAGATACCTCCTCCAGAACGCATCTGCTTCAGTGGTCGAGCGCTCCCACATTTTCAGCAGCTTCTTCTACAAGCAGCTGACGCGGCGGGACAATGCCAGTGAAGGTGGCAACAGCGACTCGTAAGTAACCCTGATAGAGTTTGCAGTCGGCTTTGGGGTGTACTGATTGTGTGAAATGTCTTCACTTAAAAAGTGTTCTTACCTTCTTACGCTTTACTGGATTTAACAAGATAGCACAATAACTGCCAGCCGTTTAAGATACACTACATCCTCCTTAAACAGTATTATAGTTCTATCAGCATGTCAAATGTCCCACCAGAGGAGAAAACACTCTAGATCATGTTTACTCCAACATCAAGCATGCATATAGAGCCATACCCCTCCCCCACCTCGGTCAGTCCGACCATCTCTCCCTCCTGCTCTCCCCAGCCTACACCCCCCTCAGGCGCAGTGCCAGGCCCACCACAAAGACTGTTACAACCTGGCCGGAAAATGCTCTCTCCAAACTACAGGACTGCTTCACAGAGACAGACTGGGACATATTTGAACACCAGGACCTAGAAACATTCACAGGATCAGTACTGGACTACATCAAGTTCTGTACTGCAAATGTGACAGTGGACAAAAGCATTCGGGTTTTCCCAAATCAAAAACCCTGGATGACCAGCGAGGTCCGCTCACTCCTCAAAGCCCGTGATGCCGCCTTCAGGTCAGGTGACAGAGCTCTGTACAGGGCTGCTCGAGCTGACCTGAAAAGGGGGATTAAAAAAGCCAAGTCAGACCACAAAAGGAACATCGAGTCCCACCTGTCCAGCAACAACACACGAGAGGTGTGGCAGGGAATGCAAGACATCATCAACCACAGAGGCAGCACTGCGAAAACAGAAAACCCGAGTGGGCAGCTGGCAGAGGAAATAAACAGCTTCTTCGCCCGCTTTGAAACACCACAACAGCAACACTCATCTGCTTCAGCCCTGCTCCCATCCTCATCCTCACCTGGTTCCTGCACCGCTCCACTCACTGTAACAGAGCACGATGTCAGACGTGTCCTCCTAGCAGTGAACCCCAGGAAGGCGGCCGGTCCAGATGGAGTACCTGGCAAGGTACTAAGAGCATGCGCACACCAGCTCACCCTCATCTTCACCAGACTCTTCAACCTCTCATTGGATCAGGCAGCCATCCCATCCTGTCTAAAATCAGCCACAATCATCCCAGTGCCGAAGAAGTCTCCCATCTCCAGCCTGAATGATTACCGCCCTGTGGCCCTCACACCGGTAATCATGAAATGCTTTGAGAGACTAGTCCTTCAGCACATCAAGAATTACCTCCCCCCAGAATTTGACCCCCACCAGTTTGCATACCGTGCAAACAGATCCACAGAAGACGCCATCGCCAGAGCCCTCCACGCTGTGCTGAGTCACCTAGAGCAGCGGCAAAGCTACGTCCGAATGCTCTGTATCTCATTGTACAACTGTATAGTGACAATAAAGGCATTCTATTCTATTCTATAACCTACAGTACCTTTTGAGTTGGATGCATTGGTCATTAGTGTAGATGTCCACATCTACACCATCTAAGCTTCAAAGACCAAAATGCAATGCTTAATAGATTGCATGTTTAATGTATTTAGACCTGATATGTCCTGTAATCAAGATTCATGTTACAGGCACGACTCCAAAAATGTTTTTATTGTTTTTATTTTTGTTTGTATTCAGCTGTCAAAGACAGAGGCGGCACCAACGCGTGAAGACATGGACACGACACGTCGACATCTTCAAAAAGGACTTCTTGTTTGTACCTGTCAATCAGGAGTAAGTTCAGCACAGGAGGTGTTATTTGCACAGTTTTCTTCTCTTTTTAATTTTCAGTAAAGCTGTTAAACACATCACATGACTCTCTCCATTTAGAGCTCACTGGTATTTAGTTGTCATTTGCTTTCCCGGACTGGGTGAGCCTAAAATCGAGGGCTGGACAGGAAAGAGCAGCGACGTGACGGAGGAGTCTGAGAGTCAAGATGATGCGCAAGGAAGTAAAAGCTTTAATGATGATGTGGAGAAATCACATATGCGCAGTGACAATATAGACACAGACACAGGTATTTTTGACTCATGCCTTCTTTGTCTTTGGTGTTTATATGTGGTGTTTATACCAGTGACGACAGAAAGGTGAAGGTAATCATTGTGTGTCGTTTCGTGTCTTTTAGAAAATACCCAGGAAGAATTCACCAAAGATTCACCACCTAATCCAGTAGTAAGATATAATTCAGTTACATATAAGAATATTTAAAAGTGTCTGTTTGTTCCTGCAAACCAGCTCAGTCTATTTTTGTCTTTGTAGAGTTGTACAGAGCTGACGTGGCAAAAGAAGACAGTTTGCAAAAGGTGAGTTTTTACACCTTTTTAGTCCATATTCTAAAAAGAAACTCCTTTTGTCCTCTGATCATCTGTTTTCTGACCTCTTAACACCATTTATGTTCATGCACTGATAATGGTTTAGTAGGGTGGGTCTAGATGGGGTGTTTTATTAGGAAAAGCAGCCCAATGCTCTAAATTGTGGCTGTGTGTGACTTCCTGCCAGGCTCATCTGCTTTGTGTAGCTTGACATGACTTCTATCCAAAATGTATTAGGCGCATATGTTTAAGCAGAAAGCTGCTTCCAACATACGTCTAATGAAGTCATAAGCATCGTCGACAGTTACTGGTCAGCCACCACTGGCTGATTTAACCCGTTGAGTTCAGTTCAACATGCCGCTCACTGTGTTGGTTTCCCTTGTTGCTGGGCTTCAAAAATGGTGGTTTAGATTTTTGTGAAGGAGTTGGTCTCATGAGTCATCGAGTGATGCCTTTGACCGACCAATCGGTGGCATGCAGTATGATGTCACATCTTTGGAGCGACTCGGCTTGTTTGGAGCCCCGGCTGAGCAGGTACTAATAAATACCTGCTACCAGGTAGATGGTTGGATACTTTTTGATCCCACAAGGGAAATTTTTGTGCTACAGCAGCATGATAAAGAGTAAAAATAGTACAGTGTTCAATCCAGAATAATAAACAACACAGTTAAATAATAGGGATATGGCTCTTATACTATGAGATGGTGCAGGAATTTATGTATTTACAACAGTGGTTAAAAAGGTACTATAACTTAATGTAAAACCCCTAACAGCTGAGCTGAGCCAAGTAGGCACTTGCGGAAAAGAGGCAATGGTCTTTGTGTGTTTTGGAAGTTTATGTGGTTTCCCCCCTGGTCTCTGGGTATTTAAACACATCTGAACAAAAAGACTTCACAAATGAAAGCTTGATGTAAAAGTAAACACTGACTTGCAGCTGTCTGTCCTCTCTGTAGGCCGTGTATTCTTATCATGGATTCCCTTAAACTTTCTCTTCATGAACGAGTCTTCAAACTGTTGCGGGAGTAAGTATGACACCTTAAACCCACAATTCTGAAGCTGGGTATGCATGGGTATGGGTCTGTGTGAAATTTTATTGTATTTTTATTTTTTTTTAATGACACATTTGTCTGCCAGATACTTGCAGTCAGAATGGGAGGTGCGTCGTGGGTCACCGAGGGACTTTGGTCCTGATCAGATGAAAAGCTCACACTGCCACGTCCCCCTTCAGGATAACAGCAGCGACTGTGGCCTCTACCTGCTACAATACGTTGAGTGCTTTTTGAAGGTAAAGCACTTTTTTAACGTCACATTTAGTTTAGCTAATAATGCGTTTAAGGACAGCATAATTAATTCTGCTTCTGCTTTCAGGACCCCGTGGTGCACTTTGACCTCCCACTACACCTAGAACAATGGTTTTCACGGCAGCAGGTGCGAAGGAAGCGAGATGAAATCCGAGATCTTGTACTTAACCTTTACCGACATCAGAACCTGGATAATAGACTAGGAAAGCAGCTGAGCGGTTGAGCACATCACATTCCTGTAGCCATTAAAAATCACTGCTCATACTGAGCAACAGTCATTTCAGCGTGAACTGAAAATATTTCTTTTAAAGCAGATTCTTTTATTTTATGCATTAACTTGAAAATGTAAACCTTTGACTACCTGGGGGTCCTATTAGTGAATATAAAAGAATTGGCTAATTAAAAATAAAGGGCAGAAAAACATAAAAGCATATCTAGACACACAAATCAATCCAGACTTTTTACTGTTTGTTTTTATACTGATAACTATTTTATAAAGAAATATTAAAATTCAATTTTCTATGTAGTATGCCCAAGCAGATAATGTGTGAAAGCATAACAGTGGTAAAACTTAGTTTGCAAAGTGATATATTTAAAAAAATATTTTTTTAAAAGTTCTATTAGGATCCCACTTGCTTAGATCTTTGGTTTCTTTTAAGCTTTTGTAGTTTGAATTCAGCTTGCTGGCATCCGGTAGACATTTCGTGTATTATCCGACTGACAGTTCAGTTCAGCTCAGATCTCAGTTGTGTGTTTTTTGTTATCCAGGTTGTCCCTGATGTTGCCTTCTTTTGTATCAAAGTTTTATTAGATGAGATTTACTTTAGACATAATGTAAGAAGTGTCGGTGTGGTATTTAATAGACAGGAGTTTTCTTACTGAATTTCATTAGAAAAATATATGATTTGAAACCACAGGACTGTGCCTCTCCCTCCCAGCTACAGACAGACCCGGCAGTCACCCACTTCTCTAATTAAGTTAAAGTGTGTATAACAGTGTGTGTCTGTGATTCTCTGTAGAGCCCGACCAATACTTCATTTGAAAAAAGTCTGCTAATCTGATATATCGGCCAATTTTTTTTTCTTTTCTTTGTGAAAAATAAACAGATGTTCTTGTTTGAAACACAGTAGGAAAGGAATTAAGTGCAAAATTGCCATTGCTTTCATATCAAATTGCTTCACTGGCCTGTGCTGTTATCCTGCCTGGGTTTGTCCTGCAAAATGAATTTCAAGTCCTGGTTAATAGATAACTTTATGAATTTAACATGAATACACCTCGCAAAAAAAAGTTTAAGGGCGCACACGCTGGCATGTGTAACGTTCGATGACCTGCTGAAGACCCATTCAGTCCTTTATTAATGTTCTCAGTTTTCCCTTTTTGCCAGATTGTTCAGTTGTCGTTTTCTTGTGTAACACCTTTATGGTGTTCTCTTTGGGATTTTTTTTTTATTTTTTATTTTGTCAGATGAATGTACAGAAACTGATTCCAAAATACATTTGGTTTCATTTGTATATTAAAACTTGTAGAAAAAATTATGCTTGTTCTGATGTGTCTTTTTTTTGTTGCTGTTTATATTTGAAACTAAATTTCTTAAGTTAATAAGCCCAGTCTGGTCCTTGTGAAGAATGATTTACAAACTGGTGCATTGTGAAGCGTTTTATTTTGACTGGTGAGTTGGCACACACGCTATGTTATTGTCAGTAGTGGATTCTTGTTACCCCACAGCCATTAAAGGGTGATGGGATATTGTTGTCACCCAACAAGGCAACGTAAGAGTTTTCAAACTGAAAACTCTGAAAATCTTCAGAGAGATTTTCTGAAGGTGTTAAGAAAGACGTCACCTAGGAATTGTGATATGAAATTCTGGAAACTCCAACATTCTGTTCTGTTTGAGTTAAACTATCTGCTGCACATATTTTCTCAATCCAGTATGATCTTAGTTTGTGACTAAGAATTTCATGTTTTTTCTTTTTTCAAATTATTCTGAGATTTACCTGCGTCCCAGAAAGTATCACTAAATGTCCTTAGCAATGTGATTTTTTTTAAAGATTGTTTATTATTCAATTTTTGTTTGCTTGTTTGTTTTGATGATGCCTCAGATTTTAAAATGTAAAAAAAACAAACCCCAAAGCATTTTGGTATATGAAGCTAAAATTTCACATTTTTAGGCAAATCTAAGATTATATGAGAGATTACATGACCCACGTTTTAAATATCACAATAATTAACAATATATTTATTTACTTACTTTTGCTTAAGGAGCATATTATTTTAATTTCAACCTCCAAATCTGTGTTCAAGCACTCTTTGTAAATGCTACAAAAAGTTGGTCTACTCAAAGGTAAGAAGTAGCAGATTTCCAGTTTGAAAACTGTTTAAACCCCATCAAAATAGCAAGTGGCTAAATGTCATCTCCTGAGCTCATGTATCTGAGTGCACATTTAACTGGGTGACTGCCAGTTAAAGGGACTCTTTTTTTCCCCAAAATGACCTTAATGGCCAACTCAATCCTTAACCTGCCTCACATTCCTCTACATACATAGAGTACATGTGGCTGCTCTTTGGCCTTTATGTAGCCATTGTTACCTCCTCTCTGACCACGTTTCCTCCACACTAAGTACCCTCCCCTCCCAGTGTTGCTCCAGTAACTTCTTGGTGAGCTCTCCTAAAAGACTTACTGTAAACAGGATTAGAGAGCATTAAAAAATCCTCCTCTCTCTCAAGTGCCATCTGCCTATCTACCTGAGCCAGGAGCTGTCCTCTCAGCACCATGGGAAACACCTCTCCCCGGGCACAGAGGAAAGCGCGAGCCCACAGTGTGACTGTGTCAGCAAATGGTTTGTGATTGGGCTTCTCTTATTCTTTGGGGTCTTCTTTGGAGAATTCTGAAATATGCAAACTCGTACTCAGTTTGTCCTACTGCTGTTGCGTGACTTGAGACGAAACACGTATCTCCTTGATCCTTTCCCAAGGCCACGGATCTAAGCACAATCACGGATTTAACATGAGCATCCTCTCGTGGAAATGTGTTTTCTACCCTGCTGTGTTTGGTTTAATGGTCATATTTCTGGACCTAAAGACAGGTACGTGGCATTAGTTGACTTAAAAATCAAGCGTTCACTACTTACCTAAATGCACACACAAACTCTATATTTTAAACTTTGTTGTTGTTGTGCACCCCAGATGCAATGATGGAAGGTTCCTCTATGGGATACCTTGATCTGCCTTATACTCAGGAGCCTGTGGTGTTTCCACGCATCACTCACATATCTGAGGTGAAGCCATCGCGTGAGAGCCACGCGGTTATCTCTCGACAGAAAAGGAACATCCTTTTTCCAAGTGGAGTCAAACTGTGTGCGCAAGAGACCGCCGAGCAAGTCATTGCAAACCATCTGAGCTACTTTCATCTCAGAGGTAAGACCCAGTGTGAATCAGTGTTAAAAATGAATATTGTAAATGGAGTTTCATTGTCACTGTCACACCAAGGTGTGAAGATGGCACCAAAAAGAACAAACAAACTGATTTTGAGAGATTGCCCCCTCTGTATCTTCCCCTTTGCGTGTCTACAGTGTGAAAAGATTTGATTCTTCAGTGGACGAGAGAGTTAACCTTTGCTGTGTTTACGCAATAAGATCCATCAGACTCAATTAGACTTCATTAGATTTGTATCAAAACAGATTGCTCCACTTATTGGGCCCATTTACTGAAATAACATTACACCACACACACTGGTAGCATCTACACAACATCAGGTCTCCATTAAAAGAAGCCGTTGTTACCTACACTGCATCTTACCAGCCCTGCCGACGAGTTCTGGTGTGCTTTTAAAGGATTATTGCACAATTTAGCACTGCATTATATATTTTTATATTATCTACCAATAACCCACAATGCAATTTGGCAGCCAAGTTGCATATTAGTAGGTAATGCTGCTTTAAAGTACTTTGCTTGGAATAGTTCATGAAATTAGCAATTCACGCAGACAAAAAATACAAATATTACACAAACAACAACAAAAAAAGATTTTTTCTAAAAAGCCAAAAGTTATAGTAAAAACAGACATTTAGCTCTTTCTTATATGTGTGCATGGGCAGGTTTGTTATGCAAGTTAGATATGGATTTAGAAGTGATCACTGCAGCCTTGTGGACACTGTTAATTAGAGAAGAAGATTGGAGCATATGTCTGTGCACTGATTTTGGATCAGCGCCCAGTAGGCTGACTCATGAGAGTTATATCACGACATCAACGTGGAAATGGATAGATTTATGATTTAGCTTGGGCCCCCAGAAACTCTAACTAATGATATCAAGATTATAAATGAGTCAAACTCATAAAATATGATCTTATTTCTCAGCTAATGAACGTGTGTCGTGGTTTCCTTGTCAAACAAGCATACATTTAAGTTAGGGTTCAAGTTTCACCCCAATAAAAATAACTTGGAAAACATTACTATGAAAGAAAGTTTTATTTATTTTTTAAGAGGGTGCTGTCTTTCTCTGGTCTAACCAGTGTGCCAGGAGACCATATGGGAGGCATTTAAGATCTTCTGGGACCGCCTCCCAGAGCAAGAAGAGTACCAAAGCTGGATGAGTCGATGTCAGGAGGGCATAGTCTCTGCACGGGATATTGGCAGCTACTTTAGTACGTCAGAGGAGCATCAGACTCTGGCTAAAAAGGTAACTAAATAACAATAAAATGATATGCGATTAGTACAAAACATGATTTTCTCTGGAGCTGGCTCATGAAACTGTTTTCCACTTCCAGAGAATGTCGCTGCCCAGTTTGAAGAGGTAAAAGAAACTCTCTGCTTTGTTTTCCCCAAAGTGACCTTTTAATGATGCGTTCATGATCTCATTATTAAGTCTGTGTTTTGTAAATGTGTCACTTTTACCACTATCTGTAGTGAGCCCACCAGGTCCTGGCAACATATGTGCAGGTAAGGTTGTCAAAGCTCTTCAACCTTACCTGTTCATATTCCCACTCATCACTTATCAAACATGATTTTTCACATTTATTTGTTTTGGCTTCTTTTTTTTTTTCATTTATGTGTCATAGATTTAGGTATGTGTCTTTATGCTCACTGTCTGTTTGAGTTCCCTCTTTAAATGATAATATTAACAGGGGTCCAAGCAAAGAAGCTGTTGAGATACAACCGTACCTGTTATAATTCTCATCGTTTTTTATTATTCATGTCATGTGGAAACATGAAGTTTGACTCAGACTCTGAAACTCCAGTTTGTCTTTGCAGTGTTCTGTAAAATGGCTTGGCCTGAGGTCAGCTGTCTTCCATCATTTTATTTTTTCTTACTCCAGCTACATCTTTGCTGTCTGATGTTTAAAGAATATGAGATTTTTATTAAAAAAAACCCATTTTGTTTCACCATGTTCATAAAAACAATTTTTTTTGACGCTTTAAACAGAAACCACTAAACCAGCCGTCCTAAAACTGACTCAGGATTATCTTGGGAATTAAAAAAAAAAATCGTTGACGTATCTGCTGAAGGCTTTGAGAAATCAACCTGAAATTACTGAACGTGGAACATGTTTACCTTTTCTTGGTTAGTGAGTTTGAGTTGGTACAAAATTTGGTTTTGAAAGTTAGGACCTCGTAATACATGCATCTCCCCTAGTCCTCAATCAAATGTTAGCAACATGCACATGATTTGGATATCACATGTTCCCCATCGTGCCCAGAAATGCCAAACAATGTGTCTGCAGTAACATTCACAGTTGTATAAACAGCATCGATTTCACCAAATGTTTGAAGGTATTTGGTAAACACGTGAATCACATGTTTTTTCCCCCCAGAATAATATAATTATTATCTTTTACAGCTCATTTGAACAGCACACTTAAAAAATATTTTTTTTACCCCCCCAAAAACACAAAGTCAAATTCATGTGAAATATATAAAATCAAAGGTTTATTTATTCAGATGCTCTAAATTTATGCAAATCCAGTACATTTCATTTGACAAGATTCCATAAATTTAACATTTTACTCTGTACTTCTGTAACAAAATTGCATACAAAATATACAAGTAATTAAATTAGTTGAAAGGAAGTTAAGAAATAATTTTTTTATTTATTTTTTTAGTGTAGTGATTATATATCGATATGGTTGAGTCCTGTTAGCCAATGGTGCAACAGTTTATCTAATTTAAATAAACAATTAAAAATAGCTTGACTGCTTCTGACTTGCTTGGATCTCAGTCTTTGCCTCTCTGGCTATACTTTCTTTTTTTAAATCTTTTTTTTAACAAACTAAATTAATAGACAAAAATCTAACCTTCAATAATTTTCAGACACTGGGAAACTGGATTTGCTTCCATTAACTTCTTATTCCGACCCTACATGCAGTGTGCATAAACCATTAATAGTTGTGCTTATTGCCTTTTTATTATATCATAATTGTGTAACGTTGTATCGGCGTCGCTAACATGATCCTCCTGTGTTTCACAGCACTCCAACACCAGACATACCAGAATCCGTTGAAGCTCCTGAGCTAGGTCAGTGTTTTACCTGATTATACTGGCATCTGTAGCAAAAATCCCCCTTTTCTTTAACCACCCTGATATAGATTTGCTGTTTTTGTGTCTGGCCCGTGTCTAGTGTGCAGTTTTGTATTTTGGAGTGTGCATCCTTAAGTGCTCGGTATGTGAACTTGGCTTTAGGTCAGCTGACCCTTAGATTTAGCAAGAAGTCAGGGTAAGGACAGTCTAATCCATATAACTATCACTAATCATGGCACTTGCCAAACGTTTAAGCTGACATCCACCTCAAATAAACCGACAATCTCTTTTTCTTTTGCATATGAACTTAACCACCTAGAAGACACAGCTGAAAACAAGGAGGAGGATTCCCCTGCCATTTCACCAGGAGTAGAGGAGAGTCCTGTGAGTGTAAACACAGATTGCTTGCAGACTGGGATTGATCATTTGCCCTTAACTAAAGTGCGTCTTTATCTCTTTCTCACTACTCAGCTTTACAATGATATAACCGTACAACCGCCTACTCCTGCTCCGCTGGAGCAGGTTGTGGAGCTAAGCATCCTCTTGTCAGGAGAAATGTACAACGAGAGCCTTGCTGATCCGGCCAGCCTCCAGTACCAAACACTCAGCCGACAGCTCGCTGAAAAGGTTTGCCTCTAGCTCTGGCTCCTCATGTCTGTTTCCCTTTATATCTCCCATCTGAGCCTTGGCGCTGGCCTGGACTCTCTATATCTACTGGTTTATGGTCTGTGATTGAAGCATTGTTAGTTTTAATAACTCGCACTTTAATGACAGCAGTAGTTAAACTCAAACTGTTAGGCAAGGGCTCAAAACACACTGACTTTATGATACACAGTTGGTTAGGGTGAAATAATAATGTGCTGAAAATCCAGCTTCATGACTCATGTCTTGGGAATACATAAACTTCCGCACATGCACGCCGCTGCACAGGTATCCAGTGGTTTTACAGGAACTTGGAAGATTCAGTAAACATGCCTACAGGCCTTTTCCCTGGCAGCGGATGCACAAAACCTTGCAAATGAAAACATTAAACAGACAATTTGGTGTATTTTTTTGTGCACACACGTGTATGTGTTTTGCATTTGATGAATGCTTTCAGTATTTTTTTTTTCTTTTGATTTCTGAGCTGCTTTTATTCTCTGCGGGGATTTCCTGGACAGCTAACATCTGCACACACCTTGACATACTGTAGTCTATAGCAAGAAACGTCATGCATACAAGTAAGTTTGCGTGCCTTGAAGAGATAAAGAAGAAAAGTGGAGTGGAGGGTAAGATAGGGACTGATGGTAAATGAGTGTAAAGAAACAGGAAGTGGAGGAGAAGTCAGCAGACGAAAGACCCCGGAGACCTGTACGCATACTTCTTCATCTCTGGAAGATTTAATAAACTGGGTCAGTGAGTCTGCAGGACGACACGACTATATCTATTTCTTTTTTCATGTTAGTGTGGTGAAGCAAGGCCTTGAAAACCACTACAAGCTGTTTTCTATGAGCAGTTTGTCTTTTAAGGAAAATAATCCGGGGACGACATTTCGAGTACTTTGAACGAAACAAGTCCTTTTGGAACAATAAATGAGATTTGTTTTGGCAAGCAAGTTCATTGTAAACCACTCGAAATAAGAAACAAATTAACTGCGGTTTCCACTCTGATGCCTGGTCAACTTTGTCTTTGCAGATAGAAGACGCTCTGGAGGGGCTTCCTGGATTTAAAAGTGTGTCTGTAACTGACTTCAGGTCAGCTTCTCTCCAATGATTATGGCTGTCAGAACAAATGGCCTTTTAAAGCCGCCTCTTTTTGTAATACTTGTATCGTGATTTGAGCTCTCGGCAGAAGTTTAACAGATCTCGCTTGTTTCACACAGGCCGCAAGATGACGCAGAGGGGTGAGTCATCAGTAGTCGCTCTGGTACTTCGACCTTGAATAGCTCTCCCCATCCTGTGTTGTGTTTAAGCCCACAGATCCCTATCAACCTTAACTAGAGCTGTGTATGTGTGTGACCCCAGCTTCATCTCACACTGTGTTTACCTGTGAGCGTGGGCACGTGTTAAGCTGTGTCACTAGTTGCCTGTGTTAATGGACTTAATGCAGTCACTCACCTGTTAAGTGGGATCAGGGTGGGTCGAACCAAGTGAGCAGGTGCTCCTGTATAGAGACGATAATCTGAGCTTTACCTGGAAGGATGGAAATGAGTGGAGTTATCGGCAAAAATAACCTGTTTGTGTGGTGAAATGGAGAAAAATAAGGGAATTACAAAAGGCAAGTGAATGGACAACAAACAGAATGCAGGGTCAAACAATCTGCTTGTACGTTCCCTCATGGGGATTTAGATGAGAGGTCTCATGCTTATGTGGGACTGGTACAAAAGCTTCAGCCAGCACCATGTTAGTTTAGCTTAACAAAAATTGGAAACAGAGGGAAATGGCTATTTGGAAAGCTAAACTGAACTGGTTTGTTTGAGCTGAACAAAAGCAGAAGGGGATAAATGACAGTTTAAGAATTTAGTTTGCAATATGCTGTGCTGGATCGTTGACTGGAACGAGGAACTTCCAGGAATCGTTAAATCCAGCAGCGCCTAGAAGCTTTGATATAACTTTTCATAAAATGCAACTTTGTTAGACATTATTTTTGTGTGTGCAGAATAAACACATTGGCTATTATGCACTGATTATTGAGCTTTAGGTGTGCTGGTATTTTATCGTTGGACATATAAACCCAATTCCGCAACATTTATGATGCTGTGTAAAGGGTTGGGACACAAAAATCCATAAATCCATATTATCAAATACTTAAAGTGAGGCTATTTCATGACAAATATTAAATAATTTTGAATTTGATGGAATAATACCACCAAAAGATAAAAAGACTGGCAGTGCACAAGGGACAAGGCCAAAAATCTGTATTGGAAGCTCCTGGTCTTCAGGCCCTTAAATGCCACTGCATGAAAATAGCCCATTTCTTTCATGGAAATTAATGCAAGAGCTCGGGAACGTTTCCAGAACATTTCCTCAGCACCATCCACAAATGCAGGTTAAAGCTCTGCCATCCACAAAAGAAGCCATACGTGGACATGATCTCAGTTCACAGGCATTTTAAAGATTGTTTACACAGCGGTGAATTTGTGTTTATGAAATCCGCAAATCATTGCATTCTGTTTTTAATTTACATTTTATGCAGCGCCAAAACATTTTTTGCAAAGGGGTTGTATAAAAACAGTCTTCCCTGCTGTTTACAGCTAAGCTACGCTAACTGGTCAGGGCTTCATATTTAACAGTAAGATTTGAGAGTAATGTGTTTCTCACAACCTCTGGAAAACAAGAGAAAACAACACATGTCGTCTGTTTGAAGTATTCATTTATTATTCTATGAATCTGTGTAGAAAATTGTAAATACAAAAGGCCTGATAAATGTTGTAGGGTACAAAGTTTGTTGTTGAGGTGCAATGAAATCAACGTTTATATACCTTGTATGTTTGCTCACATTCAATACCTGAATAAACATAGTTATAATAGTTAGAAGCAGTCATTAGTTTTTTTGGTAACTGTTCTCTGAATATTATTTATTCATGAAATTATGGCTATACATTAAATAGGTGAGTAAGAAATGAATTTATTGCTGTAATCAACCTTGCATGCAACTTCTAACTCCAAATTACAAGGCACAGCAGGAGCAGAGCGCTGCCTGACTGCCCTTTTGTGAACTGGATCTCCTTCTAAATGGGGCTGACTTTGGGTCAGCACGTGCTCAGCTGTCTGCCAGTAACCCAACAAACTAGGTCAGCATGGACATGGAGGGCTCCCAGTAGTCAAATGAAGCCTGATAGATGGCTTTTTCCAGGCTCTGGAATCTCTTGTGAGGTTTCCATGTTTATTATGATGATATTGATCATTCTGCTGACTCGGCTCCTTTAGCGCTATACAGTCACACTCCTGTGTTCCAAGCAAGAATAAATCACACGATTCATCAGTCATATGTTAGCGTTCTACAATTTTTAAAAAAAGGTTTATCATTAAATCAAGCTAATGCCTGAACAATTTTCTTCCTCTTTCCCTCTAATACCTTTAGTGTAATTGTGTGCAAAGGATAAATGTAAACTATTGAATGGGATAATAATATACTGGTCATGAAAATGCATGAGAAACCCTCTCTGCTTATTTTAAATTAAATATTTAAACTTGCTGCTGTAGTGGAGCGGTAATGGGAGCTTTAAAGGAGAGAGATTAGAGGTGGGGATTATCAATAACGTAATATATTTATAGTGAAGAATTAAATCATAATTAGCATAACATAAGTACAATATGAGAGTGCAGTTGCCCAAAATATAGGAAAATTATATTAAAATTGTCCCTGGGCCTAACCTGGATCACTATATGAACTTGATATAATATAACAACAGCATACTTGTGTCAGCAGGTTTGGTGGTTTGGTGGTGGACTATGCCGTCACAGTGGTGGTGAATGGAGCAGGAGTGACCGCTGAACAACTGAACTACCTGACCCTACAGTCGAACCAAGTGGAGAACTCCTATCGGGAGTTCAAGGAGCACCCCACTGTGGTCCTCACCATCAGTGAGGACAACAAAATTTTCATTGAAGACCTAGATGACAAAAAGCTGGAGAGTGGTAAGATGATGTGCATTACTGCCAGTCTTCCTAAAGATATTCCTTAAACTGATACGCTCATATTTCCACTATACTGCAGAGATTTATTTTGCCAGCATGGCAGTGGAGTCACTGGGAATGCACTGGAAAAGGTGGTGCGTGCATCGCAGGGCAAACCTACATGTGTCATGTCAAATAGAGACGCTGTTGACATTGCACTGATATTAAAACACACCGTTCGTCACTTGAGAAAACATTCCAGGCTTTTAATAGTCTCATCTGTTTTTTATTTGACTCTCTTTCTGTCAAATGGACAGAGACAAGTTTCAGTCCCACAACTGGGCCATTTTTAATGGACAAATAACAGTCATCAGTTATAGGAACTGTGTATTTATTCAGTGTGTCAGTTAAATCCTTGTCATTAAATGGTCAGCAAAGGAGAACTCAGCAGAAAGGATGTTTGAAATCTGAGCTTTAGATTTTTAGACTTTACTGTAATCCTTTCTTTTTTTGGGCATACATATTTTGGATCTCACAGTGAACTCTTAAAAATTGACTTCACCTACTTAGCATTGCTCTCCTTTAAAGATGGTCAGACTGGAAGCAGGCATATTCAAAGCAAAGATATGGTTTATTTTATTCCCTATGTTTTTTTGAAGTGTCGATATGTGATAATAACATTGCCCACAGTGCACCATGGTGCTGAAAATACAATAAGAGAATACACACATACAGTCATTGTTAATCAGTGGGTTTGCATTAATGTCATTGCTGTTTTGTTCTCCACATGGACTGTTTACCTGCTTTCCTCTAAAGTGTATCATAGATATTGATCAATAGCATTCACACTACTTTATGTATCCCCCCAAATCCTGTCCCTTGCCTACAGATTCTACATATTTATGCAGATGTCTGAGTTTTGAGAGACTGAAGCGGGGATTATTTTAACCTTGTGAGTCTGTGAATGTGTTATCCAAGCAAGATATGCTCCTGGAGACACCTTCTGTGGCAAGAACTATCTCAAAGACTGTTTGAGTACTTTTGCAATTCTTTATGTTGTCTGTAGACTTTGCCAAGATGTGACAACAGCGCAAAACTGGGTCACAAACTTTGGTTGGTCCAACTGAAACTATAAGCCAGTCATGTGAGACTACAGTGGGATATAAAAACTGCATATACAGAATCACAGGTCAGGTCTGATTAAAAACAAAACAATACATACTGTATTTCAATAATAGGCTGTTTGAATCCCTTGTGTCTGTCTTTAATGTCTCTTTCCAATCCATGAGTATATATATAACTACAGTCCGTCTTGCAAAGGAGTTGATCCAGCTGTGCAGCCAGCTTTGTGGTAGTTTCTGCTGCAGTAAGTGTTTTGAGCTGTTCATTTTCCCCAAATGATCTCAACATAGAGATGCAAACAGACTCACAAAGTGAAAACAAAGTTGCAGATGGTAATATTGCAGTAACTACTACTGAGTAGTCAACATGTCTAAATGTTGGCGACACTGCAATGGAGAAATCTTTGTCTTTAGCCAAACAGACGTTGCCTCACCTGTGACCTCGTCCCATTCACCCAATCACAGACACCTTTACACAATGATTTTTTTTTTTTTTAAATATGCCACCTAAAAACTCAGGCAGTCAATATCCTACCTACCTTTTACTTTGGTCATTTAATTATACGTTAACATATAATTAAAGAAATCTCCTGTGAGATTTCTTCAGCCTCGTGTTTTTAAAGACTGCAGGTCATTAGTTTACTGCAAAGGCAAGCACGTTTAAGGATGGATGCCCTCTCATTTCCATATTAGTTATAGGCTGTGACATCTAAAATGATGGCTAAACATTCTCATATGGCTTACACATGTGGCTTGGGGACTTAAAGACACAGCTTTGGCTTTGTTTTTTTGCCTTGGTGGTGATGCAATAATAGCCTTGGACCACAGTGGCTGATATTTATTCCAGATTTTAGCACTGATTTGTAGATATTTACCCCTGGAGGTGACGCCGTCAAAAAGCAGGCAGTCTGTGCTGAAACACTAACAGTTAACAGAATTTTGAATACGCCGGCAGGCAGAAATATTTAGGCTATTTGGCACGTTTGTGTGTTGTATGTCAGTTTTTGTTAATGTTTGTTTCTTCTGTGGTTCCACAGTGTCTGAGATTCCTCACTCTATCAACACTGAAGACGGAGCCATGGTGAGTAACAAGTTACCTCCACAGCTATCATGAAAACAATCTTTCTCCAGGCGATCCAGCTGCTTGGAATTTGTACATCGCTTTTGTTAAAAGACACCGTGGTGAAGACCCGTAACTGCCTTGAGATGTTATCCAGACTACACCAGCTCAGGTAGGGGATGAGCTCACTAGCAAGGATGAAGTGAAGCTTTGAGGATTAGTTTGGTTCTTGCTGTAATAATCCACTGCTATTCTTGGGCAGAGACTGCAGTGCACCACAGCGCCATGAGTCAACAGAGACTGCACATGAGAATTTATCTAGACAAGCAATACCATCTAAAGTATGTCTCTGTTCGTGCTCTCTTGTGTTTGAGTGTGCTTTTAATGATAATCACAGTTCGGTTTGCTTTGGTCACGTTTTCAGCATAGCCTGATAATTTGACACATGGTATGAGGTTGGAGAGTTTCTACCCTGATTTGAAGTTGGAACGGTTTAAATAAAGATTTCATTTGGTTGTTATGAGAAATATGAATCTTGTGATGAGCCATCAAACTAAATAGATACAATAGCAAAAGTAGTATAGTAGAAATTCTTTAACTATAAAAAGGAATTAGGGAATTAGCTTAATGCACTACAAAAACACAAGGTCCATGAGCAAAACTAAGACTTGGACCACTAAGACTTAATGTGAAAGCACAGGAACAAGAACATATAATTATATATCTACGGTATATGAGATATAGATTGATACAGATATTGAAATAAAAGCTCTGCAGTTATTCAGAAAGACCTGGGTGGTTTAGCAGCAGTTAATAGAAAGAGTACACACAGACACACGCACTCAAAAACTCACAAAAACTGTATGTAATTCTCTAAAAAAATACATTAATGATAGCTGTATGTGTGACTATGTCTGTGCACATTTTCATTGAGATATGCCAACCTATAAGGAGGTGATAGGACACATAGATGTACAGACCTTTCTCTTATAGTTTGCATCACAGCTCTTTGTGCAGATATATATATATATATATATATATATATATATATATATATATAGTAACTATATAACTATATTTTCATCAACTATATCATATATATATATATATATATATATATATATAGATATAGATATAGATATAGATATACGGTACAATCATTATTGTAAGGTAGCTCAAGTTTCAGCTGTGCAGTCTTCAATCATCACACACTTCACCAAAGTAACGTGATTTAACCAGGCACCAACATTTCCTCTTGGTTAACAAGTATATGCAACACAAAGACACATTCATGAGAATACATATTGAAAGCTCCAACTATCCACTTTCTTCCTGTTACTCAATTCAGAGTTGCAAGAGGGCTTGAGCTTGTCTTACCTGTCACAGCACAGGCCGTCAATCTGTTGCAGGGCTAACACAGAATGACAGACAACCACTTACTTTTGCGTTCACACCTAAGGTTGGTTTACAATCACCATGTAACCTAAGCCAGAGTACCTGGAGAGAACCCAGACACAGACACAGAGAAAACCCACATAGAAAAGCCCCAGAATGGATTCAAACCCAGGACTTTCTTGATGTGAGGCAACAGTGTTAAACACCGCAACACCATCAACTAACTCTCAACTAACTTTGTTCAGTCTTTAATTACACACACAGTGTTTACCTCAACACTAGATGTGGTTCTAATAAAAGATGATTAAGCAGTATTTCACAACAAAGCTTGGTTAACATACCAGCAGTGTCCTTAAAGTTGGCATTAAGCAATCACTCCATTCTCTGCCATGGCTCACACATAATCCTCCTGATGTGTCTGGCTTTGCATTAAGTCAGGCATTTACTATAATTAACTTTCATGATATATCTAGGTGTCTTCCTGTTGAAAGGGAGTTTTTCCTTCCCACTGTCACCAAAGTAAAAAGGGTGTTTGGGGATAAGATTAAAAATCTCTGCCTCTGGTGACTGGCCAATCAGAGCTCCTGTTTGTGATGCAGATCAGTGCTGTTGATAAGCCGCCAGAGGTCCTGACGCTGGAAGAGGACATCAAAAGTGAATCTTCAGAAACCAACACAGCGGCAACAATAGAAAATAATGTTATTGTTCTAGAGGAGAGTGAAGTTGCATCTCCTGCTCTTGATCTGACCTTCCGTATACCTGAAGCTGCCGGTAAGTGTTATTTGGGCAATTTTACACATGATGCTTTATTTTTCCACATAGCATTCCAGCTATACAAGACTACCTTTTTCATTAGTTCTTATATCATAATATCATAAGATATCATATGTCAGATATCTTCTATAATAGAGAGTGAGTTTCTTCTTATCTTTGTTTTTTCAGGGATTGAGAAGGAGGGTTTGTTGCTGGAGGATACTGTGCAGATTTTCTCTGTAGAACCTCCTCCACCTGAAGACCTTCCAGCTGAACTGCCAGGAAGCGTCACACTGCCTGAACCCCCAGTAGAAATTGAAGCCTCTGGTTCAGTCCCAGATGTTTTGGAGGGGCTAATTGAACCATCTACAATCACTCCAGAAGAGGAGGAAATGTCCCTTGGGGAAACTGCTTCAGAGGAAGAGGTGAAAACAGAAGAAATCACCATAAATGCAGATGTTACATCTGGAGCTGAGGAAGAGACATTTGGACCTACAGCTGTACCTATGGAAGAGGAGAATCCAGATGATGTTGTTGAGATTATAGAGGAACTTGAAATCTTTACTGTCATAACTGAAACCAAGGAAGAAAAGGGTCTACCTGCCCAAATACCAATTCCAGATGCTGTAGATATAACTAGTGAAGCATCACAGCCAGAGCCACCGAAGATGAGTCTTCTTCCTGTTGGCGATAACTCCATTGAGGGGACATCAGAAGAGTCTAACCCTGCAGATATTTCACCTGCTAATGAGGAGGCTAACACCCTAAGACCAGAAAATTCAGCCATTAATGTGCTGTCGGCCAGCCCCGAGGAACCTGTATTTGAAGAGAATGGCTTGGAAGAATCAGTAGAAAATCAGGATCACGAAAGAAATGAAGAGGCTCTGTCTGAAGCTCCAGTTGTAGTAGAAGAGCCTCCAGAAACTCCAGAGATCTCTAGAGAAGATCTTACAGATGATGAAATCTTACTGGTTAACAAAGATGTTCCTGAACCACCAGTGACAGATTCTCTGGGCCCTGCCCAACCAACTGCTCTGTCTCCAGAGAGGGAGTCACCCTTTACCCGTATCTCTTATGTAAACCCTGATTTTGATGATGAGCCTGACACAGACATGCCTTTACTAGTGGAGGTAAAGCAATAGAATCAAACAAGATTTGTTTTGAACAAAAAATGTATGCTGTCTGCATCTGATAATCAAATCATTTTACTTTCTTATTGCCTAGATCCAGACTACTGATGATGGCTTGGACGATACCACCACTGGAGACCATGGTTATAATGTGGTTCAGTATGGTTATGGTTTGATTAACCACACAGAGGAGGGCAGCACCGGATTCCCAATAGGTGTGGGCCACGGCACAGACCAGGCTAGTATTGCCATGCCTGTAAACCCTGGACGAGCACTAATGGTTTTCTTTAGTCTGAGGGTGACCAACATGATCTTCTCAGAGGATCTCTTTAACAAGAGTTCCCCAGAGTACAAAGCTCTGGAGCAACGCTTCCTCGAGCTGGTAAATGCCTGCGTCTTGCAGTATTTGTTATTTTCATTATTCACAATCCTGTGTAAAATCCTTTTGCTTGTAACATCAAACTGCACATTTTTCAACTGTTCCCTAGCTTGTGCCCTACCTACAATCCAACCTCAGTCACTTTGAGAACCTGGAGATCTTGAACTTCCGAAATGGGAGCATTGTAGTCAACAGCCGGATGAAATTCGGGAAGCCTGTGGCTCGTGGCGTCACAACAACTGTCTACTTAATCTTGGAGGACTTTTGTAACACAGCCTACCAGACCATGAACCTGGCCATTGACAAGTATTCACTGGATGTTGAATCAGGTATGTTCTCACTGACAACCAGTGCTGTCATAAGGACAGCACTTCTTCCTGAGATCCCTGTCAAAGGTCTCCTAAAGAAATCACTATTTCTGTTCTTGTTGCCAAGAACCACTGTTCTATGAGAAAGTCTCACCTGTCACCAGCTATCTTTAGCTACTTCCTTGCATGTATTTGGGGATCTAAATTAGCCTTTTTAAATGCTTTCATGCTAGCATTGTATAACAAACTCATGCAAAGAAGGCAATTGGCTTATTTCCATAAATTTTAAACACTTACTTCATTGTCACCTTAGAATATTGCTTTGCAAAGTATTCTAAGGTATTCTAAGGCAAAGTATAGCACAGTGCGCAAAAGCCTACAAAACCTTGCCAACCCCTTTTTCCCCTTGCTGAGTTTGCTTCTGCTGAAGGTTTCTTGTTTAAAATTAGCTCTCCGTAAATAAAACTGAATTGAATTGAACTGAATTGAATTATTGTGACTTGTGGCAGAGCTGAGCGTCACAAACAGATAAGCTGGAATGAGATAATCAGGCTTCCTTGGACTGCAGCCATGTTGACACATATCATTATCTACTGTTCACTCTGACCAACCGGTTAGTGTGAGTAGAATGACATATCCCGGTATAGTAACTAACTCCAGGGTTCAGCTGGATTACATAAGCCAACTAGTACGTGTCCGTTTGTTGTTAGCTATTTCAATTTGTAGTTCATTTGTAGTCTGAGTTCTCTTGACCATGCACATTTGAGAAGGTTATTTTATTTTACAGGTGACCAGGCCGATCCCTGTAAGTTCCAGGCGTGTAACGAGTACGCTGAGTGTAAAGTGAACAAGTGGTCTGGGGAGGCAGAGTGCGTCTGCAATGCTGGGTATTTCAGCGTGGATGGCTTGCCCTGTCAGAGCATCTGTGAGCTGCAGACTGACTTTTGTCTCAATGACGGCAAATGCGACGTCATCCCTGGCCAGGGAGCCATCTGCAGGTGGGTGACAGGCGGGGATTAGGGGAAGTGATCTGAGATTGTGTGCTGGATAGTGTGTCTGAGTTTGCAGATTTGTGAGGCTAGTACTCCATCACATAAACAGATTTTCAAGTGCTAGCTGGGTCTCCCCATAAATCTAGCTGGCCTTGCAAATTATAAATAAGTAAATAAAATGAAGATTATGTTTTATATCTTTGTTGGGTACAAAATATAATTAGACCAGCCCAGATTTATTTTCTGACCTTACCCTCTCCCATACTCCGCTTCAGCTTCTCTTTTGTTTATTCCATCTGCTCATCTGACGACTTAGTGACTCAGAGCCTTTCGTTGCCCTGCCCCATGACTTTGGTGTGCACTTCCACCATAAATTCTCTTTCTATTTTTAAATCATGGGTCAAAACCCATCTGTTCAGAAATGCATACCATTCATTGTAACATAGTCTTAGTCAATTGTTACTTTGATCACTGTTGTGTATATGTTTTTAATTTGCTGTACTAATGTAATTTGTCCTTGAGGGTTTTTAAAGGTGCCTAAAAATAAAATGTATTAGATTTTAGCAAATCTGCAAAGGCTCAAAACTTTGCCAGTTAATATTCAGTTATCTACACCAGAAGACATTTATTTTTGTTGCCCTGTACATACTTGAAAACAGTAACGCTAAGATGTGATTAACATGGTGATTAATTTTCTCTGCTCCAGGATAAAAGATTTCAGTTTAATGTGATATGGTCCAAACCCTTTCTTAAATTTTATACTACCTTAGATGCTTTTACATATTTTCCAAGACATTCCTGATGATCACAGGTTTTGTTTTGTGTGACTAAAGATCTGTGCATATGCATCTATATCCAAACATGCAAATTTGTATGTGGTGTGTAAGTTGTGCACAAGATGACGTGCCAAGAACAATCCAACATCAGTGACAGAAATATGTCCAGTGGCTATGTTCACGATTTTGTATGTGGTGTGCTTAACTTGAGTGATTATGAACAAACAAGGACGGGCCTTTGTTCCAAGATGAGTGCTTAACATTTGTTTCACACCCACTACCACATCGTAAAACACACAGGCAGCTCCAGATGCTGTTGGATCGTTGTTTACCTCACACCGTCCAACAAAAGTGTTGTGGTGCTCCAAGCGAGTGGTGTGAATTGTTGATTCTTTATTCCAAAAGTATTAATGATTTAATGACTTGTTGTCGTCAGTGATGACTTTTTAAAGATTTTTGTTATTCAGTGAAAGAAAGAGACGTTACAACATGACGCATGACGTGTATGTATGAATCATGATGTGGGATGCAGCATTTTCATCTTCTGCTGTTTCCAATGCTTCTCGTCTTTTTCGGTTTTTGAGCACTGGAAAAAAATGTTATCGCGGTTTTGAAAAATTTCCAACGTCATCCCCAGGTGTCGCGTCGGGGAGAACTGGTGGTACAGAGGAGAACATTGCGAGGAGTACGTGTCCGAGCCGCTGGTTGTTGGCATAGCGATTGCCTCTGTAGCTGGCTTCCTCTTGGTGGCCTCTGGAGTCATCTTCTTCCTGGCCAGGACTTTACGGGATCAGTATGACAAGGATGAGTCAGAGGACCCCATACGGTAAGGAGTACACGTCAAATGCTGTTAGTTCCCAAAGAGTCATTTCAACACCACAGAGCACATGGGGATGGTTTAATAATGAAAGAATTTGGGATTTCTGTTGCAGTTAAGAGTTTACAGGATATTTGTAATGTTGTTTGACTTTAGTAATTATGACTGTGCTTTTAATCTCGCTGCCTCTCTGTAAAGCTGTTGGATTTAGATTTCTACAGTGGGCAAACCATTCAGAAGGCTCAAGGGCATGTTCACGACTGAGAAACCAGCTTTTCAGTGCACTCCACACCTGAGTATCAATATAATGCATATTTCACAGAACTTCAATTTTTCATTTACAGATTCATCCACTGAAGCCACATTTAACAGTTTAAATAGAGTTTCAGTTAAGATTTGGAGCTGTATTTAATGCGTATGGTGCATGCTACAGTGGAAAATGTTAACGCCTGGTCTATCGTATTTGATACCTGAGTTTTGTGTGATACCAATTAAAAATCATATATGCAAATCATTATTTATTTATTCAAAAAAATTGCCAGAAATTTTTTTTCTGACAATTATTTCATGGTTCAGTCTTTAAATGGATATTAAATTTGATTAAAATAGGAAAATTAACACTAAATCCTTTTGTCAGTCAGTCTTAAATGGAAAGAAACCATACTTTATGGTTTGATAGTGAAGAGAAATACTTAAATTTAGTCTGTTTGATGACCAACCCTCTTCCATGCAATCAGCGTGGTTATTTTCTTGAGGGGACAGACTAAGTTGAGAAATCCCAGGCCAGTCGCCACAGTCAAAGTTTCCACTGTACCATCTCTCTATCCTTCTAAACTTACAGCGGTACAGCCATCGTCTCCTGCTGCCTGGATGTTTGGAGTGTCCTGCTTTGCTCCTTTCTTGAATTCCTCTGTCTCTTAAACACACACACACACACA